>NW_006208084.1:2099952-2117539 GCF_000334495.1 Tupaia belangeri chinensis | reverse complement strand
AAAAAAAAAAAAGGAGAGAGAAGAGGATAAAGACAGCAGTGAATCAATAGAGAGGCAGGATGTTAATGAGAAATAGATATGGTTTATTACCTGTTGATGATGACATGTATAGTATTCTCAACTGAACCGGTATGGGAAGTATTTCATGATGGGTGAAGTCTTTTTAATAAGCAAAAATGAGAAATAGTGATTGATTGTTTAAAAAAAATAATAATAACAATTATTGGGAAAAGCATGGAAAAGATATTGAATGATAAAGCGGGGAGATTGATATCTCTGTATTGACTGACATGCATGGCATCCCATTTTGAAAAAGCAATGGAAGTCAATGTAAAGTTATATGTAATCTAGTGTAATAGAAAGAAGATTATGATGATAATAAAATAAAAAAAAAAAAAAAAAACTGACTATGCTACATAAACCCCTCCAGGATGAGCTTCAATCCCACTATCATGTGGTACTTCTCCTCTCTCTTTCCAAGCCACAAACCTTCTTCCTTTCTTTCAGTTTCTAGAACCTTTATATAAGCTGTTACTTTGTATCCCTCTTTACCTGGTTATTTTCTACCCAAACTTTAGAGGCCATAATGATTGTTACTTGGTTCACAAGGCCTGTGATGAGCCTTCCTTACACACACACATGCACACATACACACATGCACAAACTGAGACAAGTCTCCTCTCATTGTACATTCCAACGAAACTTGGCATACTTCTAGGTAATGGCTTTTGTCATTGTTCCTCTACTCTTTTCCTCTGTCAGGTCCTTTGGGGACAGGGACTTTGGTTACTGTTTATTCTCAATAGTTAGAAAGGCGCATTTTGTATAGGAGACACTTAAAAGATTGGTTAAGTGAAAGGATGAAGTATATGCTTGTCCTTCAGGTTGTCTGTTCCTTAGTAGTCACTTTGATGCACATGCACATGGCTGTCACCTAGGTACTTGCTGACATCAAGATTCTTGGGCTTTGTCCCATATATTCTTTCTACAGAGAGACTTTAGCTATAGGGCAGATGCACTCTCCTGAGAGACGGAGAGACAGAAAGTGAGAAATCACACAAACACGCACACATACACACATCTGCCTCCCCAGGGCAGATGGCCACACCGCAATCCTTTCTCTTCCATTCTGTTCTTGGGATTTTTGGACATGCACACACACATGCCCAGCCTCAATTTTAAGCAGCTGGGTCTGGGACTCAAATTGCAGTCAACTATGTGGGAGTCCAGCAATGTAACTATTATGCCATCTGCTGGTCCTATGTCCCATCGAGTCTTATTCAGTAGGCTGGGCTTTTCCCTGGGCATCCATACTTTTGGCAGAAGTGCCAGGAAATCTCTACGAACTGCACTTGGGCAAAAGATCTAGATGGAGGCTTTAGAAGTATGGAAATACTCTAAGAGCTTCTTGTTTTTTTGTTTTTGTTTTTGTTTTTGTTTTCAGTTAGTATTTACGATGTACTTGCTCTGCCTCTGCATGTGTAGAGGATGTCACGGGCCCAGCCTACAAATATTTTATTATAATTCAAAACTAAAGCTCTTCCTACGGTATTTTTCCTGAAGTATTTAAGTGGATGTCATAGTACAGACTATCTCAAGAAGAGCTGCCTTTTATGGAACAGGGATATGTAGGTGTGGGAGGATGTTCTTCAGATGTTAATTTCTCACTTAAGGACTGGGGAGAAATTTGGGCTATTGAAAAGAGCACTGGCTCTGGAGTCTTCGGGGGTTTGTAACCCATTTCTTCTTGAACTAACTGTACAACCCTGGGCAAGTTAAGTTTTTTCAGTCTGAATATCTTCATTCATAAATGAAGATGATGATAAGAAAATAGTTTCTTCTAAGTTTAAAAATATTATAGGCAATGTGCTTAGTCCAAGGCTTGGGCTTATTGTGAGCGTCCATGTGGTGAACAGTATCATTATTGCTGAATGGTCAAGCCATAGTAACTGTTGCCTTGCCTAATTGTAACTCCAGGCTTCAGAGGGAGTTGACTTTATATGACCAAGGAGAGAGGAGTAGGTTGGGAATGCTCACTTTGCCATTTATGAGCTAAACGACTTCAGCACTTTCTCGGTTTTCTGAATCTCAGTTTTTTCACTTTTAATCTGAGAGTAAATATACCTACTACATATTATTTAAATGAGTTAAATGGAAAGCAAAACAAAACAATGGCGTAGGTGAAGAACCAAGCATAGTACCTTGAATATATTGGGTACTCACTAAATTCATAACTCAGTAGCCTCTAGCAATGGGATTGAAGGAGGAGTATTCTTTTTTTTTTTGAGAGGATTTTGCTATACGGCACATGCGCTCACCAGACAGACAGAGACAGAGAGACAGAAAGTGAGAAATCACCCCCCAGAGGGGATGGCCACGTCGCACTGCCTTCTCTTCCATTCTCCTCTTGGGATCTTGGACACACATGCACACGTGCCCGGCGCGAGTTTTAAGCCACCATGTCCGGGACTCGAACTGCGGTCTACTACCTGGGAGTCCAGAGACATAGCCATTACGTTAACTGTTGGTCCCCAAAGGAGGAGTATTCTTACACAGGAAGGTTTATCCATCTACTGTCCAAGGAAAAGGCTTTAGAGTCATAGGGAATAAAGCAAAACCATGATGAAATTTATGAGAATTGGGGAGCTCTTTCAGTTAAAAATTCAAGATTCTTCTGTTGCAAAAGAGGTAAATCCCAACTCTACTATGCTTTAGGAAAACATTAAAATAAATATTTTATATAATTTATATCACATGCAATTGAAAGTTTTAGGAGTAGTGATGGTTTCAGGCATGGCTGTATCAGGGGCTTGTCAGAGGCAGTTCTGCTGTTCCACCTCCCGGTTGTATGTTTCACTGTAGGATCAGCTGGCAGGCTCTCCATCTGATGGCAAATGGTTTTTATAGCCCTTGGCTTTCATCTCATTGTCTCTTTAATCCAGGCAGAAGGGACATTCATTCCTCTTCCCTAAACCATCAGCCTTACTCTTCTAGTTAATGATGATTGGATCAACCTGGATAGTCTGTTCGTATGAAACTATGCTGGGAACAGGAAAGTGGAACACCAAGATTGGCCCAGGCCTTGGCCACTTGTCCACCATGGAATCTGCTGTGGCTGGGACTGACCATACCCAGGTCCCAAGGACTGAGAGGGGCGCTGAATCCCCCAAGACACTCGAATTAGAGTATTCTAATTAGACTCTGACAGACTTCACTGTGTTTGTTTTCCTTCCCGTGCTCCTATTATTCACCCATGTCTATTTCTCAGTCCTGAAACCCTAGGAATAAAACAAACAAACAAACAAACAAACAAACAACAACACGTATTTGCTTTCTGCAGTGAAATGGGGAGCCAGGACTATATTCTCATCTGAAACGAGTCTTTGGTGAGAGAAAGCCTGAAAACTAGAGGAATCCCTGAAAGCTGTGATGAGGCACGAGAAGGCGGATTGGTCTCTGGGGCCTGCCAGCAGGGAGGAAGGACCCAGGGGGAAGGCAGCCTGGGAGAAATGCACTTCCCTGGGCTGGTTCTGGAGCCCTGGCTGTGCCACCCAGCGCCTTGTCTATCATTCTTGCTTTCATTGGAAAATGATGCTTACGGGTCAGGACAGCCTGGCCTGGCCTGAGTCCCCTCCTCCTGGGTCATCTGCCGGAGGACAACCATCCTTCTCTGAGACATGGCTGTGTCCGTTGGGTGGCGCATTAAGCTGTGCCCACGGGGGCTAGAGCTATTAAAATAGAATCTATCCCCAGGAACCGAGCAAAATACATTGACCGGCCTCTACATCACAAGCAGCGGCAGGAGCCAGGTTGCTGCAACAGCAGGCTCCCTGCACTCAGCATTTTCCTCGTAGAAAACAAGATCACTAAATGACTTTCCACACCCTCCCTCTATCTGCGTACCCCAGAGATCGCAGGCAGCCCTTGCCAGGCGGTGCATTTGCTCCATCTTTGTTCTCATCCATTTTTCTTCTTGTCATGGAAAAAGACTTAACAAAACACTCACATTAATAATTCCGATGCTCTGTAAATGGCCAAATCCCCAAGAGAACCACTTGGCCTCTCCGTCCATATGCCTCCCTCCCTGCTCGCCACCCTCTCTGTAACACAGCAACATCTCTTTACGTTTATGTCAGTCCCGAATGTGGTAATAACTTGTAGCTCCGTACATTCCGGCTACCCAGTTATTACTCATTCTCTACTGAAAACAGTAAAGTGGTTTCTAACTCAGGGCTTTTTGTTTTCAAAACAATGCTGAAACTTCTTTTAAAAACTGCTATTAACTTCTCAAGAAGTTGGCCCTAAAGCAGAGGTCACCCATAGGTACAACTAATTCATTAAAAATCTGGAATAACTGTGGTCCCGGGCAAAAACTTGTTATGTTTTAAGCTCCAAGGGCAATTTTAAATCACATATCCCACTGTTCCTCAACTGGGGCTAATCCCCTCTCCCCACTCCAGGGGACATTTAGCAATGTCTGGAAATAGTTTTGGTTGTCAAATTTTGGTGGAGAGTTGTAGGGGCGCTATTGGCATCTAGGCAGGATGCTAAGAATTCTGTCATACACAGGACAGCCTCACATGGTTAAAGTGAGAGGAAAAGAATGAAGGAGAAAATAGAGGCAAGACATTTATGAGATACAGAAATGGATGATTATCTGTTGATGATAATGTGTATGGTAACTTCAACTGGACCACTGTGAAGTATATTCAGGTTGGATAAATTCACTTTCCAAGCTGTAGTGATGCATAGTGATTGAATGTATAAAATAAATTAAAACTAAAAAAAAAAAAGGAAGAAAAAAATAAAAAGAGAGTTATCCAGTCCCAAAGGCCATCATTAGTACCTAGGCTGAGAAACCCTGAAGGAGGATAAAGATTAGTTCTACTTCACTCATTCATTCTTTGGTTCATTCATTAAGTACTTGACTGTGAGGTGCCAACAATGTTCAGACGCTATGCGATATGTCAAGAATTCAATTGTGACTGAGACAGATTTCCTGTTCCCATAGAGATATTATCCCAGAGGGACACTCTGACAATAAGCACATAAGCCAGTAAGATAATTTAGAATGTAATATATGTCACACACATGCACATGCACGCGTGCACACACACACACACACAGAAGAAAGAATTTGAGACGGGATGGGGTTATGACGGGGAGGGAGCATGTGCAAGGCTTCCCTGAGATTGAGTATTTGATCTGAGACCCAAAGTGTGGAAGGGAGCCAGCATGTGAAGACTTTGAGGAAATATGTTTTGGGCAGCAAGTGCAAATGTCCTGGGGCAGGAAAAGTTGGGTTCATAGGGGAAAAGAGAGTTGGTGGGGGGCAGAAGAGATAAAAGTAAAGATAGGCCCAGATTGATCACAGAGAGGAGTGTCAACAACCTCGTCTGTAAAAGGCCAGATGGCAAGCAGACTCAGCTTCATACCGTCTCTGTAACGACTACCCAATGCCTTGCTATGGCACAAAAGCAGCCGGAGAGGGTACAGAAATGAGTGAATGGGTGTGCCTGTTCCAGCAAAACATTATTCTCACACGCAGCCAGGCTGTAGTCTGCTGATCCCTGGAGTAACACCCTGTTGGATAGGGGAAGGAATCTGAATCTTATTTTACAGTACCCATGGACAATTTCAGTGGGGAAACAATGATTACATTTTAAATGTACTTTATAAGGATAACCCAGCTACAGCCTTTGTGACCTAAGGCATATCATCACCTCTCTGGGCCAGAATTTTCCTCACTTCTAAAATAAAATTGGCTGGTTCTCCTTCTAGATAAGCATTAGCCCCGAGTGACATGGGTAGAATGAGTGAGGTGGAGTTTGCACGTGTGACTTCTTGTGACTGAAGCGTTTGCATCTGTGGAGGCCCCAAAGCCCTTCCATGATCTTTTCAGCCTTCTAGTATGAGGGATGGCTCCGTTTCAGAGCTGGAGGAACTTCCTGAAACTCCAGGTGGCTCGATTACTCACTCGCGATCGCATAAGGCATAAGCAGTTGTGTTTGGGCTCCCGCCCGCCTGTCTGCATGTTTTTCAGCTCAAATATAGACTTTGTGCTCACCGCCTCGTGGATAGCGCTTCTTCCCTAGTAAGCCCACGAGCTTTATTTTCTTTGCAGAGGAGTCACCTCTCCATGAAAAAGGGCACTTCCTTTGCCTTGCTTATTCTTGGCAAACAACACCCTGCAGTCAGGCTGGTCAGTACCCAGTGGGAGCACAGAGCAAGTGAACAGGGTGGGAAACGGTTGGCTGGGAGCCAGATACTAGGCACTGGATAGGTCTGCAAGGAAGGAGCAGGCTCTTGGAAGTGGTTAGAGTTCTTCCTGCCCAGGAGGCTAAGCAGAATCAAGGGCTTCCTATTTCTTCAAACAGGACTCCAAACCCTTCCTATGGCCCTGTCTGACCTGGGTCCTGATGAACTTTCTGCCTTATCTCTTATCAGTGCTCTGGCTCCTTCTTCACACTGGCCTGGCCACAACGCTCTGTGAAGATGCCAAGTGCATTCTCTTTATGCTTTTGCGTGAACTGCTCCTTCTATCTGAGTTCTCTTGTCTCCAACTCTCTCTCTTTTTTTTTTTTTTAACATTCGATCATTGTATATCATTATAGCATACAAATGAATTATCCCAGCATTAATGCACTGTTTAGTACATTCAAAGATATACATATTACCATCAACAGACAATTCATCTCTTTCTTCTCTTCTTCTGCGACTTTACGTGTCTGTATCCATGTGGTCTTCCTCATTGTGATCTTCCCAGAGCAACCTATTTAAAGTTACACCAGTGTTCACGCATCCCTCCCTTCCTTCTTTTGTTCATTCCTTCCCGTTTACTCTTTCTCGAGTTTATTGATTTATTTCCTTCTATAAGAGAGACAGAAAGAGAGAAAGAAAGACTGGGAGGAAGCGCCCTAAACAGTTTCCATTAGCCCTAGATCATGGCTTTGAGACACAGACTTGTCCAGCATACTCAGAGAGGTCTCCGAATGCAAATGTGGAACCTTCCCATTTGGCCGGGCCTGTGGAACATTGCCTGTTACTGCTGGGTCATCGCCTAGTTCCCTCTACCTGTCAATTTCTATTTCTTTATTTGACTGCATGTATTTTTACAGCATACCACCCATTCTTACCTAGGATTACCGTATATGTTTACGTATTTATCTGTTTACTGTCCATCTGTCCCATTAAAATACAAGCTTTGTGAAGGCAGGGATCTATACCACGCATGGCCACATCTCTATGCCTGCCCTGGGCATTACACATCATAGGCTATTAATATATTTGTGTTAACTGAGGGGGAGGTCTTAGATTAGGATGGGAAAGATGCTAGGCTTCCAGGCAGATGGTTATTCATGAACTAGTCTGGTAGGAGTTGAGCTCTTGGGCAAATGGCAGGCACCCAGCAGTCTGAAATCTGGATACATACACTGTACAGACTATATTAGAGTAACACAGGCTGCTAAAACAAACAAACTCCCATATTTCAATGACTGAAGACAATCTTTATTCCTCATTCATATAACAGTTCATTGTGGATTTTCCTGTTAATAGGAGGCTTTCTTCTGGGCAGTGGTTCAGAAACCCAGGCTGCTTCAGTTTTGTCATGCTACCTTCCCTACATACTGTGAATTACTCTGCCTCTCATTAGCAAATGGGAGAAGAAAGCAGAAGCCACGTCCATTTCTCACTCACCTTGGCTCAGAGGAGACCTTCACTATGTCCTCTCTGTTCCACTGGTGAGACCAGGTCACATGTCTCATCTAGCTGTAAGGAAGGCTGGGAAATGCTGCTTCTCATGGAGTAACTCTCAACAACACTCTATGCAAAGAAATACTCTACACCCAAATGTGGATGGATATTTGACTCTCTTGGTCAGATGGTTTAGTGGTTTCATCTCCCTTGCTCTCTCCTACCTCGACAATCTGGCTCTAGCTCTAGTTCCTATAAATGGCCTGTGAATATCTTCATCTTTTCCTATCAAAGACCTTTTCTCTGGATTCTAAGCCCTTTCAAGCTGCTGACATTGCCACCACCTTCTCTTCAACATCGTCAAACTTCTTGAGAGAACTCTTTACTGATTTTACTCTGCTCACATACAACTTCTTTATTGGCTCGCTGAAACTGCTCCAACTCAAAGTCATTAGTGTCCTTTTGGCTAAATCTATCCTTAGCCTTACTTCTATAAACTGCCTGGAGTTTGTGCTTTACTGAGCTGCTATTTTATTTTATTTTTTGGAGAGTTTTTTTTTTTTTTTTTTTTTTTTTTTTGGTTATAGGCACATGCACTCACCAGAAAGAGAGAGACAGAGAGACAGAAAGCAAGAAACCATCCCCTGGGAGGGATGGCCACACCACAATCCCTTCTCCTCCATTATCCTCTTGGGATCTTGGGCATGCACTCAAACGTGCCTGGCATGAGTTTAAGCTTCTGGGACTCGAACCGTGGTCCACTACATGGGAGTTCAGTGACATAGCCATTATGCTACTGCTAGTTCCCACTCTAATGGTTCTTATCTTACCTCTCTAACTGCCCTTCCTCAATCCTTGGCCTGTTTTCTGCTAAATGTTGGTTTCACCTGACTTCTGCCCTTAGGTCTATCTGTCTTCTCCCTCAACATATTTTGGGACCGAAAATCTTACATAGCTGAAGCCTTCTATATTAGTTTCCTAGGGCTGCTGTAACAAATCACCACAAACTAGATGGCTTAAAGTAACAGCAACTTATTTTCTCATAGTTCAGGAGGCCAAGCATTCAAAATCAAGGTGTCAGTAGAGTTGGTTCCCTCTTGAAGCTCTGAAAGAGAATCCACTCCATGCCTCTCTCCCGGCTTCTGGTGGCTCCCAGCAATCCTTGGCATTCCTCAGCTCACAGATGTATCACTCTCATCTCTAACTAACTGCATCTTCACATGCTCCCTGTGTCTCAAATCTCTCTCTCCTTTCTCTTACAAGGATGACAATCACTGGATTCAGGGCTCACTCTAAGTCTAAGACGATCGTATTTCAGGACTGTTAATTATGTCTGCAAAGACCCTGTTTCCAAATAAGGTCACATTTGCAGGTACTGGATGTTGGGATTAGGACAAGTCTTTTTAAAGCACATTATTCAACCCACTGCATCTCCTCAATCTGTACTTCTGTCATTAGCTCCTTGTCTGGGCTCCAGACCCAATTCTAATTCCCTACCAAGTGTCTCCAACCACAGGATATAGAAGAACCTCCTCTGCACTTGTCCAGGCTGGCATTTCAATTTTTTCTTCTTAATTCTAATCATTCTTGATTTCCTCTTGTGGGGGATGGCTCACCATCTGTCCACTCTTACAAGCTAGGAGCATGAGACTCATTCTGGATTCCTTCCTCTCTTACCTCCCACCTCCAACCAGGCACCAAGCCGTGCTGATCCGTCTGAGAAATATTCCCTAAACTCTTTCATTTCCAGAGACCCAGCTTGGTGCAGTGCTCGCGTGCTCTCTCTCTCTCTCTCTGTCTCTATCTCTGTCTTTGTCTCTCTCCTATTATATATATATATATATCTATATATATATATATATATAAATTTTTTACCACAGCTTTTTAACTAGCTTCTTTCCTTCCATCCTGCAGTTTATCATTAAAACTGCTAACAGAGTTTTTCTCCTAAAGATATGAATCTGATCATTGTAGAGGTCCATAATCTTTAGTCTAAAGCTTTGAGTGTCCCCAAAACACAGACTATTTTAGATTTAAGGAAAGACCCATACTGCATATCATGTAGGTCTAGCAATGTACCCTGGGGAAAGTACCTCGTATTCAAACACATAAGTGTGAAATGTATGAATATTCACACAAAGAGAGACAAATAAAGACCATAAACAGTCTCCTGTAACTTCAGTCAGTGTTTCCTGCCAAATGAGTTTGTGCCAAATTCATGAAAAAACCTTCAGTTGTCAGTTTTTAGAATTACAAGTGTGTGGATAATGGACTGTGCATTTGTACTTTCTATCCTTGAGACTTCTGTTGGCTTGTGATTGTCTCTTTTAGCAGGGTTTGAGAACTAGTACTTTACCACTGGCCTGTGGTCTACAGACACGCTGTGTCTGACTATCACAATACTCTTAAACATACAACATGAAAAGCCTTAGGAGGAACACACTCCTACCCATTCTCCAAGTTGCATACTTTTCTACTACCTCATATCTTAATTTATCATTTCACACATTCTTCCTTGTCTCTCTTGCTTTTTGACCTTTAGTAACTTGGTGTCTAGGCTAATAGCTACACACAGTGTAATATGCAGGGCTCTGCAAGCAGTTCCTTGGTGACATCTCTAGAATCATCCCAACCCATTCTCTCCAGTTCCCTTCAGGATTTGCTTACCCTGAGCATATCACATGATCCAGGTAGGTGGAAGTGCTGATGCTCTGCATTAAATACCCTTTCACTACTGCATTTCTGGAAATCAAGTCACTTCATTCAACTAGTATCTATTTTCTTTTAAGAGATGTTTTGCTATAGAGTGTGTGCACTTGCCAGAGACATCCAAGGGGAGATGGCCACTCCACAGTTCCTTCTCCTTTCTGGATTTTGAGCATGCTCTGACATGTGCCCAGCATATGTTTCAAGATATCAGGTCCAGGACTCAAACCATAGTCAGCCATGTGGGAATCCAGCGACATAACCATTTCGTCATTTGCTGGGCCCACAACAGGTATCTATGGAACACCTCCTTATTAGTCTCTAGTGAGGTTCTAGGGATTGGGACAGACCAATCCCTGCCTTCATAGAGTCCAGATAATCTACCCAACTCAATCTGGCCGATTACTTTTAGGTTATTGTACACTGATGTACAATAACCTAATGTTATTGGGACCTATCAATGTCCTTTCACTTTCTTCAATTCCTATGATGTTTTGTTCCCACCTCTATCACGACATCTGTTGCACAATATATTACGTATATTTGTTTACTTGGCCATGCTCCCTAAAGTAGGAGCAACTAAAGGCCATAATTACTGTCCAGTAGTTCCTGTGAGTCAAAAGCCACATCCAAAGTTCTTTAGGGGTCATATTTCCTAGATTTCCTGTGTTTCTGTATTCCCATGTCTTTCTTACCTTGACTTAATTTTGGATACCTGGAGTCATCCACTATTCAATTGAAAGGTCAATGTGATATATCCAAAATTATGTTACAGAAGCCCCTTTACCGTCAATGCTAAATTCTGTATTAGGCAGGATGAACTTCAATTACATTGTAATCATTAGTCCTTGTAGTACTTTGATACAACACAAGTTTATTTCTGTTAATATCCTATGACCCACATGGGTTGGGAGGAGGCACCCTCTTGACGAATGCTTATATATTTGTGTCAGAAAGAGAGAGAAAGATGTGCCCATTTGTACAATGGTTCTGAAAGCTTCTTCCTGGGAGTGGCACATGCCACATTTGCTCATGGTTCTTTGGCTAAAGCAAGTCTTGGCTTACACATAACTTTCAGGGGATAAGGAAGTACACAGAAGGAAGGGAACCAGAATATTTATGAACATACCTCATGACAAGCATAATAAGCATCCACTAACTAGCAGCTAGTACCTAGCTGGGTTTTCACTTCTAGAGCATCAGAGGCAAGAATGCCTTAGCTTTAAGTCAAAGGGGGGATGGTTTGGGAGGATCTCGATCTCAAAATAAGGAATGAAGGCAAGGTTTAGGTGCAGGTGGGCCCCTTAATAGAAGATGAGGTTGAAACATAATTCCTGATACCAAGGTTCCACGCAGGAGCTAGATCACAGAAGCAAAGTGAGATTCTTGTGGCTAGGGTCTTACACATAGGCCTGCAGAGGTTATGGGTCTTCATCTAAATTATTTGAGTAATATCCAAGAACACCTCAAATTCTTTGTTAGATCCATAATCACGTGAATACCATCTGTGCATCATGCTTTGCCATGGAGTCTGAGGTGCGTTGCAACATGATCCCTACCTACTTCATGGCCTGAACTTGTCCTATCTTCTCTTCCAGGTCTTCCCATTGCTCCACCACAGGGTTGAGTGTTTCTACACCTAAAATGGACAACTCAGGGCTTTGCATATGCTGTTCCCTTGCCTGGAATGCCTTTCCTCTAATTTTTATGCAACTGCTCCCTTCTCAGTATTCAGCTTAAATATTTTACCATCTTTTTCAGTCCACCCTCTTAAGTATTCCTTCTACATTCCCCTAGAACAAAGGGTTGGCAAACCACAGTCCCTGGGTCTGCCACCTGTTTTTGTAAATAAAGTTCCATACCTTGTTCTTTCCCATTTTGACTCTGGCTGCTTTTGTAGTACAATAGGAGAGCTGAGTAGTTATGACAGAAACCAGATGGCCCACAAAGCCAGAAATATTTATTCTCTGGTTCTTTATGGAAAATGTTTGCCAGACCCTGCCCTGGAGTCACTCACTTCATAGCAATCATTTATATTTGCTTTATTACACTACTCTATGAAATTATCTTATTTGCTATTTCATTTTCTGATTCCATGGGAGTAGGAACTTTGCTCTTGTCTTGCTCATCTCATGGTTATAACCCCACAGCATCTGATGGCACTCAATAATATATTTTATTTCAATGACTAGTTCATCAATGCTGAGTATACATTTGAGCAAAATTAGTCTGACATCCTGGGGGTGGGGGGCTCAGCCTGACAAACATGCACCCATGTGGGGAGGGAAGAACGGACAATCAAGAGATGGGGTGCAGTTCCATCCTTGGATTTTTGATTGCACAGAGTAAGTAGCCATTGGACCCCCATTTGTCACTGAAACTATGGCTTAGTCTGTTTTGTGCTGCTATAACACAATACTCAATACTGGGTAATTTATAAAGGATGGAGATTTACTTCTTATAGTTCTTAAGGTTGGGAAGTTCAAGGTCAAGGTGTCACAAGTCAGGTGTCTGGCAAGAGGCTTGTTACTACCCTCAGGAAGGCTCCTTGAACCCTAAGAACACTACTTCTCACATGGCAGATGAGTAGGAAGAGCAGAGTGTGGGGGCAGACGAATGGAGCAAACAGGGACTGAATATCCTTTTATAAGTTACTCACTCCCACAGTAATAAACCCACTCCTGCCATAACAGCTTCAATTCATCTTTTCATTCTCATGGCTTAATCACCTTTCATTAGGCTCCACCTTCCAACACTGTTGTATTGGAATTTACATTTCCAACACTTGATCTTTGGGGGACACATTCAGAGCATAGCAAACCACAAAATTAAAGGCCAAGAAATCAATTTCACAAGCCGGCTTAGAGTCGAATGGGGAGCTATTGACAATAAGCTTTTGTAGTCATAAAGCTTTCAGCCTCCTCTCAGGGCTCCAGCAACCACAGGCAAAAAGGTGTGCAATTGGCTCGGGCCACTTCCTTGCAAGGCACCTAATCCCCTCTACTGACATGCTACAGTTGCCAACTCTCCCCTGGAATCGTTGACTCACAAGATGCTTTACCATCTCGAGATGAAACTGCTTTTGATGAAAAACCATTATCTTCACATAGTGCTTTTTTGGCTACAAATGATGCTTTATTTCAAAAAGTAAACCCACTTTTTCCAGGTTACATTTTGCTATATAAATCAATAGCTATGACTTTTAGGCTCAGGCAGTGCTTTTGAAGGGGGAAAGAGGCAGGAGGCAAATGAGGGTGTGTTGGGGAGTAGGGAGAAGGCTGTCAAACTGTACTGTGTAGATTCCACCCTCAAGCACTGAGAAATTGAGAGGGAGGTCCTCTCTACAGGCCACTATGTAGTTCAAATGCATTTTAGCAACCTGGAGCAGACAACAACCATCCGTGAGTATAGTCTTGCCTCACCCTTTGTGCCTAGTAAACCAGTATGTCTGCAGTTACCACCCTGAAGTAACTTTTGAATCTTGTCCCCTATCCCTAGTCACCATTAGTATATCCTGGACCAGCCAATGCAGTAGCTTCCTACCTGGTTTTCCTGTGCCTACTGTGATAGCTTCAAAACCTATTGTCATCTCACCCAGAGTGATCTCCCCCAAACATAAGTTGGTCATGTCACTGCTCTGCTAAAACCCCCTGATGTTCTTTCTTACCATGGCCTGTGAGGCCCTAACGATTTGACCCTACACAGTCTCTGAGCTCATCTCCTACCCCTTTCTCCAGTCTCACCCTCCTGCAGGCTATACTGGCTTCTGCCAGCCCTCCTCCCACCCATTCTTCCTGGCTCAGCTTTGCAGGTCTTTCCTGATAGCAGGTCCTTAAGGTCTCAGCTCCAATGTCACCTCCTCAGGGAGGCCACCCTGACCTCTTGTTTATAAAAGCCCCTCAGTGACTCTCTCTCATATCCCTTTGCATTAGTTTCTTCATTGCACACATCAGTCTCTGAAATATTTTGTTTCTTTATTTCTGTACTTGCTTCTTATCTCCCTTGTCTTGTTAAGTGCTTTAGCCCTAAGGCCTGAAATGGTATCCATTGCAGAATAGAAACTTAAGAAATAGCTAATGGCGGTCTGGGCATGACTTAGTTCAAAATGAAAAATCTATGAAAGAAACGGGCACATTCGAGTCATTCATTTGTTTGTTCAATACAGTTTTGAATGCCTGCTCGCTGCCAGCCACTATGCTAGATGCTGCAGGTAGACAAGAAGGTCCAGTTCTTGCCCTTTGGTCACTTATACTGTGGGGAGGACAGATATACCACTGGCAGCAGGCCGAGATTTCGACCTGGTTAGTGCAGAGCACAGAGTAGACAACTTAGCTGTTTCAGGTACCCAGGAGAGTACTTACATTTGAGGATGGAATGGAGGGGACTTTTCAGAGGAGGTAGCATCTGAATTGGGTTTTGATGGATGACTAGGGGATTACTATCTATAGGGAGGGTTGGAAGAAAAGTCACCTGGCAAAAATCAGTTAAACAGAAGCAGTAATAACATAAGATTAAGGAGAACATATGGATTCCACAAAGCTGTAGATCTATGATATTCCCAGTAAGAAAGAAGGGAGAGGGATAAGAGAGAGGCACATCTGAGGGAGGAAGTAAGAAGTGGACATAGTCATTCTTTCCTTCATTCTTATCCTCTGAGTGACATGGTCTGTGATGCTATCTTTCTTTCAATAAGCTACTCAGAAACATTGAGTGCCCAAGTGCTAGTTCACCCAGGTACTAGGGATACACTTGTGAACGCAACAGACAATTACTTGCTCTTGGGAGTTTATACTGCAGGAGAGGAGAGAGTTTATAGTCTAGTGTGGGCAGGAAGCTCAGTGTGAACGTGGTTATCTGATCAATATTTTATCTGGGAGATCAAGCCTTCTTGATGGAGGCAGACACAGTGTAGTGGTTAAATGTACAGGCGCTGGAATCTGACCACACCTAGGTTCAAATCTGGCCTGTGACACTAATTTGATGTCTGATGCTGAAAATGGAGTTTCTTCTTGGAGATGTCCGGAGAACACTGTTGAGCTTCGGTTTTCTCTCGGGTAGTAAAATAGGGTTAATCATCTGATCTCATTGAATAGGGAATGAATTGAAATGAAACATGAAAAATTCTTAGCAATGTCAAGCATATTATAGATATGTTCAGTACACACCAGCTAAGGTTATTATTTGTCACTATGGGCAACGGTGTGTTCTAAGTGTTTTACTTGGAGTTTTCTAGTTGTCTTAATCCATTTAGGCTGCTATAATAAAATATTACATAGTAGCTTATAAACAACAGATATTTATTTCTTCCATTTCCAGAGATTGGGAAGCTCAAGGTCAAGGTGCCAAGATTCAGTATCTGGTGAGGGCCCATTACCCGGTTCACTGACATGGTAGAAAGGGGTAGGGCAGCCCTCTGGAGGCTCTTATATAAGGACATTAATCCTCTCATCAGGGTTTCATCTTCATGGACTAATCACATCCCAAGGCCACCACTGACACAATCATATATCTATTTTTTTCTTCTTTAAAAAAAAATTTGCTATAGAGCCTGTGCATTCATGAGAGAGAATGTGAGAAAACAAGCCTTCAGGTCTGGGACTTGAACTGCAGTTGGTCATGTGAGAGTTCAGCACCTTAACCACTGTACCACACGCTGGTCCAACACCATTATGTTGATGATTATATTTCAATATATGAATTTAGAGGTCACAAGCCTTCAGACCATAGCATCAGTTAATCTACACAACTGAATGACAGAACTAACATTATCTTTCTTTTTCTTTCTTTCTTTTTTTTTTTTTTTTGAGAGTTTTTTTGTATAGGGCATCTACACTCGCTGGAAAGACAGAGAGAGACAGAGACAGAAAGCAAGAAATCACCTCTTGGGAGGAAGGCCATGCTGCAATCCCTTCTCCTCCGTTGCCAACTGTGGTCGGTCATGTGGGAGTACAGCGATGTAATCATTATGCCATCTGCTGGTCCCAACATTATCATTTTTATACATATTTTATAAACTGTGATGCTGAACAGAGAAGTTAAGTAATTTTCCCAGGGTCACACAGCTAGTGGGTCACTATGGACAGTGCCTTCCTCCCTAATAGCCACAGATACCCTGCTGCTCTCCTGGCCAATGGCTAGGCATCTAGTTTAAATACAACTGATGAGACATCTACCCAAGAAATGCCATCAGTTTATTTTTGCTCCCCAGTCCCTTCTCTTAACTCTTTTGACTATTGGCTGTACCTTAGGTCTGCAGTTCACCTTCTTCTAAGACTCAGTTTCCTTATTTATAAAATGAAGAGGCTGGATCAGATCACCCCTGAGATTCCAAGTCTCTGCCTTGCAGAATAAGCTGTTTGGATGAAATGAACAGCAATGAGAAGGCCCTTCTAGGTTCTATCTGGGAGCCTGAGCATATTGGTGAGAAGGCATCACAATCACCCCTACAGGGGCCAACAGGTGGTTAATGTGCTGGAGCCTCACATCGCTGAGCACATTTAAGTCCCAGACCCGGAAACTTGAAAATCATATGGGTGTGTGTGTGTGTGTGTGTGTGTGTGTGTGTGTGTTTGTGCGTGCATGCTCAAAATCCTGAAAGGAAAATGAAGGAGAAGGGATTGTGATGTGCACACCCCCACTGAGGGGCGGGGTATGTCTCACTTTCTCCAAATGGTCCTTGAAGGCAAGCTTCAAGCAGAGTGGGAGTATGGTTTTGGGATTCCAGTGAACAGTCAGATTTCTTCTGGGCAGCAGTGAATCCTTTTCTCTTTGTTGATTCCATTATAAGCATGGTTCTGGAGGGGGAAAACAATGCTCCTTTTCCCTTTCTTGAACTAATTACATTCAGCTGGGGTCAACCCCTTTCCATCCCAGGAATCCACCTCTTAAAGGGAGACAGTTCTCCTCTCTTCATGGTCAGGACCTAGAAGAGCTTCCTGGCTGCCTTTGACTAGTGAGTCTGATCCAAGGTGGAAGGACCTGAACTCCAGTCTGAACTCTCCCACTGCTCATTGGGTGGCATTGGATAAGCCATATAGTCTCTCTCTTGTAGCTCAGCTCCCCATCTCTAAGATGGGAGTAAGTAATATCATTTTTATAGAGTAATCATAAGAAATATGAAATGAAGAGCTGGTGAAAGCATCAGGCAAAGTGCTCTGCACTATGTAGGTGCTCAGTGCATGTGAGG
>NW_006208084.1:2050046-2099808 GCF_000334495.1 Tupaia belangeri chinensis | reverse complement strand
GGAAAGAAGGGAGAGGACTGAGAGGGTTATTTGGACTCAGTGGAGGGGAGATGCGTGTAGAAGTCAGACTTGTTCCTGAAAGGGCTCTTCTGTCTCTGAAGGTCATGAGATCTGCTTTATTTTATTCAATCACTTTACTTGTTCGAACAGGTAGAATAATCACTTGGCATTCTTTGAGGGTCAGCTCCATGAGGTCAATGGTCTTGGCCTGTTTTGTTCAGAGTTCTATTCTCAGCATCTGGTACACAATGTCTGGCACTCAAGAAATGCTTTTTGAATGCATAGATGATTTGACGGAATGGATTACAGCATGGGGTGAAGTCGAATACTGGACAGGGTAGTGTTTAAATTTACTTCCAGTTCTGACATTTTATGAGTATTTTGACTTTATATGGAGCCTTAACAACATCCTTCTCTGTACTTTATGAATTAGCCACTGTCCAGCCTTCTCCATCTCAGCCCAATACTGGTCCAAGGTAGGTAGGCAAAGAACATCTCTTCTTTTGATTAATTGGAGAGGGCTCTAGAGAAAGATAAGGACTCTTTTGGGAAGAAATTCTCTTTTCTATCCTTTGTGCCACTTGCCTACCCCCATTTTGGAGCACAAGGACTCAATCAGGAGGGGAGGTGTTTTCCTACTGGACACAGTACATTCTTTCAATGTACTCAGCTTTCTCAGCCTTAAACTAGCTTTCCCCACAACTGGCATTATTTCTACATAGAGACCCTGGTGGGAGAGATAAGGGGGAGGAGGGCACAGACACTTCCTGTTGATCTCTATGAAGCAGAGTGATTTCTAGCCAGACTCGTCCTCCCCCTCCCAAACACCCCAGTTTCCCTAAGTTCTCCCCTTAGCCGTCCAGTCTGCTTATCTGCATTTCCCCCAGGATCAGAGAAAGGAGAACTGTAAATTATGCTATCAAATTGGATGGTACAAGAAGGTGGCGAAGAGATGAGAACAAGGTCTTTCCGGATAGCAGCCAGATGAAAATACGTTATACATAAGGCATGGAGGCTGCTGTCTGAACACTGTCCTTGACATTTGTACACACAGGCTCCCTTATTGACAGCCAGCCAAGGGCCTGTCTACAGATTCATTTCTTTACCTTGCCTGGCATGAAATTGTCCTCCAGATTGCACCTGCCAGCAGCCTGTTCACATTCTATGGTCTCTTGAGCAAGTTCTCTTTTTCCTATTGTTCCCAAAACACAAGTGGTGATATAGACTGATGTTTGTATCACTCCTCTCCAGTGTATTTCCAGCTTCTTAATCCCCAGTGTGATGGTATTCAGAGGTGGGGCATTTGAGAGGTAATTAGATTTAGATGAGATCATGTGTATAAATACCCCATGATGGAATTAGTTACCATATAAGAAGTGGAAGAGATCAGAGCTGGCACTCTCCCTGCCACATGAAGCACAGAGAAGGCAGGCATCTACAACCAGGAAGAGGACCCTCACCAGACAGAGATTCTACTGACACCCTGATCTTGGATTTTCCAGACTTCTGAACTATTAAAATAATTGCTTATTGTTTAAGCCACCCAGTCTATCATATTTTACTATGTCAGGCTAAGTAGAATAAGATAAGCTTTGGACCAGCAGGTGGCAAGGAGGTTAAGGCACTGGCTCCTACATGGTTGACTACACAAACCTGGTAGCTTGAAAATCATGCCAGGCACATATATGTGTGTGCCCCATATCCCTAGAGGAGAATGGGGGAGAAGGAACTGTGGCATGACCGTCCCTCCTTGGGGGGTGGTTTCTCTCTCTCTCTCTCTTCCCTTCTCTGATAAGTGCACATGTCATATGGCAAAACACACAAACATAAACAAGCTGTAAATTCTGTCTTCTGAGCTCCATGAAATTGAGTCTGATTTATCCTTGAAACCTTCTATGACTGGTCTAGTGATTTGTACAGTGTAGTTACACCATAAATATTTGTGAAATGAATGATGAACGAATAAAATTTTTTGTAGCAATTGCCTTTATCTCCAGATTGGGTCTGATCATCTTTGCTTCATGTAAGTATGACTATGTATGTGGCTGCGAGTAATAGAAAGCCTGGCCCATAGTAGATGAAACCATTAGCTTTTACTATTTTTTAAATAAGACTAGAGGGAGGTCTTTCTAGGGTTGGCTTATTGTCTTGATGATGTCATCAAGGATCCAGACCCTCTCTTTCTACAATTTTGCCATCTACTGGACAGCTCCCGTGATGTTTGTTGAAGGGCAGAGAAACAGAGATAGGTGTTTTTGGCAAGGTCTTGTCATGTTGCAATCCTTCTGCTCCAGTCTTCTAATTAGCTAGGATTACAGGCATGTGCAACTGTGCCCAGTGTACTCAGGTTGGCCTGGAAACTGAAATTTGACTCCCAAGTGGCTTCCAGTCTCCCAAGCAGTAT
Source organism: Tupaia belangeri chinensis (assembly GCF_000334495.1). NCBI lineage: Eukaryota > Metazoa > Chordata > Mammalia > Scandentia > Tupaiidae > Tupaia > Tupaia belangeri. Next base: position 2,097,404 of record NW_006208084.1, on the reverse strand, counting down.
CACTATCTGTGTACCACCACGGCTGGCCAGGATACCGTACAAATTTTTTTAGAATGGAGCCAAGCTCTTAATGTACTGGTTATAAATTGGTATTCTTCACAACATGCTTATTTAGCATTTTTTCTTAGAATTGAAATTAGTTTTCAGGGTCAGCAAGTGGTGTGGTGGTTGAGGTGCTGGATTTCCACATGACTGACTACAGTTTGAGTCCTGGACCAGGTGGCTTGAAAATTACAATAAATAAATGACTAAATGTTAAAAAAAAATAAGTTAAAATTTAGTTTCAAACACTTGAAATGTGGGAGAGTTTACATAAAATTCCAAACTTTTGAGTTCTCTTTAAAAATCACAAGGTCTGGAAATACTACATGGCCATAGTAGTTGGGAGCTGGTAACAACTGCCCTCTTTAGATGGGGTATCTATTGTTCGGGACTCTCACCACTCCCTGTGAATTATATCCTACCAGTTTCACTCATTCATGGTGTTAAAGGAATACTTGCAAGTATTTATTTGGTTTGGCTACCTACTTTAAGTATTTTTTTCACTACTTTGGCCTGTGGTTTCAGGCTGTCTGTTACAAAGCCCTTGCAGCTATCTTTTCCTAAATTGCTGCGGGTAGCATGACTAATCCTGCAATTGTTGGTTCTTTCTGGATTCTGCCCATTGACTTTATACCCACCCCCTGTAAATTGAAGACTGACCAAAAAAAAAAAAAATCTCATTTAAGAAGTTTGAGATAACATTAAGGTTGTGTATATATGAGGACACAAATGACTACATCAACATTGTAATAGATTTAGAAAATACAGTTAACAAAGCAGCAAAAATCGATGATCATTCTACCACTCAATTTACTCTATTAATACTTGTGGATATATATGATTTATCAGATTTACTATATGTTCTACTCCATTGTAAGTGCCTAACATGCATTATTTCATTCAGTTTCCCAAAGAACCCTTTAAGATAGGTATTATTTTTATCTTTCTTTTTATAAATGGCATAGTTGAGTCATAAAAAAGTTTAATATATTTCCTAAGGACACATAACTAATACATGTTCAAGTCTTGGTTTAAATCTAAGCAGTCTGGCTCTAGGTTGCACTTTTTTGAAAACTATACAACAGTCCTGAGCATGTATATGCATTTATAAAGTTTTAAATATATTAACTTTATAAATAGTTTGCTAAAGATTGCAGCAAATACTCTAGAAAACAATTCAATGGGAATTTTTTGATGAGTTTTTAAAGAACCCTCTAAAATGTCCCAAGAAAGCCCAGTATTGGGGCAGTACCACTAACAATGCTATCTCAATTGCTATGTCCTCTTAGCTTTCCTGGGCCACCAAGCTCTTTATCGGGTTTATTCAGAGTCAAGACATTGGCAAGGCATGCCTTTCTATCATTGTTGTCTCTTATTAGTAATATATAGCTGATATTTTTCTTTTAATTCCCAGAAGACATGCACACTTGCAAGAGAAAGGCAGAGAGACTGAGAGAGGAGAAAACACCCTCCAACAGAGTGTAATCATGCCACCATCCCTTCTCTTCCATTTCTCCATCCTGTCTGGATTTCGGGCATACACATACACACCTGGCAGCTTGTTTTTCAAACTACCAAATCTGGGACTTGAATTGGAATCTGCCATGTGAGATCCAGCTCCTTTAACTCTAGACAGTGGGTCAGCCCAAAGCTGACAATTTTTTTATGAATATGGAAGGTTGTGGGAAAGAATAAAAGAGCTTTTATTGCAGAGGTATATGTCTAGGCACATCTGCTATCTTGCAATGCCCTGTGCAGAAAGGCTTTCTTAATCTCATTTTGTTTTTTAGGTGAGGAAAGAAAAATGAATTCATATGTTTAAGGGCAGACAACCGACTACTAGAAGTTGATGAGGGTAGGCTGTTGGGAAGGGTAGGAAGATATTAACTAATGGATACAAAATTATGCATAGATAAATCCTAGTGTTTTATAGAACAGTAGGGTAATGATAGTCTACAATAACTTATTGCATGTCTCTGTTTAGCTAAAAAAAGACTTCAAATGTTCTCAGCACAAAGAAATGACAGATGTTTGAGACTGTAGATATACTAACCATTTTGATTGATCATCACACATTGTATTCATGTACTAAAACAATACTGCACCATAAATATGTCTAACTACTATGTGCCAATAGAATAAATAATAACAATAAAATGGCACACACTTTTGGTGGCAGACTAGAATTTGGACCCACGTAGGTCTGACTTTAAAGTTCATTTTTCTCCACAGTCGTGTACATTGGATAATGTCACTGACCATAAAGAGAAGCCACCATGTAACTTTTTTAGAAGAATTATGAACTATCTATAAGGATTCTGTGTGCCTTTCTTATAGGCATCCCTTGTGAAATCCATGTCATAATGTAAGTTGATTGATTTATGGGTGCACTCATTTTATATCACTGAATTGTCCTTGAAAAAGCTGGTATAAGTTAAAGTTTTGAAAATAGAATAACTTTGAAGTACATTTTAGGAAAATAAGTTTAAAGTAGTAGCTCTGATGTATTCTAAATCAATAAAGGAGGAACCCTAATGGGACTAGCAGACAGGTTTAATGGTTTTGTCGCTGGACTCCCACAGAGTAGACCATGGTTCGAGTTCTGCACCTGGCGACTAAAACGCACACCGGGCATGTGTGCCCAAAATCCTGAGAAGAAAATAGAGTAGAAGGGATTGCTGCATGTCCACCTTCCACCCACCCCCAGGGGGTGATTTCTCACTTTCTGTCTCTCTGTCTCTCTCTGTCTCTCTGGCAAGCACATGCACCGCATAGCAAAGAAAACTTAAAATAAAAAAGGAGAAACCCTATTGTATTTCTTTGTAACATGTGCTATAGATGCTTTGTCAACTCCTCTTTTGTGAAAAATCTTTCTTTTTTTTAAAGGGAGATATCCCTGTTGATATATGACTGCATACAGGTACAGACTGAATCATTCTTGTTTTAAAAATTACTCCCGTAGTTGTTATAGCATCATTTTAGTATTGCCATGGATGTCTTCTATTATCCAATAGCTATGTATACAAGACACTGAATGAATGAATGAGTGAACAAATGCCATGTGACAGAAATGTGTTGGACATGAGAACATTCTGAGATGAGTAAGATCCAGTTCTTGCCTTTAAGAGTCTCAAGGTCTGAAGAGAAGACAAATATGTAAATAGATATCTATAATAACGTGTTCAATACAACTAGAACAATGCTCTTTTATTGTCTATCATCCATTTGCTGGAAAGTAGATAACACGAATGAACTTCGTAAGTTCCTGGGAAAATGGAATTAAAGTATGAGTTTATTTTGGTGCCCCAAATTGAAATCCATTAATAGTTTTTCAGAACACGCGTTTTACATGAGTTTTTAGTTCCTATGACATACCGTGCTATAAGCTGAGGGCTAGCTATGCAGTGGAGAAGAAAGAAAAGAGACACGTTCCCAGCTAGGTTGAGTGTATGATTTCTCTACACATGTCTGCAGAGGAGGCAGCCTACTAGAGCATCTAAGTGCTTTGGTTTCAGCCTCAGACCGTCTGGGTTTAAATCTTCCCACTTACTGTATCTATGATCGTGGGTTAAGTTATTTAACAGTTCTGTGTTTTAGTTCCCTGTGTCTCATAGACCTAAAAATAGGACTGTTCCAGTCTGTTCTATTGCTAATAACAGAAAATATCTGAGTCTGAGAAATTGAAGAGAATAGAGAATTAATCAACTCATGTTTCCGAGCTCCAAGGTCAGAGGGCCATATCTAGTGGTGCTCTTGCAGAGTTCCTAGGTATTACATTCTGTCCCAACGGAGAAGGCAGAATGGAGCATCTGTGTTCTCTGTTTCTGTTTCATTTCTTCTCCTTATAAACCCACCAGGAGTCAGTCATGGGGCTCTCATCCTAATGACCTAAATCTTAATTTCTTGACAAAGGCTCAGATTTTAATACCATAGTCTTATTAAGCTTATCATCTATCACATGCAGATCTCAACATGTGCATGTTTGGAGGACCCACAAACCATAGCAAGTAACTACCCCATAAAGTTGGCATGAAGATCAAATAAATGAACATTTGTAAACACTGAGATTAATAATACTCTCACAGTAAAAGCAGAATGACATCTGTCAATTACGCAAATAGAATGGTATATCGTGAACCAGAGTTGTTCTAATTTTGGCCAAATCCACATTCTATCTGTGCTATTATTTTTAAATTGACACATTTTAAACTTAAATATTTGTCCATGTGCTATGAAACATCACAAATAAGACTTGCATTGCCATATGGAACACATTGCTGTAGCTCTAGTGACTATACAGGACGCTTCCTTTGTGTCTCTCTTTGCTTCCCAGGCAAGATCAGCAACTCCATCCTCCATACTTCCACAGCACGGTGTGCTCCTCAGAATGCCTGCAGCTCAATCATTGTTGCTCTTCACCAATTGGCCAATATGAGACTGATTCTTTGGTTTGTCCTTATCCTATAAACTCAGGCCTATAAGATTTGAGTCAGAGAAAAAAAAATCTCTTGTTAAATAGGGAAGTACTTAGAAAAGCTCTTCATACAAAGTACGCAGTAACTCAGACATCACTGTATGTGCATCTGTGTACCTAGGTGTCCATCAAGAGAACATACACAAGGTTGATATTTACCAGATAAAGAACACTCCCACTAGGTTTGAGAAAGCTTTGGAATAAGCACAGACAGAGTTAGGGAGGGGTTTTTTTCTAGGATGGGTGAGGAGGGAAAATCATGTTCACCTACCCAAGAAGCTGTTTCCATTTCTATAAGGTAGAAAGAAGAGGAACAAATGCTCATGCATTCTGCCCAGTTAGCCAAGAGTAGGGACTGAACTTGAAGATGTTACTGCAGAAGAGAGGAAATGAGTAACTTTCATTACGAAGGTAGAGAAAGTTATCTTTCTGCTTATATCAAAGGTGTAGAAAACAGTTCCCCAAGTAGATAGTTATGAAAATTCATTCTGGGCAGTGGGAAGAACACAGAAACAAAGGCATCTAACATCATGAAATATTTGGTTAATTACTGATATTTTGACAGTATTTGACTGTAGCAGGTCACCTGAAGACTGAGGAGAAGAGGATTTAGAACTAAGTAGGAAGCTAGTCATTAAGGTCCTTGAGAGTTTTAAGGCACTCCTGGATAGCTTCAGGAGTTGACAAAGTAAAACAAAGGAAAAAAGTCTATGTCAAACCACTACTGCTGAGTTCATTCTGAAACAATTTTTTTTAAATAAGAAAAATTTTTGTTAAATGCTTCTTCAGTAGGTAGTCTGAAGAATTTGGTATTTAAAGACACAAACGTTTCTGAAATACTCTACCACAAAGTATCTGAAAATGTATCTTAATTGTTACGAAAAAAACTATTTCTATATGTACTTGGAATGAGTTGTTTTAAACAACACCCTTCAAACAGATCATCCTTCTGGAGCCAGGTGGCTGAGGATGGCATGCAAAATGGTTAATAAAGCAGTTAGCGTTAATGGTTATGTCGCTGAACTCCCATGTAGCGGACCACGGTTTGAGTCCTAGACCCAGAGGCTTAAACTCACACCAGGTGCGTGTGCGTGCGAGCCCAAGATCCCAAGAGGAGAATGAAGAAGAAGGGATTGCGGCGTGGCCACCCCCTCGGGGATGACTTCTTGCTTTCTGTCTCTCTGTCTCTCTCTGTCTTTCTGGCGAGCACACACACCCTGAAGCAAAAACCTCTCCAAAAAAAAAAAAAAAAAACCATGCTATTGTCTCTCTCTTGCATATCATGCCTCCACTTCAACGCACAATTTTATTTTAATTTTCTGGGTAAGTACCCTAAAAGTTTGCATTGGATGTATATCCTAATATGTGGAAGAACATGATCAGCTGAGCTGCCTCTATGTAACCATCCTGCCAAAGACTCTTGAAAATTGTTTTGCCAAAATGTACTTTCATCCATCAAATTTGAATGAGTGGCATGCACATTTACCAAAGCCATGACCTCTCCAATTTGCCTCAAGCACATACAGGTCCCTAAAGAACTTCCTGTAGAAAGCGAACTTTGCAAAGGGGATGAGAAGACAGTGACATGCCATTGTTATTTTACAATTGAAACCAAAATGAGAATGAACTGAATTCCATTCTGGGCTCTGGGCTAATAGGCCTCTGTTGTTGTACTCACCTCCTCCCCCTAGAAATCCTCCCTGCTTCCTGCCCTGGCTTTCTGGCATTCCTTGAGTATCTGTTGTCTTCAACTTCCCTCCAATTGTCATTGTCATTATTATTTCCCTTGTAGGATTAGGAATATGCGAATCCTAAAATTCAGGCATCCAGAAGTGCTTATAGCTCCTAAAACATCCCTCTGGGCCTCCAAGACTCTGCTACTGCTCCTGTTCCTTCCTGTTGTTAGTAGGATGTATTAGAGCACTTGGGCTGCTAAAACAAACAAAATGCCATAGACATTATGGCTTAAACAATAGACATTTGCTTCTCACCGTTTTTTCAGACATGAAAGTCCAAGATCAGGGTGCCAAGAGATTCATTTCCTGATGAGGGCTCTCCTCCTGACTTGAAGAGGGCCAGCCACCTTCTCATTATGTCCTCACATGCCAAAGAAAGAGTGATCTTTCTTTCTATATAAAGCCACTAATACCATCATACCTACCTTCATACCTCACCTAACTCTAATTACCTTCCAAAGTCCTCATCTCCCTCCTCAATTTGAGGGGAGCCCTTCAATGTATGAATGGGGGGGGCTCTCCTCCTGACTTGAAGAGGGCCAGCCACCTTCTCATTATGTCCTCACATGCCAAAGAAAGAGTGATCTTTCTTTCTATATAAAGCCACTAATACCATCATACCTACCTTCATACCTCACCTAACTCTAATTACCTTCCAAAGTCCTCATCTCCCTCCTCAATTTGAGGGGAGCCCTTCAATGTATGAATGGGGGGGGATAATGGAATTGAGGGGAGCCCTTCAATGTATGAATGGGGGATGGGAATAATAATGGAATATACACTGTAGACCAACTCTTTCCTAACCTTTGATACTTCCTTCTGTTGTCAATTTCTCCCGAGAGCCTTTTGTAATTCCCTCAATGTGGAATGAGTTCTCTCTCAGAAAATTTCTCTTATTATATAACACACCAAATGATACCACCATAGGCCATTTGTCTGTCTTTCTTCCTCATTAGATTCTGAGCTGCTTGAGGCTAGGGGCTTTGTCCTTTGTCTCTGTCCCCAGTGTACACAGTATGTAGTAAGAGTTCACTAAATGATTTCATAGAAGGTAACCAATTAGTTTTAGAACAGACGCATAATAGATGAAATTATCATTTACCCTTTCAATGGGTGTTATCAGACAGATCATGAGTGTCAATTTATACTCCAAATACCGTGACACTAACTTTTTTTAGGGCTTGATAGCTAACCAACTTCTTCACTAGGATGGGAAAGGTAAATACTCATATCTGTTCAGTGGTGTCCTGACTTTTTAGCCAATATGCTCAATTCAGTTCTTGTTTAATTCCCTCCTCCTTTTTTTTTCTTTGTAAATTCACTGGTTTAAGTCAAAGTATATCTTTGAATAAAGGAAATAAGATCATGGGGCCAGAATCTCTAGGAGTGGGCAGGATGGGAGTATCTTTTTATTTATTCATCAATCCCCTACAGTTTGTAGCTTTTTGTGCTTTTCATTCTTTCTCCAACAATCTTAATCTGCATGGATTCTACTGGCAGACAGGGAGGAAACTCATACTCTGAGGTGGGAAAAGCAAAGCGTAAGAACAAATACATGCACTTTATCCTGGCCTGTAGCAGCTATTCAGAAAACACTTGTAAGTGGATGAATGACTAAACATTTTCCTCCTCTGTTTCTTTCCTAAACAGAATTTTGCTTTCTCCCCAAGACTGCTAAATATTATTTAGGAAATCTCAGTTATTCTACATCAAATAGGAAGAGGGCAAGCCTGGCAGGTTGTTGACCTGGAAGCATTTCTTTGTTGGTGGCATATTCATTAGGTGTGATTGGTGTGTGAGCCCAGGCACCTGGTAAATGCTCACCTCCTTCATTTGGGGCTACTTTTTCCCTTAATTCTATACTAGAGCCCGTGGTCCTAACTTTCAGGGGCCTGTATACTTCTAAATGCTTCCAGATGTAGTTTTCCTACACCTTTGTTGCACTACAAAGTTTCCAAAAGGTCCATTCAGGAGTTGACCTAGAACCCCCAAAATAGAAGCCACACTCCTCCCTCAGTCATTACGCTCTGACTCCTTAGGGCCTTTACTGTGCTCCTAGTTCCCTAGGGAATTAGAGGTAGCAATGCTTAATGGTGCCTTGGATGGCTGTTTCTGACCAGTGCCTGGTCTGACTTCATGGGACTCCTTCTGTACTTCTTAGTCCATCTGTGCCGATACGTGTATGTGTATATGTCTTGTAACTTCTCTATGAGCTGTAGCAGTAATTCTCAGCAGAACCACCCGAAGGGTCTTACAAACTAGCATGATGCCTGAATGCCAACTCAGAACAAATGAATCAGAATCTCTGGAGAGACCAGGGGCAAAAACAAAACAAAACAAAACAAAAAACCCTAAAAACAACAAAACAAAACAAAACAACAAAAAACAACCAAAAAACAATCCTTCTTTTCCAGACTAATGCTATACAAACTATAGTCCATGAACATCATTTGGATCCAGTCATGAACATCATTTGGAAGCTTGTTAGAAATGCAGATCCATGACTCCCACTCCAGATCTACTAATTTAGAGTCAAGATCAAGGGGTAGGGAAGAAGGTAGAAAACCACTGGGTCCTGGGGTGAGTTTGTGGAATACTTCCACCTGTTCTGTTCTCCCTCTGCACTTGGAACTTAAAGCAGAGTGCCAATCTTCCTGATTCTGAGCAAGTGAGTAGATTTCTTGCCTCTGGCTGTATTTTCTTATCCATTGTTCCTTGGCAGTCCTTGGCTCCTTCCTTACAGGTCCTGCTACTGTGGTCTGCTATTGTGTGCTTGCTTATTCAGGTCTCTATTATACTATACGATATTATTTAGTTCCCGTATGCTAAAGCTTTTTCTAAAATTAGCCGCCTGTTAAGCAGTGCTCTGGGAGCCTCACCACCTCCTTGCCTTCCTAGAACAAAGAATAGTCTATTTACCTACCTGAATAGGGAAAATGGAATGGCATCATTCCTATCGCATTATCAGCATGCATAAGAAATGTAATTTCTTGGGACCAGCAGTTAGCGTAATGGCTATGTCGCTGGACTCCCATGTAGTCGACTGCAGTTCAAGTCCCGGACCTGGCGGCTTAAACTCACGCCGGACACGTGTGCATGCGTGCCCAAGATCCCGAGAGGAGAATGGAGGAGAAGGGATTGCGGCGTGGCCATCCCCCCCGGGGGGTGATTTCTCACTTTCTATCTCTCTATCTGACCTAGTACTCAAAGTCCAGTGTTTCAAATTCATTTTGTGGCTTTTATGATGAATTATAGTTAATTTCCAGAGTGTTGTCCTTCTCCTGTTTCTTTGCAAATTGGAGTCTAAATAAAGGGAGAGGGCATCTCGTGATCTGAAAGAAATGGTGGAGATGAGAGTGATGGAGTCTTTGAGGGTATCTCAAGTCCTTGGGATTTTTACTGGCAATCATCGCAGAGTAGCTGGTCAGAATGTTTCCATGGATGTGCAGACACCTGAAACACTTTCAATTTTAGGCCATCTGTTTTGTGTTTTTAATAAACATTTCATTTTAGAACAGTTTCAGTTTCCAGAATTATTGCAAAAATAGTACAGAGTTCTCATGCACTGTGCACTCAGTTTCCTCTGTTACTAATACTTTACATTAATATGGTACACTTGTCACAGCGATTGATAACTTATTATTAGCGAAGGCCCATACTTTATTCAGGTTTCCTCAATTTTCCCCTACTGTCCTGTTCCAGGATCCCAACCAGAACACCATATTACATTTAATCATCTCGTTCCCTTTGGCACCTCTTGGTTGTGACATTACCCCTGACTTCCTTCATTTTTCTTACTTTGATGGTTTGGGGGAGTACTGGACTATCTCTTACCTGGAATTTGTCTGGTGCTGCTCCCGTGATGAGATCGAAGTTATGAGTTTGAAGGAGGAAGAACACAGAGGTGAAGTGCCATTTTTATCATGTCACAGTAAAGGTATTGTCATCTGACTTACCACTGTTGAAGTTAACCTTGAGGATCTGTGTTGTGGTAGCTTGTCAGGTTTTTCCACTGTGAAGTTACTCCCACTTTCCATTCTGCCCTTTGGGAGAGTTACTCTGCAGAAGTGGAGAATTATGCTTCAATTTCTTGAAAGGGTAGAATATCTACAAATAATACCTGGAATTTGTCTGCACTGGACATTTATATCTTCTCCCTTATTTATTTATTCATCATTTTTTTTGAAAGAGATTTTTGCTATAGGACATGTGTGCTCACTAGAGTGACAGAGAGATACAAAGTTAGCATCACCTCTAGTGGGGGATGGCCATGCCACAACCCTTCTTGTCCATTCTCCTCTTGAAATCTTGGGTACATATGCACCCATACCTGGTGTGTTTTAAGCCGTCAGGTCTGGGACTTGAACTGCAATTGACTATGTGGGAATCTAGTAGCATAACCATTATGCAATCTGCTGGTTCCCATTTAGTGTTTTTTTTTTTTTTTTAAACATTACTATGGACTCATGGATATGTATTTTATACTTTATGTTATAATCTTGCTTTATAAATGTTGCTTTATAAATATTGCTTTATAAATATTGCTTAAAATGTTCCACCTTTGGGAACCAGCAGTTAGCGTAATGGCTATGTCGCTGGACTCCCACGTAGTCGACCGCGGTTCATGTCCCGGACCCGGTGGCTTAAAACTCACGCCGGGCGCGTGTGCGTGCGTGCCCAAGATCCCGAGAGGAGAATGGAGGAGAAGGGATTGCGGCGTGACCATCCCCCCTGGGGGGTGATTTCTCGCTTTCTATCTCTATGTCTCTCTCTGTCTGTCTGGCGAGCGCATGCGCCCTACAGTGAAAATCTCTCCAAAAAAAAAAAAAAAAACGTTCCACCTTTGGCCACTGAGATCTCTTTCAGTTTGCTGCTGTATCGCTTTGAACATTACACCATCATTGCAGGTTGGGTTTTTGTTTTGATTTATTTTGTTTTGTTGCCATATGTTTTTTATGGGATGATATGTGCCAGAATCTGTGGTCCTGGTTATTTGCTTCTGTAGTTGCTTTCTCCACTCCTAGACTTCTGATGTTCTGCCACTTCTCTTGGCAACTCTGTGTCCTTTCACAGGAACATGAAGATATTCCTGGGCACTTGGCCCCAGATGCAGTCCATGGAGGTCCAGGGTGTTGAGTGATCCCTCCATCTCTCCATCTATCTACTCCTATGGCCACCTTGGTGTCTTTGTCTCTATTTTACTCAAGTATGACACTGAGCTGAAGGCTGAAATTTGGGGCAGCTGTAAGCATCTCCCATAGCTTTTTCTTCTATACTATATCAAACTCCTTAAAGGAGATAGATATACTTGTTTTCTCACCTCCCACATAGTCCTCATCTTACTCTTGTCTGTCTTCATCACTCTACTGAAATATCTCATGAGGAGGTCTCCAAAGATCTGCATGTTGCAAAAATCATTGAATGCCTTCCAACATTTATGCTTTTTGATCTTGCAGCAATTTCAGCATCACCTGTGAGACCTTCCCCCTATTGACTCTTGGGGAACTCTTCTGTTCTTCCTCCTTCCTAGAAGCTCCATTGCAGTCTTTTTTTCCTGCCACATCCCTTTTTACCCAGACTTTAAATGTCAGAGCTCTATTATTATTATTATTATTATTATTATTATTATTATTATTTTTCATTCTCCAGAGGGCACATCTGCTCACCAGAGGGAGACAGAGGCAAGGGAGAAAGGGAGAGAGAAAGCATTCCTCAATGGAGCATGGTCACACTGCAATCTATTCTCCATTTTTCCATCCTATTGAAATTTTGGGCATGCACACATATGCATATGTGTGTCAGGATCTAGAATAAGAGGGGACTCCCAAAAGTTTGTGCAAAGATGTAATTAAAATATGAATTTATTCTGGTGTGTTTTCCAAGCTACAATGACAGGATATGAACCGTGTGGTCAGCCATGTGGGATCCAGCTCTTACAAATGATAGGGCTAGCCTAAGGTGTTAATTCCAGACCTTGTCTTAACTCACCATATTCTCTCTAGGCAACCTTCCCCAACATCCACCTAATAACTCACTGAGTCTTCAATCCAATTTTACAAAGAAAGTGAGCTTTTTAACAAAGAGATTTACTATGTGGAAATGCAAGAATCCAAAACACAATGAATCAGCAGAAATGTCATAGTACTTTAGCACTCCTTTAGGCCATGACAGTGAGAATTTGAGGCACTCAAACCCAGATATCAAGGATTGGGACTTGATCTGTTCCATTGTCTTAATCATATAACATTGTTGAGATATGGTGAGACCAGACACTCAGGAAAGAGCAACTGGAGAATTTCACCTATGGATGTGTTACCTGGGGAGAAACAGCACCCATGCAGGGACACTTGGAGCAAGAAACAGACTAGCCATGGGACAGGGAGAGAGATAACCTGTGAGCAAGAGCCTGTATTATGGTTTCTGCAGGAAGGAAGAACTGAGGCAGTGTAACTAGGCTAAAGCTGACTGATTTTTTAAAATCTCAATGGACTCTAGGGCAAATAATCTATGCTTGGTTGTCTAGTACTTGGTCCTGAGGCAATTAGGGGATCATAGAATGGCTTAGAAAGTGAGCTCAATAAAGGCATATTTTGGGTGTGGATTAAATTATCTGCTTAAGAATGGGGAACTTACCAGCCTCCAACTGGGTCAAGGCCCCATTTTAAAAAACTGTTTTACTTACATTATGCCCCAACTCACCAAATTATAGGCTTGAGAAGCGTAGTGACAGTTTCTCTTCTGTTAAAGTGATGTAGTGTCAGGATCTAGAATAAGAGGGGACTCCCAAAAGTTTGTGCAAAGATGTAATTAAAATATGAATTTATTCTGGTGCAACAAATATTGAAATCCATGCATAATTTAAATATGTATACCTTTTCCATGAACATTTTGAAGATCAATCCTATCTGTTCAATGCTGTTTGTTGAGTAGGGGTTCAATTAACATGAATTGAGCAAAAGAGTGTATAAATTCTTTTAACAATTAAATGAATACCAGAGACTGTAAGGGAGGGGAGTAGGTGGCAGAGAGTGGGTGGTAGGAGTGGGAGAGGCCAAGGGAAGAAACATTGAATAGAAAAAAGAAGGTAAAGTTCTCTGTTGAAAAAAAAATTCTGTAATTTTTGCTTTATAAAAATTAAAATTACAAAATTAATATTATAATGATAATAATAATAAAATACAGAAAATGTAATGAATACAATGAGAAAAGTTATAGATCTCTTAAAACACCCATTGGAAAATCCCAAGTTTTTGAAAGATGCTGGACAAATTCAAAAGTGCAGCGTCAATGAGTAAAAAGTCTTCATTAAGCAGAAGTTCCTTATCTGTCCTAAAGAATACAAAAATAATGATGTCAGCATTATTTGAAGCAAGGAAAAGAGAAGTTCACTGCTTGAGAAAAATGGTGGCATATTAAAATATTTGAAACAAGCTGCAAAGCCATTTCATTCCAAGTGGGGTCCTCTGATGTTAATATAAGAAATAAGATTTATTATGGACATCCAAATTTTGCTCCTTTAATTCTGCATCCTTTCTGCCTTCCTTTGGAATGAGCAGGTTGATTTTTCTGTGGATAACCACTCATTCTATCCTCTCCAGCCATGAGGCTCTGTAGGTCACTTCAGCCCATATCTGATCTGACCCTTCAGAATCAGGTGTGTGTAACCTGAGGTCAGATTTATGATCCAATTTAGGTTGATGAGAATCAGAGCAAACCCTGGAGTTTTACTTGAACACTGGGGAAAATGGGGCCTTTTCTGCTGGAGCTGTGTGCTCATAGAATAAAACTGGGCTTGCTGGGGCCCATTCTGTCACCATTGGAGATGAACCCATGTGGGACTGAAGGCAACAGAGAAGATAGATAAATAATAGTCAATAGATAAAAGGCGGAGGCAGACAGTTCTCCTGGAGTATTTATTTATTTCCTGGTTTTTATTTTCCAAGGGAAGAAACATTGAATAGAAAAAAGAAGGTAAAGTTCTCTGTTGAAAAAAAAATTCTGTAATTTTTGCTTTATAAAAATTAAAATTACAAAATTAATATTATAATGATAATAATAATAAAATACAGAAAATGTAATGAATACAATGAGAAAAGTTATAGATCTCTTAAAACACCCATTGGAAAATCCCAAGTTTTTGAAAGATGCTGGACAAATTCAAAAGTGCAGCGTCAATGAGTAAAAAGTCTTCATTAAGCAGAAGTTCCTTATCTGTCCTAAAGAATACAAAAATAATGATGTCAGCATTATTTGAAGCAAGGAAAAGAGAAGTTCACTGCTTGAGAAAAATGGTGGCATATTAAAATATTTGAAACAAGCTGCAAAGCCATTTCATTCCAAGTGGGGTCCTCTGATGTTAATATAAGAAATAAGATTTATTATGGACATCCAAATTTTGCTCCTTTAATTCTGCATCCTTTCTGCCTTCCTTTGGAATGAGCAGGTTGATTTTTCTGTGGATAACCACTCATTCTATCCTCTCCAGCCATGAGGCTCTGTAGGTCACTTCAGCCCATATCTGATCTGACCCTTCAGAATCAGGTGTGTGTAACCTGAGGTCAGATTTATGATCCAATTTAGGTTGATGAGAATCAGAGCAAACCCTGGAGTTTTACTTGAACACTGGGGAAAATGGGGCCTTTTCTGCTGGAGCTGTGTGCTCATAGAATAAAACTGGGCTTGCTGGGGCCCATTCTGTCACCATTGGAGATGAACCCATGTGGGACTGAAGGCAACAGAGAAGATAGATAAATAATAGTCAATAGATAAAAGGCGGAGGCAGACAGTTCTCCTGGAGTATTTATTTATTTCCTGGTTTTTATTTTCATTAGTCAATCAATTCTTTCCTTTTTCTGTGAGTTTTTGTTTTGCTATGATTTTTAAGTCCTCATCAAGATTTCAGTTGAAATTTGATCACCAATGTGATGATATAAAAAGGTGAGACTTTTAAAAGGAGGGACTTTGTTGTCATAAATAGATTAAGGCCATTATCTTGGGAGTGTGGGGGTTGCTGATATAAAGAGTTCAACCTGATTTTCTCTGTCTTGATGCCCTTCTACCATGGGATGACCTTTGTCAGATGCTAGTGACATGCGCTTGGACTTCCCAGACTTGAGAAATAAATTTCTTTTCCTTATAAATTACCCAGGTGTGGTATTTTGTTAGAGCAGCACAAAATGGACTGAGGTCAGTTTTAAGTTTCGTTTCTTTAGCTTTTAAATGAAAGGGGTTCGGCCTGATTCCATATGTGAACTGGTCAGGGTGAATCAGCAGCATGAGGTGGAAATTCAGCCCCACACAGGGTGAGATCACAGATGGCCTTGGTGGAGACAGGACATAAAGGTTGCTTTGTATGAGTTGACAACCCAAGTCTTGGCCAATTGCATCTCAGGGTGCTAGAGGGAATGTCAGATCGTCTTAGAACTGAGGTTGATGATCCTGGAGAAAAGATTAAGGGTGGTAAAAGAGTAATAAAAGAGACATGGCACGTTCTGTCCTAGTTTATAATAAAGTGGACCCTTGAAACTATGAAGCATTAAATTTTAACTTTGATTTTATCAAGTCTTCATACAGATAACATGCAGATGGCTTATAGACATATAAGAGGAAAAAGATCACTTGGAGCTAACATGAATTCATGTGCGTTAAGCTAACAGTTTTTCTTCTAAAAGTAAGGTTATGTGCCTGGTAGAGAATTAGGCGTCCCAGATATAATAATAATTATAATAAAGAGAATGAGACTTCATGAGGACAGACCCCTTATCCATCTTACTCACAGTTCTATCCCCATACCTAGAAGAGGGACTAACAAACAATAGAGGATCACTACTCATGTCTTGAATGAACTAATAACAATATCTCATATTTATTGAGCAGTATGTGTCAGACAAAGATATGGAGACAAAATGTATTAAAATTATGGATAATGATTATAATAACAACACTTACAGAGCAAGCTGTGTGCCAGACACTATTCTAAAGTATTTTACATACAATATATCTATTAACCCCATTAAATGCTTTGGACTGAATCATGACCCTCCTCTCCAAGTTCCTATGTTAAAGTCAAAATCCCCAATATCTTATCTCAGTATTAAGATACTGAGAATGTGACTAGATGTGGAGACAGGGCCTTAAAAGGTAATTAAGGTAAATTAAGGTCAATGGAGTGGGCGTTTATCTAACGAGTGCTGTCCTTAGAAGAGGCAGTCAGGACACAGATATACACAGAGGGGAGACCATATGAGGACACAGAGAGGAGATGACCAAGTCAAGGAGAAAGGAGAAAGGCCGCAGAAGAAACCAGTTTTGCTGACACCTTGATTTCAGACTTCTAGCCTCCAAAATTGTAAGAAAATAAACTTCTGTTGTTTAAGACACCCAGTTTGTGGTCCTATCTTTTGGAAGTCCTAGCAAACTAATGCATTAACTCTTGTAACAAGCCAGCAGCCTGACTCTGAGTTTGTACTCCTACCCACTGCCTTACACCAGGGTGTATGCAATCATAGCTGATATTTACTGAGCACTTAAACAAGGGCTGCTCTGCGAAAGACGGGAGATGGCTAACTAACACATAAAACATATTTTTAGTGCTTCATATCTCTTTAAATTTCCTTCAGTATTTTGTACCCACTTTCATTGCTGACCTATCCATGTCTTCCTATCTATTCAATTGTCTGCCCAAGTGCAGGGTGCTGTCCTTGGCCTATAATACTTGGTATTCCAGAAGAAACCCACATCTTACTAAAGGAGCAGTCATAGAATCCCACGAGATCTATTATCCCCTTTCACTCAATGTGACCATTTGGCCAACTATACACCAGAGAGGTACAAAGCAAAGATCATTTATTCATTCAACAAACCAACTTACTGGTTATTATGTGCCAGATTCTGAGCTCACACTGAGGCTGTAGAAATGAAGTAGCTGGTACAACCTAGTAAGTAAACTCTGCCATTTCTTTCTTGTGAAATGAAAGTGATAATGTCTTCTCCAGGGGGCCGCTGTGAGGATTACTAGACAAGACAATATACAGTACATTCAAAGTGCTTAGCACAATACCAGTGACAAAGATGACTTTTACTTTCCTCTCGGCTGTACTAGATGTTAGACAGAGTTCTCCCTAACTTTAAGTCTCTGTCTTCCTTTGTTTAGAGCATTTACTTAGGAAAAGTAAAATTGCAAATTGTTTCTCTGTCCCTTTGAGATGTAAATCTTTTTATTGTTATTTTATTTTTTTTTTTACATTTAATCACTGTGTACCATTACAGCATACCAAATGAATTTTCCCATCATGAATACACTGCTTATTGGTCTGATGTAAATCTTTTTAAAAGTCTCTTGCCAATTTACAACCCAAGAATGTCTTTCTCAAGAACCTGGGTGCTGTCCTTTTGAAATGAGATCATCATGGAAGATAGTACCCCTATTGTCAACTCTCATGGAAGAGTAGGAGCCTGACTTCCAGTGGACACCTTGCTCCATATTGTAAAACTACTTTCTGTCATGAAGATGCAAAAGAAAGCTTACTTTTTTTTGATAAGGCCAATTAACAAACACAGGTGGACTACAATGGATGACTCTGACTCCCCTCACCTCTACTACCTGCCTCCCATTCTTACAAAGTCTCTCACTCCTTTTTTCAATGCATTAAGCTTAGACTGAATTCTGGCCTCTCCTATTCCAATTACTTGAATAACAAGTCTTCCTTGCCCATTTAACTTGACTCAGCACAATTTTTGCTTTGACATCAGGCATACAGTAAGTGCTCAATACAATGTTGTGTGTTAAACATACTGTGATGTTGCACTTCCTGACCTTAAGAACTTCTCATAGCAGTCAAGTGATAGTATGTGACATGACCAGTGTTGTGTCCAACACATAATATGGGCTCATTAGTAGTGAATCACCTCTGAGTTTCCCTTTATGAAGCACAGGTGTGCGTAAGTCATGGGCACACAGAGGTGGGTAAGAAGTGGTCACCAACTGCCAAGAGCTCATAGTCACAGACTCACATGAGAAGGGCTCTCCATTCATGTGGCAAGGTTTTAACCAAGGCTGTGCATGAGCGATGGGAGTACACAGGTCATGGAAAACCCAGCCTGATGCTGGGGTCAGGCTTTATTTCACCAAAGAGGGAATTTCAGGAAGAGGAAAAGGAAGGACATGGAATCAGTAAAGCTCATGGCATCTTGGGAAGCAGAGAGTTGTTCATAATTGGAGCTCAGTGTGTAGAATTTGGGTCAGGGCAGTAAACAGAGATGAAGC
The DNA here is from genome assembly GCF_000334495.1 of Tupaia belangeri chinensis. NCBI lineage: Eukaryota > Metazoa > Chordata > Mammalia > Scandentia > Tupaiidae > Tupaia > Tupaia belangeri. The sequence goes on along the minus strand of NW_006208084.1, from coordinate 2,078,887 downwards.
CTAAAACAAACTAGAGCATGATCAGCAAGGGCATTATGGCAAGCTACAGCATTTGTGGTTGACATTGTAATTAGGCATGTCCCACGTAAGGTTCTTAAGTGGTGAAGTGATACATTCAGTGTTTGTTTTAGAGAGATTGATGTTGATAGTGCATAGGTTAGATTGGAAGGTGTGGGGCTGAGATCACAAACAATTAGCCAAGAAGTTATTGAAATAATTTAGATAATCAATGATGAGAAACTCAATAGTGGCCACAGAGGTGAGGTGGGAATGGGTATGAGAGTTATATATTGAGTCATTAGAAAAGTCACGACACATTTTTGCATAGAAAAAATATGTTATGACTTTTCTGACAACCCAATAAAAGGTAGGCTGGGGAAAAGGTGGAGTATAAGATAAAAGAAGGGATTAGACAAGGTTGGGAAATTGAGTAGAACATGGCTACAGTAGCTGGAATAGAGAATACAGGAGGAACAAATTTACTGGGTGAAGGAGGGACTTGTATGGAGGAGATGAAATTCAGTTTTTGGACTTAATACATTTGAGGGCGATACAGTGTATGAAAATGGAGTTGATAATTAGATCTTTAAATTTGAATCTGGAGTCCAGCAGAGTCTGCAGATAAAGGCCTGGGATTACCTGGATTGGTAGGCATTCAGATGATCACTAAATTGCAGGTGCGATTCAGATCATCAGGAAGGAGTATAGGGCCAGACAGTGGCACAGGGGTAATGCAACTGGACCCACATGGGAAAATCCTAGGTTTGCATCTTGTGGCTTCCCTGTATATGTCAGTCATACATGTGCATGTCTGCCAACTGGGTTGACTGAGGTTAGGAGTCTCTCTGCATCACATAGAAGAAATAAATAGATAAACTTTAAACAAGGAGTGTGAGCAAATTTTTAAAAAGAGACCTAAAGATAAGGCTTTTGTGGACACCAAGAATCTAAGTTTATGAGTCTATGTCCTCTGGTCAGAAGCACCACTAGGGCCCACTCTTGAAAATATACTAACAAACTTAAATGTGGCTGAAGAGTCCAGGTCCTACTACAAGCTCTGTGAGGTAGTGGTCATCTCTGCCCAGTGCACAGCACAGTCCTTAGAATGAAGCAATCGCTTCTATCTGTGTGTTATGATGGAAAAGAAGGGGCATTGTTGGATAAGAGGAGACAAAAGGAGACCTGATGGTGTTCTCAGAGGTTTGCGAAGCTGAGGACATAACAAGAGTCTTACTGCCTTGAAAGTTTGCATTCATGGTGTGGATATTACAAAGAAGTACATTTTGCCTGTCATGCCAAAGAACCTTCTTAACTCTAAAACTAAAGGATTGAATAGCGACTCACAAATTTGACCTCTCTGGAGGCAATTAAGCCCAAGAATGGGTGACATCCTTTAGGGATAGTCTAGAACGGATTCTATATTATCTGAGGGTTTGAGGTAAGCCTTTGTGAGATCCCTTCTGTCTGGAGTTGAGAAATAGCTTGCAGATTAATGGAAAAGATTTGCATAGTGAATACAGTTCATCAGCGTTCAAAAACCAAGTTGATGACTTTTAAGTGATGTGAGCTTAGGCAAATTATTCACCCATACTGAAGTTCAGATTCTTCATTATTAACAGGGGCTTATAATGTCTATTGTAAAGGTTAGGACTGAATTTTGCTACTCATCACTGAAAGACCCAGATACCATTGTCTTGAATGAAATAGAAAAGCAGATTTATTTCTCCCATGTATGTCATCTATGGGTAGGGAGCCTGGGGCTAGTGAGGACATTTTCTCTACCTTTATGCTCAACCATCCTCAAGAGCACCTCATGGCTCAAGCTGTCTGTGAGTGGTCCCCCACCATCACTCCCATGTTCTTAGCTGTAGGAACTATGTGTTTTGGGGGAGAAGATAAATACGTGCTTTTATATGATTGGCCACAGCTTACTCTCATGGTCACTATTGACTGCAGGCAGGCTAGGAAAAAATATTTTCTTTGCCCACCTCCAAATAATTAGGGTTTAATCACTAAAGAAGGGTAGAATGGACCTTGTGGCATGATTGCCAGTGTTTGCTCCTCCCTCTGACAGAGTTCACTGAGGATGAGAGGTAATTTATGTCCAATGCCTGAGCATAGCAGATGCTCATTAACTAGCCATTCTATTCTTACTTTACAGTAATTTGTGAGGGGATGGAACTTCAATATGGCAATAGGGAAGGATTAGATTAGACCAGAGTCTCCTCAAGAGAACTTTCTATAGAGAAGATAGAAAAAGAATTTTAACTTCCATCAATTGGAGAAAATAGGAAGAGCATTATAAATTAGAACAGGGGAAACAGGAAGATAATTATAGTTCCCATTCGTTGAGGTTATGTGCCAGACATTGTGCTTAGTGGTTGTCCTGTGCTATCTCTTTGAATTCCCACAGTAATCTTATGAGAGAAATGCTAATTTTACTATATTTTACACTGGAAAAAAAAAACAACCTTGAACTGTTAACTGACTTGCCTGTGGTTAGATACCTACTAAAAATGTTGAATCTAGGATGCGCACTCATGGATGTCAGGCTTCAGACCAGATGCTAATGCAGTGGAAATGTCATGATGGTCCCACATAGGAGGTCCTGGGTCCACATCCCAGGACCTTGTACGAGCTGGGCATATGGACATGCCTGTGATCTGGGCTGTCTGAGGCTGGAGGTGGTTTGCAGGAGGAAGGACCTGTTGAGAGTCTCTTTCTCTAGTAGAAGAAATTAATAAGTAACTTTTAAAATAGAAGGTTGAGCTTTGAAGTTTGTAATTCTAACCATTAGGCTCTGTTACCCAGTCATTCATTCATTTCTGTAATTATTCATTCACACAATGCATATTTGATGAACTCTGTGTCAGGAGACTGTTTTGGAGTCTGGGGATATAAAAGTGGACAACACAGGGTATCCGTTTTAAGGGGATGCTATTGTAGGAAATAAGTAGACAAGTGGAGACATAAGTGAACAAAGTAATTACAGACCGTGATGAATGACATGGAGGACATAGAATAAACACAGACTGTGTCGCTAGGAGGTTGGGGATAGTTTAGACAGGCTGGTCCAGGAAGGTTACTCTGAGATGGGATCTGAACAGCAAGAACCAAGTAAATAAGGCCATTTTGATTTTTTGAGGAAGGAAAAGAAGACAGCTGTGTTTGGGATCGGAGAAAGAGCTTGATATGGTTTAGCAAAGATAACCTGATGGTTAAGTTTCTCAAGTCATACCAATGGTCACAGGCCTTGAATCATTACAGAAAAAAAAAAGACTCAAGAGTTAAATTAGATTTATTCAGGGAGGAAGGAGGATACTGGAGAAATGGACAAACAAGCAAGGCATCATTTTTCCTTATGTTTATATTTATGATTTTATTTTTGAGTGTTGTCAATCCATAAGACAAGGAGATTCACTGTTTAGAATCTGTTTAGAAATCCATCTGATTGCACGTGACCCTCTCTGGCCACCTCATTAGAAAGAGATTGGCACAAATATTCTTGGGTAGCTTTTTCCCTTTTCTAGGCTGAACAAGTGTCATGGTTGCTGAGGAACCTGAGAGGCCGAAGCATAAAGGTCAGCAGTCCCCACTGACCATTGAGCATAACCTGCAGGCATGTGTGTGCAGGATGACTGCGTGAATGGCAAGCGAGGGCACAGAACCATAGCTCCTGAAGAACCTGTGAGCTGAAAAATCACTGGATGGGACAGTCCAGGGTATATCAGCAGGTGGCCACCCCAGCCTCTGAAACTTGAAGAGTAGGCTTGGAAGTTTAGGGAACATGAGGCCAAGTCTTGCTTAGCAGGCCAGATTTAGATGGGCATTTCCAGGTCTGGAGCCCAGAACCTGGATTCAGAGTGGGAGATGTGATGTGGCCCAGAAAAGGACCCTGGAAATGACCCCAGGAGATTAGCATCCAACCTGCCATGTTGCATACTGTGTGGTCTTGGGTCATGACGATGGAAAGGTTACAAGAGACCGTTGAGTGAAAAAAGTGGGTAGATTTTAGGGATGTGAGAGATGTTAATCATGCATGCCATAGAGGGTGGTTGGCAAGCTGGCCAGGAAGAGAAGAGGTTCTTTGAACATGTTGGGTTTGGGGCTCCAGTGACGCACTTTGATAGCATGATGAGTTTTTGAAGCAAAGCCATAATTATAAATGCAACTTTGGGAATCTCATGGAGGAAAGGTCATGTCAATAATTAAGGTTTTTGCAGTTTAGTGAACCACAGGGAATAATTAAATCAGGTCTCCATGGTAATGACATACTAGCCACATCTCGGGCCAACCTAGAAAACTGTCTGCACAGGGCAAGGCTGGGGTGGTAGGACCTCTTGCTTTGGGATTGGGAGTTCAGGGGCTGTAGAGGGCTTGGTTCTCCTCTGAGGTGCAAGAACACGCCATGCTCCTCTTTGAGCAACATCCCCTGCCTCTGACACCCTCGACCTCCTCATAATCCATTTTTCTTGAGTGCTAAATGATGGAAGACAGGCAATTACACCAGAGCCCAAGTGCTTCATCTGCTGTTAGTTTCCTTAATTGTATTTCCTACACATTCTTTATAAATAGATTTAAGCAAGACACTATGTTCTTTAAATTGTGCATTTCTGTTGCTATAGAAACAGTTGCTTTTATTTCCACCCCACCCCCCCAACACCAGTTTAGCCATAAAGCAAAAGTTAGCACCTGTTTTTTTCAGACAGGTAAATTATCTACTAATCCTTGTCTTCTAAGAACATTTCTATCAGTGGGTCAGAATAACCTGCTAATAGCATCTCTTTAAGAAAACCATCAGGTGAGTGGTTGTGATTTCCTGAAGACACGGTCCCTCCTTGCTAACCCTTCAAATAAGTGACTCATTCTACAGATTCATAGACTTTTGGAACTGGAGTGGAATCTCTAAGAGATAATTCTCGTAATAATAATTTAAATCACCTTACAGTGTGCATTCAATGTGTTAATTAGTGTCTAAAGGAACCTTGGAATTAAACCATTTGTTCGGAAACATTGACTGAACACCAGCACTGAACTGAGACAAACACAAGCAATCATCCTGAACATTGCACAATGACTCTCATGTGGAGAAGACTCAGAAAATATTTTTCTGTGAATGAAGAAAAGTTTCTCCTTTTGGCTAGTTGGGGATATGGGCATTTAACGAGATATATGTTCTATGTCACATGCTTGGATATAAATAGGTACAGTATGTCACGAGAGAAGACAATAGGCACATCTCTGCCTCTGCTATTGCTTGTAAGAGGTGAGATGATTAAAGTCAGAGGGTTAGAAAAAAGACATTTGCCAACACTGCATGGTTATTTGGTGCTAGAACCAAGACTAGGGATCAGGTTTCCTGAATCCCAGTATGAGCGCTTTTTCCTATATCAAATTGATTTCAGAATAGTGTGTCAGAAGCTTGAGGGAGCATAAAGTCACCTGGTATTACAGACTGAATGTTTATGTCTTCCCTTCTCCAAATCCATTACTTGAAATTCCAACTCTGTAATGCGAATGGTATCAAGATGTGGGGCATTTGGAAGTGATTAGGTCGAGGGTGAAATCCTCATAAATGAAGTACATGCCCTTATAAAAGAGACTGAAGAGAGCTACCTTGCCCCTTCCACCAAGTGAAGATGCAGCAAGAAGGTGCCATCCATGAACCAGAAAGCAGTCTTTCATCAGATACTGAATCTGTTGGTATTTTGATCTTGGGTTTCTTCAGCTTTTAGAACTGTGAGAAATGAAAGTTTGTTATTTAAGCCAGCCAGTCTATGGTATTTTTGTTATAGCAGCATGAGCAGTACAGGTTCTGAGAATGTAGATGTGGGGGATCTGAATTGAGATTCTGCATTTTTAGCATATATCTAGGTGATGATAGTGCTGCTGCTCCAAAGACTTCCTGGAGGGAAAAAATTTTTTTTTTTATTATTATGAGATCTGATCTTTTTTTTTTTTTTTTTTTAGGGGGTTTTTGTTTAGGGGGCGGGCCCTCGCCAAATATATGTGCTTGCTGTAGAGAAAAAGACAAGCCAAAAAGACAGAGAGACAGAGAGACAGAAAGTGAGAAATCACCCCCGAGGGGGGATGGCCATGCCACAATCCCTTCTCCTCCAATCTTGTCTCGGGATTTTGGGCACGCATGCACACACGCCCGGCGTGAGTTTAAGCCACTGAGTTTGGGACTCAAACCACAGTCGACAATATGGGAGTCCAGTGACATAGCCATTATGCTAACTGCTGGTCCCAAGATCTGATCATATTTAAGAAGTCACTCAAAAATTAAAAATTAGCAAGGCTGTTTTAAATTCTACTTTTATATATGATATTGTTAATGATGAGCTATTCCTATGTCTACAGAGTGCCTTGAGAGAGTTAGCTAGTGACACTATTAGTCTACCAGTTTTGAATTATTTCATTTTTAGCTCTTCCTTTTAAAATACAGTTTATTTATTTCACTTATTATAGAAAGCATGTGCACATGTCTTAGAGAGAGAGATGCACCCCTGACAGCGTCTTGCCACACCTTGATCTCCCCTCCCTGGCTTCCTAGTCTATTAGGATCTTGGACATTTGTACACACATCCAGAGTGTTTCAAGAAAGTTAAGCTGAAGCTTTAGCAGAAAAACACCTGGGAAAGCTTCACTAGAGAGTCTTTCCCACTTGTGCTCATTCCTGTCATCAAACAAGGGCAATTTTGCAACAAGAGTTTCTTTGGGAAATCATTAGACATTTGCCTTATAATCCTGATTTGCTTCCTTCCAATTTTTTTTGTTTCCTTATATTAAGTCTTTTTTTTTTTCATCACTGAATAATGTGAAAAAGACTACATTGATTCGACTAAATTTCTGGACTCTTGGTCCTTCAGGAATGGACTAAACAACTGGTATCATTACTCACAAATGTGTCTTAAATTTGATAGAGCTTTTGTTGAGCTTATGTTTTGATGAAAATAACATTCATATTTTAAATTTTTATCCTTTAATTCTATTTTCCATAAACTTTTTCTCTTTTTTTGGAGAGGTTTTTGCTATAAGGTACATGCACCCATCACAAAGACAAAGTCAGAGAGACAGAAAGCAAGAAATCACTCTCCAGGGGGGATGGCCACGCCTCAGTCTTTTCTCCTGCATACTTCTCTCGGGATCTTGGACATGCATGCACATGCACCTGGCGTGAGTTTAAGCCACCAAGTCCAGGACTCAAACTGTGGTCGAGTGCATGGGAATCCAGTGATAAAGCTATTACGCCAACTGCTAGCCCCAATTTTTCATAAACTTTTTGAAGTTCCTTTGTATACATGTATGTGTGTACACTCATGTGTGTGTGTGTGTGTGTGTGTGTGTGTGTGTGTGTTTTCAGGATGGCACCAGCCAATCATAAGTAGAACTGCCAAGTATTAGAAACAAAAGTACCCAAGTAGCCCCAGGGTCTGGATAGCAGACCTCATGGGCAAGTCCCTTCAGATGATAGCTGTCAGGGCAGACACTTTCCACTTTCAGACCTATATAACTCTACTGAAAAGAAGTCTTCCAGAAGACGGCCTCATTGACTTAGCTGAGGTCCATGACTGGCCCCTCCACCAGAGGAAGTCTGAGAACTTTAAAGGACATTTCCATGTATACTGTGTTCATTGTGGTAGGGAAATTCACCAAATGTGAAAAGGAGGAACTTTCACCAACAAGCAACAATGCATGCTGAACTGTCAGGAGAAACAGATGTCTAGTAAAGGCTGTCTCATCAGAAAATACCTATCCATCCATAAGCAAGCAGTGAGCAACCCTACATTTTGCCTTTTCTGTTACCAACTGCTGGGTCCATGCCACTCACTTTTACATGGGTCACTGCCTTGTTTCCTGTAATCACCCCTGCTCACATTGCCCCCTGCACTCTGTTCTACACACAGTAATGAGAGAGAGCCATTTAAGCCCAAGTCAGATAATTTTACACCTTTTCTCACAGCCTGGCCCTAGACTCCTGTCATTCTTACAATTAAAAGCAAATATGAAGCCCACGGTTGCTTTGCAAGATGCTGCCCTCTTGACTCCTTTCATCTCTTCGCCCTGCCCTTCTCCCATTCTTCCCAGAGCTCTATGTTGTCCAGCCACACTGGCCACCTTCCCAGTCCCTGCTCATGCCAAGTTGTCACTGTCTCAGGCTCTTTGCATCTGCTCTTCCCTCTGCCGTGTGTTGTTCATTTACTTTAATCAGATCCTTGCTCCTTTCACCTCCTCAAACAGAACTTCCATTTCATGTTATCTGAAAAAGCTACCTGTTAGCCTGGTACTTCTCTAGCCTCTTAGCTTTATTATTTACAGAAATGCACATTTGCTCAGTGTTTCTTCTTTCATTAGAACGTAAACTGCACACGACTTTCTTTTGTAACTTGAGAGCCCAGCAAGAGGTTAACATAGTAGGTGTTGTGGAAAAAAAAATGAATGAGCACATATCTTTGATTAACATACACAATCATGGGTGTGCACACATGCACACACACGCACCAAGTGCACACACACATTTTTGCCTAAGATTTACTATCTCTCTGAAGCTTGGGGGTTCATACATCTTAGTTCAAAACCTCTGCTATAGCTCATTTACCTCCAGCCCTGAGAGAGAGGGGTCCCCATGACACAGGAGTTCCCTCCACTCTCTTCTTCCCCAAGCTGACTCTTCAGACAGGTGTGATGCCATTTCATTTTCTAGCATTGGGTGACAAAATTAAATTACAGAAGAGTTATAGCAAAAACAACAATAATTAATATCTGTCAGGTTGCGTAACGTAGTCCTGAAAAATTACAACTATAAGAGGCTGTAGTATCACTTGATAAATATGAAGGCAGAACAAAGTGTCAATTTAATTCAACGAATATTTATTATGCACTTGCTATGTGCCAATCAATCTGCTAAGTGCCTGAAAATAGCAGAGAACAACTTGTACTCATGGAGCTTACATTCAGGAGGAGCTGGATAGACAATAAAGCAAAACTGGTTATGCTCTCAATAGTGTGTATGGTAGGGTGGTAAGGTCTGCAGAGAAAAATAAGATCAAGAAAGTGAAATAGGCGGTATCATTGATGGAGATTTGCAATCACAGATGGGACTTTAAGAGAAGACCACCCCATTGAAACTAAGAGTTGAAGGAAGCATGAGAGCATATAAAGATACCCTGGAAAGACTGTTCTAGGAAGAGGAAATGGCAAGTTCAGAGGCCATGAGGCAGAATTCTGATCAACCATAGCTAGCAAGTATACATGGCTGGGGTGGGGCAAGCCATGAGAGATAAGGAAATACGGTCAGACCAGAAAATGTATGACCTTGTGGGCCTTGGTAAGGACTCTCACTTTTACTTGGCATGAGATAAAAGTCTTTGGAATTTCATGAGCAGAAGAGAGACATAATCTGATTTTTTTTTTGAGAGGTTTTTGCTATAGGGCGTGTGCACTCACCAGACAGACAGAGAGACAAAAAGTGAGAAATCACCCCCCAGGGGGGATGACCACGCTGCAATCCCTTCTCCTTCGTTCTCCTCTCAGGATCTTGGGCACGCACACACACGAACCCAGCATGAGTTTTAAGTCACCGGGTTTGGGACGCAAACTGCGGTCAACTCTGTGGGAGTCCAGCAACATAGCCATTACACTAACTGCTGGTCCCCCTCTGATGTGTGTTTTAACAGGATCATACTGGCTGCTATGTTGAGAGAACACCAAAGGGAGAAAGCAAGGAAGCAAGGAGATCGTTAGAAAGATGAATCATCAACATCATCAAACAAAATCTACCTTTATTCTTTCACCTGCTCTGGTAGGTCTCCCCTACAACCAGTGTCATGGGAACTTGGAAAGATTTCATTATTGTTGGTGAATAACATTAGCCAGGAGAGTTGCCATTCCCTCGAAGTATGCTCCAAACTTTCCAATCAGTGAAAATCTACATGTGTGTTTGCTCCTTCCAGGTGGACAGTCCCTGGAGAACTTGCTCAGCTAGTTGTGAAATCATTGTCTTGTAGGTGCACAGCTATAAAGGAGTGGATGACGGGGGCGGGGGGGGGGGAAGAAAAAGTGTTTAAATCAAGAGCCATCTTGCAAGTGAAAATTAGTTAAATTCAGTCAATTGCTGAGTGATTTTATGTTACAGGACTCAAATGCTTTGAGGCCCAGTGAATCGAAACCCTGTTTTGGAAATGAGCCAGTTATGGATGGATCTGCTGTTCAATTATTAAAAGAAATAGATCTGTACAGAGAGTAACATACATAACACTAAGAGCCCACTTGGTGGGTATGCTTTTTGTTTTTAAATCACCTAAACCCAGGGACTAGAGACAGAGACTGCCAGAAAGTTTTTGTTTTTACGTTTTTGCCATAGAGCTCGTGCACTCACCAGAGAGAGAGACAGAGAAAGAAAAAGTGAGAAATCACTCCTCAGGGGGCTGACCATCCCTCAGTCTCTTCTCTTCCATTCTCCTCTTAGGATTTTGGACATGCACCCACATATGCCTGGTGTAATTTTCAAGCCACCTGGTATGAGACTGGAACCATGGTCAGTCATGTGGGAGTTCAGCACCTTAACCACTCTGAACCTCCTCCAGGGTTTTTAATGATAAGCTATCTTTGACAAGCCCTCAGAGACATCTCAGTTTAGCTGAGAAAGAGTGCGGGGATCACATCATGGAGGTTTTACATACAGTGGACTTAAAAGTGGTACATATCATTTCTGTTCACTTGCCACTTGGAATTCAGCATCATGCCGCAATGGAAAATATGATCTAGCCATGAGCCCCTGAAGAAGAGACATGGTGTTGGTGAGCACTAATCACACCCACCTGAATGGCATGGGTAGTAAGAGGCTGAGCTGGGAAAGAGAAATGCAGTAACAGAAAATTGGGGACATGTCTAAAGCTTCTTATACATGTTTGATTCCACTCTTTCTTCCCTCTTCCCTCTCTTCTATTTTTTGTCCATCCTTTTTTTCTCCCCATCTTCATTCTTTCTGTCCTTCTTTCTTTTCTTTGTGTCTCTCTGTATCACTTTTTCTTCATCTCCTCTCCATTTTCATCACTCCTCTCTTTCACAGGTATGCAGTGAGCACCTAATAGGTGCCAGGCTAGATGGAGAGTCAAGTTGAAACAAGCATAGTCCTCAAGAATATGCTAGTCTAGATGAAAGGTGAGACTTACAACCCAACAAATGTGATCAATGCTGAGAGAATGGCACAGTACTATGGAGAGAGCATAAAGTGAGGGGCAGGAGAGAACATGGCACCAAGTTCCAGCTGTGTTCTAGACCTGCTTAAGTTTTTCTGAGTTTCTTGTATGCTTCTAAAAAGGGGACCATGAGATCTTTCCAGGAATGGTAAAATGGAATGGGAATTTCTGTAGTGGTTGCTGTTCTATGTTTATGATCAGTGCATGTTGGTCCTCTTTTCTTTGACCAAGAGAAAGCCAGAGATGTCCAGAGGAGAGTAAGATAACTTCCTCCTGGTGAGTCAGAGAAGACTGATGAAGCAGCACCTATGCTGAATCCTGAAAGATCAAGTCTTGACTGTAATGAGATATCTGAGGTCAGCTCTGGGCTAATTACAAATTCTGTATAACAGGCAGCGGATTTGGCTATGATATATTTATTTCCTGTTGCTGTTGTAACATGTTACCACAAACATAGTGGCTTAAAAACACAAATTTATTGTCATTCATTCTGAAAGTCAGAAGTCCAAAGTGAGTTTTACTGGGCTAAAAGTAAGGTATTGACAGGAATCCTTCCAGAAGTTCCAGAGCAAAACCCAGTCCCTTGCCTGTTCTAGCCTCTATACCTTGACTCATGACCCAGCTTCTAAATACCTTGACTCATGATTCAGCTTCAAAGCCAGCAATCCAACCTTGTCGTTGTCTGACTGACTCTTCTGCCTTTCTCTTATAAAAATGCTGAAAGTTTTCCATTAAAAACTGGTATAAGACAAGGCTGTCTGCTCTCTCCACTCCTATTCAATGTAGTGCTGGAAGTCCTAGCCAATGCCATCAGACAAGAGAATGAAATAAAAGGCATTTTCTACTCACACTGTTTCTAGAGATCCAAAAGGAAGGAATCCTTCCAAATTCATTCTATGAAGCCTCCATTACCCTCATTCCCAAAATGGATAAAGATATGACAAAAAAGGAAAACTGCAGACCTCTATCTCTGATGCACAAAGCCATAAATGTAATACACCATATCAAGAGAAAGAAAGAAAAAAAACTATGATCATTTCAATCAATGCAGAAAAAGCATTTGACAAAATACAACATGGCTTTATGGTCAAGACTCTCAGTAAAATTGGCATAGAAGGACCATTTTCTCAGCATAATATATGCCATTTATGAAAAACCTACAGCTAACATTATAATGATTGGGGAAAAGCTGAAAGCTTTTCCACTAAAAACAAGTACAAGGCTGCCCACTTTCTCCATTCCTATTCAATACAGTACTGGAATTTCTAGCCAATGTGATCAGACAAGAGAAGGAAATCAAAGGCATTCCAACAGGGAAAGAAGAGTTGAAATGATCTCTGTTTGCAGATGACATAACTGTATACATAGAAGACCCAATAGTATCTATGAAAACAAAACTTCTTGAAGTAATAAATACACATAGTAATTCATCAGCCAGTTGTGTGTTGTAGATTTGAGGGAGGGTAGAAGCTAGAGAAAGTTTGCTCAGATATTGATTTTGGGGGCTAAAGATGAAGTATCTCCTTCAAATATGATTTTTAAAAATTTTTATATACATTCAATCACATTATTTAGCTTACAAAGTGAACATTTCAATATGTGAACATTTCTCCCCAGTCCAGTTGATCAAAATATCTTCAACCAAATTTGGCAGTCCAGGTCTCTGGTTTTCTGGGCTGTTTTCATCAGTGATTTCCTTTTTGCTTAGGACTAAAATATATCTATCCAGAGTCTGACATTTGGTTATGTAAGGTGGCTCTTTTCAATTGCCATGATCATTAGAAGCCCTCTAGTAGAGATGATCTAAACAACTCCAATCACATACTCTCTGGAGCCATATTCAGATTGGAATGGAGGTGGAGGAGAGGACCCTCAGGCTCTCTCCTCACCCCAGTATGATTATCTGGCAAATGTCCTCAAGTCACCTCTCCTGTACTTCTTAGGATCCTTATGTACCTGCCACACATTATGGTACAACCTCAGTGCGGCATTGATGGAAGCTGGGCAATAATTATTGAGCTGGTTTTACAGGGCTAGAGTTATGGAGAGCTGCAGTCTATAAAATAGATTCAATTTAAATATATAACTTCTTTCATCAGCACAAGAGAGAGCCATAGGTCAATATAGACTTATTGCTTGTGTTGCATTAGACATTACTGTTCAAGGTGGGGTGACCAGGGGACGCCTTTGGGTGACCAGGAAAATGTGACCTAAAAAGAAGAGGTTATAGAGGTGATATGAAATATCACTGAATGTATTAGTTTGCACAGGCTGCTGTAACAAAATACTGGACTGGGCAGCTTAAACAACAGAAACTTATTTTCTTAAAGTTCTGGTGGTTAATGGTTCAAGATAAAGCTATAGGCAGGGTTGGTTTCTGCTGATGTCTTCCTCTCTGGTTTCTCATTGTCTTCTCACATGGCTTTTCTCCTGTGTACAGTCTTTCCTGGAGTATTTCTTCTTATAAGGACACGATCATATTGGATCTGATCCCCACCCTTATAATCTCATATCATCTTTTTAAAAAATTTTAAAATTTGCTGTAGGGTGTGTGTACTCATTGGTGGGAAAGCATCAAAGTATCCTCTGGGGGGATGGCCACACTGCAATCCCTTCATCATTTTCCTCTCAGGATTTGGAGACACGTGCACATGTAGTCTTCAGTCAGCCTAGCACCTAGAGTGTTCAAGAATGACCCTGGATGCAAACCATGCTCACCATGAAAATATTTACTAGGAAAAGTGCCCACTGCAAAAAAGGTCAGGCGACCCTCTAGAGAAATATCTTTCCTTGGAAAAATGCCTACCAGGAAAGTTTTTAGGAGGGGAAGTAACCACTCAAATAAATGTGCTGAGGAGAAAATATCTACAAAATTAAAAACATTATACCTAGTATGAAAAATACCCATAGGAACAAACCTAAGTGGGACAAATATCCACTGAGAAGACATGTATGGGAAAATTACATTCACTAGGAAAATAGACCTGCTGTGGACCTGCAAAACTATCATTTATTTTGTGTACTGATGTGTCTTACATTTTCCTAAGAGCTTCATATTTATGAGAGGACTTCAAAACATTTGTTGAAAGGGAAAATGAAATTAAAGTATGAGTTTATTTTGGTGCAAACATTTTTGAAGCCCATGCACAGCTTTTTGCATAATATACATTTTCCATGAACCTTTTGAGAACCCTTCATAATAACTCCTCATAAGAACTCTATGAGGTGGGTACTATTCTATGCTGTATTTTACATAAGGGGAAGCTGACATACAGAGAGTTAGGTCACTTGCACAAAGTTGCAAAGGGAGTAAATGACAGCTCTGACTTTGAACTCAAACAGCGATTCATTCATTTGACATTTATTGAGCACCTGCTGTGTGCCAAGCACTACGTTAGGCAATGGGGTCTAACACTGAAATGTGAGTCTCAGTTGTAGAAAATCAACAGGGTAGACAGAGTCATAAGCAGATAATGGAATAGGAAATGATGAGCCTGTCCACCAGCCTGAAGTTCCTCTGTGTGCTTATGAGAGAAGTTACTGTCTTGGGTCTCAGCAAACCAAAGCACCCTGTAGTTAACAGCTACTAGGAAGCATGAACACCCAGGAGAACACTCCTAGGTACAATGGGAAAACATAATCCCAGGGGATAAGTATTCATCAAATCATGTATCTGCTAGGATACTTGTTCAGAACCTCGCCTGATAGGAAGGCCTTGCTCCAATGTCCAGTCCAGGTCATTATTGGCCACATGAGCCCCAGTTGAGGTGGCCAAGTCATGCAATGGCCTGATTACTGAAATGGGTGACAGGAATTAGATGGGATCCCATAGCAGTTCTTTTTCTTGATTTTTAAAAGCACTCAGTTGCTTGTTTATAGCCTAACCACACTCATCCATTAGCTCCATGACATTGAGTCTCTGCTTATATCATTTATCTCTATATCTTTGGTGCCTAGAAAAGCTGATGCCCAATACATAATTACTTTCAAAAGGAGGAATGTTGACCATTATTATCACAAAGATATTAACTTCACGGATGCCAGTGTCAGTTGACCTAATTTGAATCTCTGCTCTGCCATTTTCTGACTATATAGCCTTGACTACAATACTCACTAACCCCGTCTCAAGTTTCTTCAGCTGTGCAGTTAGGATAATGACACCATTCTCTTGGGGGGTTTAGATGAGATAATGCCTGTTGAGTACTCGGCAAAGTGCCTGATACATGGTAGATGGTCAAGAAATAATCAAAATAGCTCCTTCCCTTCAAGAAGTTTATAGTCAGGTATGTCATTCCCCAGCTGCCAATCCTCTTTGCAAAAATCCAAATTGGAGGCAGGGACCCAGCAAGACTGATTATTTAAGTCCAAAATCTGCAACTCAAGTTTTCTTTCTCCCCTGTCATCTCTAGAGATTAAGTGTGCTGCAGGGTTCCATCTGCTTCTGTAATAAAACATAAATTATTAAAACCATAAAATATTGATGAACTGTTTTATAAAACAGAGGGACTTTAATGTATTGATTATGAATTGAGAAAGCCTTAATGAGTTTCAGGAGGAGAAATAATTGGGCTATGATGGTGGGTTGGTTCCTTCTGTGCCCTAAACAAGAGGCATTTATGAGAATTCATTCTTCTAGTCCCATGTTGCATCATTGTCATCTTGCATTTGTGCCATGGTACATCTAAAACATATGCTTCCATGGACATAAAAACCAACAAAAGGGAGAAATAGATAGGGAAGGGACTTCTTTGTTAAAGATCAACAACGTATTTTGGTTGGAAACTTTGCTGCTTTTGTTTAGTTCCCTTAGAGGCTCCTGCAGACTCCCAAAATCCAGTGGTTAACAATGTAGATTTGGTGATCCATCTAACAAGATTCTCTCTGAAATTCAGATATACTTCTCTGTTCCTTTCATTTTAGGCTGAAGGATCTAAGAGCCAGAAGGGAACTTGTCATAAGTCAGGCCAACACTTACTTTTTTTTTGGAGAGGTTTTTGCTATAGGCGCATGCACTCGCCAGACAGACAGAGAGAGAAAGAGAGACAGAAAGCAAGAAATCACCCCTCCGGGGGAATGGCCATGCCGCAATCCCTTTTCCTCCATTCTCCTCTCGGGATCTTGGGCACACACACACATGCACCCGGCTTGAGTTATTAAGCCACCAGGTCTGGGACGTGAACCACGGTCGACTACATGGGAGTCCAGAGACATAGCCATTACGCTAACTGCTAGTCTCAACACTCACTTTTATAGATGAGAAAACTGATGTCCACAGAGAGGAAGTCTCTCACCCAAGATCTCACAATTTATCGGTAATAAGATTTGCCTCGCATCCATGTCCCCTACCCTGGTGTTGGTGAGTCTTCTACTTTTAAATCTTTTATTATTATTATTTATGTAATTTTGTTTATTATCATTAGTTTTTAATTTGAGCAGAGAAAGAGAGGGAAAGTGAGAAAGCAAGCTGTCAGATCCAAGACTTAAACCATGGTTGGCTATCTGGGAGTCCGGTGCCGTAACCACCATGCCACCTGCTGGCTCCTACTTCCACATCTTAAAGGAGGACTTTGAGATGATGTGAGTTGTCCCAGGGTGGAGTGGACTTTTCCAGTTTAGTGTTGGTGAATAGTGTGAAAGCAGAGGCAAGGGACCAGCAGATGGCATAATGCTTACGTTGCTGGATTCCCACATAGTCAATCATGGTTCAAGTCCAGAATTTATTGTCTTAAAAACTCATGCGGAGTACGTGTGTGTGCATGCCCAAAATCCTGAGAGGAGAATGGAGGAGAAGGGATTGCAATGTGGGCATCCCTCCGGGGGGGGGGAATTTCTCTCTTTCTGTCTCTCTATCTCTCTGTGTCTCCAGCAAGCACACGTACCCTATAGCAAAAATCTTTCTTAAAAAAAATTGAAGCAGAGGCAAAATGACATTTCAACTTCTTGGAAATCATGTTAGAGGGGGAGCTAAAATTCCATGCAGTGGTTCAGTCCTTCCATCAATCATCCACAACTGGTCTGCTCATCTCTGAAATCTTCCAAGAAAGACTCAGCCTGGTAGCCTTAGATGCAGCCTTGATGCTGCCATTCTAAGGAATGTCTAGTGGAAAGAAGAGCCTGCCACCAGTTACCGATGAAGCTCTCACAGCCATGATACCAGAAGGTAAATGATGATAAATAAGTATACTTGTAGATGAGGGCCCCTGGGCTCAGGGAAGGCAATGGAGTTGTCCAGGTTCATAAAACTCCTTGGTGGCAGAATCACAGGCTGGAAACATCATCTTTGGAAAACTAGATTGCCATTCCTGTGTAAATGATATGTTGCCTTTTCATTTATTTGGAAGGGGTCACTGTAAGAACAAGAATGATTTGTTAAATGATTGTTTTTGCAATGAGACTAGTTGAGGTGAGGGGTCAATTGCTTACTTCATTTTGCCTCCATGTATGTTAAACTTGATTCTTTCCAAGAAAGTTGGAAGAAAGGGTTCTCTAATATTTGCAGGTAATATTTATTGAGCACTCTATGTGCCAGGCAACTGTGCCAAGTACTTCATTCCCATTAGCTCAATTATTTTTCATAGAGACCTTTGAAGTAGGGAATATTATCAGCCCCATGTCACAGGAAGAAATTAAGGCATAAGAATGTTAGCTGAATTATATTGTGAAGCCAGGACTTGACCCCCATTGGATGGACTTGGGAGTCTGCACTTGTAACTGGGCAATAATTATGAGAACCTTTTTTGTTTTGAATTACACTGCTCTGTTTGATACCATTGACCTTTCCTTTCTTCTTGACATTGTTACTTCTGGTTTGAACTGTGACCACATTTTCTTGGTCTCTTTCACTGCCTTGTCTTGCTTCCAGCCCTTATAGGTTCCCAGTGTTGTCTCATGGACTCTCAGAGGTTGGTTGGTTGGTTGGCTTCTTTTCTTTCTTCCTTTCATTCTTTCTTTCTTTCTTTCTTTCTTTCTTTCTTTCTTTCTTTCTTTCTTTCTTTCTTTCTTTCTTTCTTTCTTTCGATGCTCTCTCCTTGGTTAATCTTAGCTACTTGCATGGATTTTACATGCATTGCTATTAATTATACTGCTGACTCTCAATTCTGTGTCGCTAACCCTGAACTCTTCTTGGTATTAGGGTAATGTTGGTCTCATAAAATGAACTCAGAGGTTGTCCCTCGGCTTATGTTGTAAGAGACTGCGTAAAATTGGAATTATTTTCTTCTTAAATGCCTGGGAAGAATTACAATCTAAACCATCAGGGCATAAAGTTTTCTTTATTTGGAAGGTTTTAATTTTTACAATAGTTATAGATATGTTCAGGTTATCTATTTCACCTTAAGTGAATTTTATGTGTGTGCGTGTGTGTGTGTGTGAGTGTGTGTGTGTGTGTGTGTGAGTGTTTTCCCCAAGGAATTTGTCCATTTTTTCCACTTAGTCAAGTTTATGTGAGTAGAGTTATTTACATTATTTCTTTTCTGTCCTTTCGGTGTCTCGAGGGTCTGCCTTGATAGTCCCTCTTTTATTTCCGGTACTGATAATTGTGTCTTCTCTTTTTAAAACATCATTTTTTAACTTTTAAGTTATCTATATCATATATTCAAAGTGAGTTTCTTATACACAGCATATAATTAAGTCCTGTGTTTTTATTCATGAAAAAGTTGTCTTTTATTTAGTGTATTTAACCATCTACATCTAATAAAATTATTGATATGTTTTAACTTAGGCTTATTATTTTACTCCTAATATTCTATATCCTTTTCATTATTTATTTAATATTTCCTTATTTCCTTTTTTCTGCCATTTTTTGGATTATTTAAATGTTTGTTAATATTCTTTGTAATTTATTCATATTTTGACCATATCTCTTTTTATAGTAATTTTGGGGTTCAACAAAGGTATTATGATATATATATTCTGAATATGTCTCTGTGTAGTTACAATCAATACTTTATCACTCCAAGTGGACTGTAGAAACCTTATCATCATTTAGGTCACTTTATCCTCTCACCTTTATCTTGTCTTATATATTACATATAAATTAATAAAAAGAAACCCACCGGAATGTATAGTATTACTTTCAATTGTGACATACATTTCTTGTTTGTTTGTTTTTGGAGAGGTTTTTGCTATAGGGCACGTGCACTCGCCAGAAAGACAGAGAGACAGAGAGACAGAAAGCGAGAACCCTTCCCTGGGGGAATAACCAAGCCACAATCCCTTCTCCTCCATTCTCCTCTTTTCCATTCTCCTCTTGGGATCTTGGGCACACACGCACATGCGCCTTGTGTGAGTTCAAGCCACTGGGTCCAGAACTCAAACCGTGGTCAACTACATGGGAGTTCAGTGACATAGCCATTACGCTAACTGCTGGTCCCTGGTCCCACATACATTTCTTAAAACTCAAGAGAATTGTCTGTTATAGTTGCTTTAACTTTTTACTTTTCATTTACTTGCCCTTACTTCCTCTTATTTATTTGTTTTTAATTGACATAGAATAATTGTATGTATCTATGGGGTATGGTGTGATGTTTTGATATAGGTAATGTACATTCTGAAAAAATTAAATCAAGCTAATTAATATATCCATCACCTCACCAACTTGTCCCTGTTCTTCTTCTTCTTTTTTTTATATGCCAGAGGATGTGTGCACTTCTCAGAGAGAGACAGAGAGGAAGAAAGCACTCCCACAACGGGATGTGGTCTTGCTACAATTCCTTCTAGTCCATCTTTCCATCTTGTTGGAATTTTGAGCTTGCATGCACATATTGCCTGGCACGTTGTCAAGCTGCTAGTATGAGACTCAAACTGTGGTTGGCCTTTTGGGATCCAGTTTCTTTGACCACTAAGCCATGGGACTGGCCCAATCTTCCTTCTTAGTTATTTAAAGTTTATTTATTTACTTATTCTATGCATGACAGAGACACTGAGAGACAGAGACACAGCATCCCAGCAGGGTCTTAATGCTGTTATCTACCCCAGGCTTCAGCCAGTCATGGGCACATGTATGCTTGGCCTACTCAGGGAGGTCTCCTGACATGAACTGGCCTCTTCCCATGTGGATCAGTCTCACAGAATATCACATTTTACTGCTGCATCACCCACCTCTCAGCCCCTCATCCTCATTCTTAATATCCTGAGTTTTCTCTGTTTTCACATCCATTCCAACTGAAAAACTTTCTTTACCAATTCCTTTAAAACAGGTTTATTTCAAGATGTGTTATAAAGAAATTCTTTTTGTTTTTCTTTATTTGAGAATGCTTTAAAACAAACATAACAAAACAAAAAAAGAAAAGCTTCATTCCTGATATAGATCACCAGATACAGAATTCTAAACTGGCAATTCTTCTCTGTCAGCATTTACAAAATATAAAGTAGGTACTAACATTATATTGGATTGTCAGAAAAGTCATGATGCATTTTTGTATAGAAAAACATAGAAAAAATACATTATGACTTTTCCAGTGACCCAATAGTAATATGTACTATTATTCATAATATCCTCTTACAATATACTAATACTAAATTCTGATGTCTGTAATTTCTGATGAGAAATCCAGTCATTTGGATTATTATTCACTTTTAGGTAATGTATTGTTTTATTCTGGTTTCTTTCAAGATTTTCTTCTTTGTCTTCAGTTTTAGCAGTTTGTGATGCATTTTTTTTTAAATGTAGATTTCTTTGAGTGAATCTATTTAGGGTTCACTGAGAATCTTTAATCTGTAAGCTTATACCTTTTGCTAAACTTGGATAGTTTTAAACCTTTATTTCTTCAGGGCTTTTTATTTGTTTGTTTGTTTTGTCATTACACCCTTTCTATTCTCCTTTTTGAACTCTGATGACATGAATATTAGATACTTTATTAATAGCTTTACAGCTCTCTGAGGGTCTGCATTTTAAAATAACTATTTCTTTCTCTGTTCTTTAGATGGATAATTTCTATTAGTATACCTTAAGTTCACTGGATATCTCTTCTATCATCTATAACCTGAAACATTCAGTGAGTGTTTTTGAAGTCTCAGTTATGGTATATTTTGATTTGTTTGATTTCTTTATGTAGCTTCTCTTTCTTTAATGAGACTTTGTTTTTCCATTCATTTCAAGATTGTTTACGATTGCTAGTTAGAACATTTGTGTAATGACTGCTTTAAAGTCTTTGTCAGATAATTCCAACATCTGTTACTTCTGGGAATTGACATCTGTTGATTGCTTTACCCCATGGGAGTTAAGAGCTTTCTGGTTCTTCGAATGCTGAAAAAATTTTTAATCGCTTTCCGACCACTTTGCATACTGTGTTATATAATTCTGGGCCTTATTTAACTCCTGGGGAAAATACTGGTATTTTTGTTTTAGTAGGAAATCTCGTCAGATTCACATGGCAAGTTCCAACCTTCCTTCTGAGGACTTTGGTTCCAACATCAGTATTAAAACCTTCGCAGTGCTGTTTAGATACACCAGATGTCTGTACCACTCAGTGGTCAGTCTGAGGACATGGGCTATAGTCTCTCTTAGTCCAGTTCTCAGAGGATTAGCAACACTACTGGGGCCAGATCCTTGCAGGCAGAGCTTGGGTGAGAGCACAGAAATTCATAAGCCACCTTGGACAGCTGCTTTCCTGAGCTGCTCTCTCCCTTTTGTCTCTGACACTTTACATTTGCTTAGGGTTCCACTTGCCCTTCCTTTGGCTAGAAAGCTGGAGCTTTAGGCTCCTTGCTTTGTAAAGCACTCATTTGTGCCTGTGTCTAGGGCTAAGTTCAGGAGGACAGAGATCAGGAGACACAGATGAAATGCTGATGGTAAAGAACACTTTGTGTGGTGTATATGGGAACTCTTCGTCTGATCTTTGCAACTTTTCTGTAGTTTTTCTTTTCTGTAAGATTTATTTATTTATTTATTTATTTATTTATTTATTTTTGGGGTTTTTTTTAGAGATTTTTTCATAAGGCACATAGGCTCGACAGAGAGACAGAAAACAAGGAATCATCGCCCCCATCCCCAGGGAGATGGCCACTCCTCAATCCCTTCTCCATTCTCCCCTTGGGATTTTGGGTACACATGTACACGCACCCAGTGTGAGTTTTAAGCCACTGGGCCTGGGACTCAACCCATAGTCAACTACATGGGAGTCCAGCAATGTAACCATTACACCATCTGCTGGTTCCACTTTTCTGTAAATTTGAAGCTATCCCAAAATAAAAAGATATATATATATATTTTAAATTCTATCAATATTTGTACTGCTTTCTTGAGATTACAGATGCACTGATCAGAGAGCCAGGTCTCTTCCCTGAACATTTTGGTAAGGGCTTCTCCCACTGACAGTACACAGTTGTCTGGGATGGGTATGAGAGAATCAAGAGAAGGAGAAAATGTGGACTTTCACATTCCCAAGTGTTGGCAGTTCTTTTTCCCATGGCTGGAACCAGGAATGAAAGCTTCTCCAGGCCTCTCTGTTTATGTTGATGCTTGCTTCCCATTTTCAACCCATGTCTCATTTAGGTGGGGGATGCTAGAGAAAAAGCAATGGCAAGCTCATTTTGGTTGGTGGTTCAAATCCTGCCTTCCCCAAGCCAACTGGTGAAATGTATTTTTTAGAATCCTTAAATAGTTGCCCCATGCAATCTGCATTCAGTAGAAGAATGAGAAAGGAGTATGGTTTCTTTATTTTTTCCTTGGAAATTTATGCATTTTAAAAACTTTTTATTCTGAAATAGGGTATGCATAAGAAAAGTGCGTAAGATCTAAACATAGTGTTGTATGAGTTTGAATTGACACCTGTGAAGCAACCACCTGGAGTAAGAAAGAAAACATTTATGATATTTTCAAAGCCTTGGTGACAGCTCACTCCTATCCCTGCTAGAAGTAATCACTGTCTTCTGGGTTTGTGGTAACTATTTCTTGACTTATCTTTTATTCACCAACTGTCTTAGTACATTTTGTGTGCTACAACGGAACACCACAGATGGGTGTTTGTAATGAACCGAGATTTATTCCCTCTAGTTCTGGAGGCTGAGAGCTCATGGTCAAGGGTCCTGCATTTGGTGAGAGCCTTTTTGCTGGGTCATCTTGTGGTAGAAGGCAGAGGGGAAGAGGGCATGTGGGAGAGAGAGGTTGGTAAGAAGCCACATACATCCTTCTATCACAAACCCTTTCCTATATAACCGGAATCATCCATTCATGAAAATAGAGGCCTTATGACCTAACTCGCTCTTGAAAATCTTACAGTTCAACACTGTTGCATTGAGGATTAAGTCCCCAATACATGAACTTTAGGGACATGTTCAAACCGTAGCACATCATGGTTTAGTTTTATTTTTCAGCTTTATAGCAATTGAATCATACATTATATATACTTTTATGGCTGGCTCCTTTTGTTCAACATTGTGAGATTCATCATTGTGTGTAGCTGTCATTCATTAATTTTCATTTCTGTATCCCATTGTCTAAATATATAACAGCATGTTTATCCATTCAGCTGCAGATGGACATCTGGGTTGTTTCTAGCATGAGGCTGTTATGAATTATACTTTTGTCATGTTTTTATACATTTTTTTCTTGAAGCACATGAGCCTGAGTTTGTCTAGGTTATATATCTAAGATTGGAATTGCTAGGTCATAGAGTGTATCTCCAGCTTTAATAGTAATGGCAAACTATTTTCTTTAGTACTGTTCTAATTTACTCCTCCCAGCAGTATGTGAGAGTGGCGGGGCTCCATGGGGCTGTGTCTTAGTTATGCTTGCACCTATCATGTGTATGACACAAATCATGTTCAAGCTACATTTGTTAAGCTGTTGAACTGACAGCTGGCTATGGCTTCGTTATGTGTGACTGAGATGGAATCCTTTTGTTCAAATTTTGAAAAGCCTTGGGTTACGCTCCACTTTCATTAGAAAGGAATTGAGGACATGTCACAACAATTATCTCCAGTGAAAAATGTGCTAAAGAAAGCTAATGATGATTTGTGAAGGGGAACAGAGAGACTCAGTTCTTTGAAGACTAAAATGGCATATCAAAGGCCATCATCTCTTTACTATAGAGTGATAGGGTTGGTGGGAGGCTGTGGGAGGGGAATGGAAGGAATATAAAAGAGGGATTATTTCAAGAACCATAGGACAGGAAAGGAAAGCATAACCGAGTAAATTCCATGGCGGAGGAATACCGCCTGAGTCATTTGTTGTTGTGTGTCAAGAATTGCAATTCACTTCATCAGAATGCCGGTATTCAGGACTAGATGGGAAGAATTCAAACTCTGCAGTGTTAGGACTGATAGTACCACTCTATTTCTGGATTTCAATTTTGGGTACTGACTTTGTCACATAAACTAGTTTAAACTATCCAATCGGAAAAATCTTTGAAGCCTGTCAGACAGTTTAAGAGGTGATCTTGTGGATGTACAGAGTAAGTTACAAAACTCATAAAACCCTTCTGGATCTGGTACAGATAAAGCAGGTGTTATGAGAACTCGGATATTCTGAAGTAGGTAAAAATTACTGTACAAATCCCCTGACGAGATCAATTTTCAAATAACAAAATAAAATCCATTCAATGTAGCAACCAGACCAAACATAATGAGAGTAAACGTGTATCATTGTTACATTTATTTCACATGCTAAGTTCTATCTGGGTGCTTTACATGGATTTTTATCAAATAATTTCCACAAAAACCTCTATGAGGTAGAAAAGGGACCAATAGATAGCATGGTAGATAAGGTGACTCGATCCCACATGGATGATGATATGGTTTGAGTCCCAGACATGGCAGATTGAAAACCATGCTGGGTGCATGTGCAATGCATGTCCAAGATCCCTAGAGGGGAATGGAGGGGAAAGGATTGCGACATGGCCATCCCCCTGGGGAAATGTTCTCTAACCTTCCTTCTCCCTCTTGCTCTGTTCTCTCTGGAGAGTGCATGTACTCCACAGCAAATTTTTAAAAAATGAAAAAAGAAATTATACTTATTTTACAAATTCAAAACTGAGGCAGAGAGTTTTGTTTTTAGCTGTTGTTATTATATTTAATGATTAGTTCATCTAGTAGGAGTTGAAGCTGTGAACCTAATAAGAGGCAAAGAGACCCAGAGCTAACATTCTATTATTTTTTAAAAATTTATCTTAAATATTCATACAGTAAAACTCACTTTATTCTGGTGTACAGCTCTATAAATTTTATCACATACATAGATTTGCATAGCCATCTTTGTAATAATGACACAGAACAGCCCCACCATTTCCAAATGCTCCCTCATGCTGTTCCTTCATATTTACACCCTCCCTCAACCCCTAGCCTTTGTTAACCATTATAATTTAGTCTTTTCCAGAATGTCATATAAATGGAATTATATAGTAAGTAACCTTTCATTTATTCCTTTCTATTGCTGGTATTCTATCTTATAAATCTACAACAGTTTGCCCTTTTTTTTCCCACTGAAAGACATTTTTGTTGCCTTCAGTTTTGAGCAATTTTGAATAGAGTTGATATAAACGTTCATATAGATTTTTGGGTGAGCATATTTTCATTCCTCTAGGTAAATATAAAGTGTAATTTCTCAGTCATGAGGTAAATATATGTGTACAACTTTACAAAGAATTGTCAAAATGTTTTCCGGAGTGGCTGTATCATTTTGCATTCTTCCAGCAACACATAAAGGGTCCACTAATCCCATGTCCTCACCAGCACTTAATAGTGTCAGATACAAAAGGGTTTTTTTTTTTAGCCATTCTAATAGGTATATGGGGTTTACCTCATGATTTTTTTGCATTTTCCTAATGACTAATGATGCTGAGCATTTTTTGTGTGCCTTTTTTGCCACTCAAATATCTTTAGTGAAGTGTCTGTTCAAGTTCTGGCCGGTTAATTTTTTATTGAGTTCTATGTTTTCTTCTCCTTTTTTCCAGTTTTGCTATAGGACCTGTGAGCTCACCAGAGAAAGAGGAGAGAGGGGAAGTGAGAAAGCACCTCATAGGGTAAATCACCATGCCATAATCCCTTCTTCTCCAGTCTCCTTTTGGTATTTGGGGCATGTATTCACATGCACCTGACATGTTTTTATAAGGTACAGCAAAATTGGCCATGTGGGATCCAGCTGCCCTAACCTCCATGCTTCTACTAGACCTAGATTATTTGTTTTCTTTTTTGGTGAGCTTTTAAGAGTTTTACAAAATTGACCCATAGAAGAAAAGAGTAGAATAGTGTTTACTAGAGGCTGGGAGGGCTATTTGGGACAAGGGGCAGGAATATAATAGTACTAAGTTGTCATTAGGAAGGATGCCCTATGGTACAGGAGGGTGCCAATAGCTAATGATGCTTTATTATGTATCTCAAGAGAGCTAGAGGAGAGAATTCTAAATGCTCCTGACACAAAGTGAAGACAAGTGCTTGAAGTGATGAATATGAAATTATCCTGTTTTGATCATAACACATTGTACTCATATACCAAAAACCACATTGTATCATACACATGCATGTGTAGGCACACAGAAACAAACAGACACACAATTATTGAGTCAGCTAAAAATAATAGTACAAGGGGCCGGCAGATGGCATGGTGGTTAAAGGCACTGTATTTCCACATGGGTGACTACGGTTCGAGTCTTGAACCTGGTGGCTTGCCTTCTCACTTTCTCTCTCTCTCTCTCTCTCTCTCTCTCTCTATCTCTCTCTCTCTCGTCAAATTAAAATGAAAAAAAGTATAAATAAATAAAGTTAAATAAAATAATTCTTTAAATAAATAGTACAGGGACCAGCATTTAGCGTAATGGCTATGTCGCTTGACTCCCATGCAGCCTACTGCGGTTCAAGTCCTGGACCCGGTGGCTTAAACTCATGCCGGGTATGTGTGCATGTGTGCCCAAGATCCCGAGAGGAGAATGGAGGAGAAGGGATTGCGCCATGGCCATCCCCCTTGGAGGGTGATTTCTTGCTTTTTGTCTCTCTGACTCTCTCAGTCTTTCTGGCAAGTACATGCACCCTATACCAAAAAATCTCTCCCCCAAAAAAGTACAAATAAATAATATTTTAAAATTTTTATAAATACTTCTTTGTTGGATATGAGCTTTGCATATATATTTCCCAATTGTTCTTTCTTTATCTTTTTAATTATTATTTTAATTAACTTTTTTCTTTGTTTATTTTTAAAATTTGACTAGAGAGGGACAGAATGAGAGAGAGAAAGAGAGAGAGAGGGAAAGTGAGAAAGTAAGCTGCCAGGTCCAGGACTCCAACCGTGGTCCGCCATGTGGGAGTCCAGTGCCCTTGACCACCACACCACCTGCCAGCCTCCCACCCCCATTTTTCTTTTATTCTTTGAACCTTGCCTTCCACAAAATGAAAGTGTTTAATTTTAATAAAATATAATTTATCAACTATTATTTTATAGATCATGTATTTGCTGTCATGTCAAAAGACATTTTGTCTGGTTTTGATAGTTTTTTCCAGTGTTTTCTTTTGATTTATATATGATTTTGTTTTCCATTTGTATGAATTATCTTTGAGTTAATTTTTATCAGGGAACAAGATAGAGGCAGCTACTGTTTATTTTCTTGTATATGTGTACTTAATTGTTCTAACATCATTCGCTGAAATGCTGTCTGAGTTGTCTTGGCAACTTTGTCAAAAATCAGTTGATATTTTTGTTGGTCAATTGCTGGACTCTCAATTTAAGGGGTTGACAAAGTTTTTCTTTGAAGCATAAAGAGAAAATATTTTAGTGTGTGGGTCTCTGTGGTGTGGTCTCTGTTATGTGAAAGATATAAGAATGGGAGAGACTATGTTGGATGTGAGATTTGAACAAAAGGGAAGAGTTAAAGATTACTCTTGGATTTCTCCCTTTGCATCTGAAGTTATCTGAGCTTCTCATTGCTGAATTTTGGATAAAGACCAGTTAAGGGACCAGTTGAGTACACTGTGTACATATGTGCCTCTGATCCAGGGTTGACTGGGGCTAGGAGGGGATCAGAGCATCAACACCTCATTGGGGATGCTGTCTCTCTCTCTTTCTCTCTGACTTGCTCATGGAAAAAATAAACTTTAAAAAAAAAAAACAGTAGTTAACTATGTTAGACATCTGTGTTCTCCTCTTAAAATTCTTTTAAATTTTACTTTTTACATTTAATCACTATGTATCATTTTATATTTAATCACTATGTATCAGCATTCCAAGTGAATTTTCCTATCATGAACTCACTGCATAGTGGTCCAGTAAAAGACTCACAATTCTGTAGACCAGTGTTCTCAAACTTGAGTGGAAGACTTGTTGGCTACCATTACTGAGCTCGCTCCCAGGGTACCTGGCTGAGTTGGTCTGGAGTGAAGCATGACATAGGCATTTTTTTTAAGAATTATTTTACTTAACTTTATTTATGTATTTATGTATTTATTTATTTTAAATTTTTTCTTTTCTTTTTTTCATTTCATTTTCTTCCATACATTCAATCACATCATTATTTGTCTTACAAAATGGATATTTAAACAGGTGAACATTTCTCCCTAGTCCTGTTGAAAAACCTGCGAAATATCTTCAACAGATAATACCACACCTCTTTGTGCCATTAATGCTTTACCTCCCTGTCCCTCCCCCAAATGTCCTTCCTCAGACCCTCCTCTTTCACACACACTATATCTGGTATTTACACCTATATACTG
>NW_006208084.1:2039171-2049890 GCF_000334495.1 Tupaia belangeri chinensis | reverse complement strand
GGAAAGGAAGAAAGCAAGCCCCCAGATCCAGGACTCAAACCACAGTCGACCATGTGGGAGTCCAGTGCCCTTAACCACCATGCCACTTGCTGACTCCGACATATGCATTTTTAAAAAAGAGTTATTACCCATTTTTCCTTTTTTGGAGAGGTTTTTCCTGTCGGGCACATGCACTCACCAGAAAGACAGAGAGACAGAGACAGAAAGCGAGAAATCACCCCCCAGGGGAGATGGCCACACCACAATCCCTTCTGCTCCATTATCCTCTCGGGATCTAGGGCACACACACACACATGTGCTGGGCATGAGTTTAAGCCACCGGGTCCAGGACTCAAACTGCAGTCGACTACCTAGGAGTTCAGCAACACAGCCATTACACCAACTGCTGGTCCTGAATTATTACTCATTTTTTTTTTTTTTAAAGTAAGGTGGCAGGATTGCCATCTTCCCTTCTCCATTCTCTCGGGACTGTGGACACAAACGCACATGTACCCGGCATGAGTTTCAAGCTGCTGGGTCTAGGGCTTGAACCACAGTCTGACATGTAGGAGTCCAGTGCCACAACCACCATGCCACCTTACTTTTTTTTTTTTTTTTTGGAGAGGTTTTTACTATAGTGACCATCCCCCTGGAGGATTATTTCCCACTTTCTCTCTCTGTTTCTCTTTGTGTCTTTGTTGAGCACACGCACCCTATAGTAAAAACCTCTCTAAAATTTTTATTTAATTTGATTTATTATTATTATTATTTATTTCATTTTCTTTTATATATTCAATCACATTATTATTTGTGTTACAAAATTGATATTTCAACAAGTGAATACTTTTCCCTAGTATATTTGATAAAACTACAAAATATCTTCAACATATAATACCACATTTCTTTGTGCCATTATTATTATTTTTTAATTTGCTATAGGGCACATATGCTCACCAGAGAGAGACAGAGAGAAAGTAAGAAAGCAAGCCACCAGATGTGGGACTTGAACTGCAGCTGGCCATGTGGGAGTCCAGCACCCCAACCACCATACTATTTACTGCCCCCAATATAAGCATTTTTAACAATTTCTCAGGTGGCGCAGGTGGTGCTGGTGTTGTCAGTCCTCATTACTGCAACACTGACTGCCCAAGCGCATGTGCTATGCCATATTTCCTGTCCTAGGGCATCACTGGATTTGCAATATAGGATGCTTGCAGGGAACCTCCTTGGCACCTAGACATGTGCTGATAGTGCAAGACAACGAATACTACCCCATAGCATGGTGAACTCTCAAACTAAAGGGGATACATCCTGGTGAACAAGTGGTGGTAGACAAATCTGAGGTGCATTTTAAAGTTCTCTTCTGAAGATTCCAGGGGAATCATGCCCTAGTTGTGTTCTTTGGCCACCAATGTGTTATCATGCAGCACATCCTGTTCCATGTTACTATCTGCAGTCTTTCGCTCCTGCTCCAAACAAACTACCTATACTCAAGACTGTGGCTCAGGTTTTACTTTCCAGGAGCACTCCATCTAAGACATACGCTGCAGTTCTCTATCTCTTCTATCTCAGCACAAATGGTATTTACCTGGCATGAGAAACAAATAAGTCCATAGATAGGGATCATGTATTACTCATTTTTGTATCTATAGCACACATGCTAGTGACTAATGCATAATAGGTGCTCAAAAAATGATGAATAAATGAAAAAGTATTTTTAGAAACCAAATCCAGATAGGTGAAGAGCGTTGAGCAAGAAAGAGGAAATGATCTGTGCTGAGAGTCTGGTTGGAGAGAGAAGTCTAGCTTGCATATAACAACTGGAACACAAAGCAAGACTGTACCCAACAAAGTGCCCATTAAGGGTTGAGTCTATAGAGATTTTTATTGAAATTCAAATTCTATTATTTCCTAGCTTTGTAGCTGAAGGCAAGTTTCTCTTTACACTTTGCTTTCCTGTCTATCAAAGGAGAGAATAATAAAATCTATCTCACTGAATTGTGTGATGATGTGTGCTAAACATCCAGCGTTTGTCTTGACACATAGTAGGTGCATGAGGAATATATAATAAATTCTCTCTGTGGCTGGTTGTTAGCTCATTAAGGCTGTTGTGTCAAGAGGTTGGAATGTAGGACCTCTATAATTTGCTCCACTTCTAAGATTGTAGGAGACTGTGGCAGTAGCCGGATATAAGTTACTAACATTAATAAGATAACAATGTTAATATAAGGCTTCCTATATGCCAGGCTCTTTTTATTCTCAAGTTACTCTATGAAGTAGATACCATTATATTTCCAGTTTTACAAATGAGGAAACCAAACCACAGAGACAGTAAACAACTCTATTAAAATCACAAAGCTGGTAATGGCGGAGCTGGGATTTGAACTGAGTCAGGCTTTCTCTTAATCACTGTGTCATCTTGCTGCGATTTGAGCTAGTCTGTATACATTTGGCTGTGGGGGCTGTGGGGGCTCTGGGTCTTGTCTTCTGTGCCCCTAGACATTTACACTGTATAGTGCATTACAGGCATTACACTTTATGTAGCAAATTCACCTGTGCCATTTATTTGAGCATTACAAGTGGAAAGGGGAAGAGGGTTACAAGTATCTCCTTAAGTGGTATGTTCACTTCACTCTGTTATTTTTCTTCCAATTTAATGGCACAGGTACTGACTGAGCTCTCTTGAGGTGAGAATGACATCGTGTCTACCTATGAGGAGCTGCTCTATCCTTAGGAGGGTGGGGGAACACATTAACGCAGAACTACCATGTATGAGTTGGAGATATCATGGTGGCCAATCATGCCAGGGAGGTCTGGGTGGGCTTGCAGAAGAGGCCACACCAGGATACATCTCTAATGCCATCCTTCTTCCTCTGTCGTTGAAATTGCCTTCTGAGTTTCTTCCCCTTCTCTCAGACGAGAATGAGTTAAAAACCTATGAGGAGCTGCTCTATCCTTAGGAGGGTGGGGGAACACATTAACGCAGAACTACCATGTATGAGTTGGAGATATCATGGTGGCCAATCATGCCAGGGAGGTCTGGGTGGGCTTGCAGAAGAGGCCACACCAGGATACATCTCTAATGCCATCCTTCTTCCTCTGTCGTTGAAATTGCCTTCTGAGTTTCTTCCCCTTCTCTCAGACGAGAATGAGTTAAAAACGATAATAAAAAAAAAAAAAAGAGGAAGGAGATTACAGCAAGACCATGTCAATATGTAAGAGGATAGAATGAGAATTATTGGTGTTTGCACAAAGCATTTGCCTCCTGCCCATCCTTGGCTGTTTATTTGAAAAGTTGCCCTGAAGAATGTCAGGTTTTGTTAGGATCTGGAAAGAGTAAGATTGAGATGCCCAGACCTTCCTTGGCTCCTCTTGTATTATTTGTGTACATGAGAAATGCAGAAATTCAATGAAAAGTCTTTTGTTTTAAATTGGTCTGTTTGATATGCCTGAAATTGATGGATTCTGCTGCTGGCTTAATACAGACAAAAATCTTTGCCTCTCCTTTCCAATCCAGTCACAGGCCTGGTATCATTGTTTTCTTTTCAATGAAAGGCAGGGGGTGGGTTTATATAAAAGGAGGATTTGACTGAACCCAGAGAGGGGAGGACCAGCCTCACAGCTGTTTTCCTAATAGGGATTTTCAACAGTCCTTCCCCACACTCTACTCCTTCCACCTCCAGAATGGTGGACTGACTTATCCTGTTTGGACTAACGTAGCAAAAGGGGATTGATCGAGTCTCTCTCTTTCCCCCTCCACATAATCAATAGGAGACAATGGCCTGAGTAGATATAAATGTTCATGAATGGGCTAGTCCCAGTTCTAGCTTGGGAGGCTAGAAGATAATTGATCCATTTACCAATCCCACTTAAACCCAGATATACCTAACTGGATATTGTGCCAGATGAGTTTTTGCTCACAACACTCTAAGAGACATTTACTTCCTTTCTCTGTCTACTGACCCAGCAGCCTATCTTGCCCTCTGGATTCACACTGGAGAGATCAGGAAGAAGATCCAAAGGTCAGAGGTTGTGAGGATGGAGTATTGATTCCAGTCTCTCTACTAGCAGTCATTGACTGACTGTTTCCCTGAACTGGGGTCCTGCTGCTACCATGTAACCACTGCTGCCGCTTGCTACTTTAGGTGTAGGATAGTCATAGTTGCCCTCTCTTCCAGTATTCAAGTCATTATTTAGCCACTCATGTATTCATATTTCAGATGCTCCCATTTGTCTGTAAACTGTCTGGGGGCTGGGATTATGGTGCAGTTATCAATGAATCCAGATGAATTTGTTTCTGTTCCTGACCACAACAGTGAAGTAACTAGGAGATTAGACTTTGGGATCAAGTTAAAAGATTAAAGCCTGTGTCTTGCCTATACTTGCAGGTGCTGAGACAAAGGAAGGTTATCTAACTTCTTTAAGTCTTTTCTTCAAAATAAGAATGGTACCTGTTTATAGGATTGTATTACATGAGGTCACTTATTGAAGACACCTGGCACATAGTAAACAGTTCATAAATATTGGGTCACCGGAAAAGTCATGATGTCTTTTCTATGTAAAAATGTGTCATGGCTTTTCCACCAGCCCAATATTACCTATTGTTATAACTCATACTCAACAATTACCATGTACTAAACATTAGTTCTTTAACTCTCACATCAATTTCATTAATTAGGTATTGTTATTCTCATTCTATGGCCAAAATGATTAAGTCTGGAGAGTCAGGTGTTTTTCAGGTGTGTATGGTTGGTGTGCAGTGGATCATCCAAACTGGAATGCTTACTGGCCAGTTACTCTGAACTTGTTGAATCTGTTTAAACAGCCCATTCAGCCTCTGTCTTTCCTGGTGATCAACCCAGACTTCAAATCCTTTTGTCACTGGAGGCGTCAGCCCCAGGAGAGTTTGTCCAGTTTTTCTTCCCTCTAGCTCTCCAGGTTATCCAAGTTCTGAACCAGGCTGCATGAGGGCTGGCTTGTTTGTTTTTGACTCCGTTGAAAAGACGTCTTCAAGCTCATTCCCAGGTCACTACACAAACTCATTCCATCTGCCTCACAATTAAGATTCAAAAGCAGGCGGCAAGTAAATCCCTCCCTGTGCACCGATTCCAATCAGTGAGTATGCTCTTAATGACCAGCTAATAAAGAATTCACAAAAGCAAACCACACTATTAAATAGAGAATTGTATTGATGCCGACCTGTTGGGAGCACTTTCTGTTCCTTTTCCAGAACAATGTCTGAGAACAAGAATATAATCTTCCTTCCCTGAACATTTTTTGTTCTTTTAAGTAGCGACATCTCTAAGATAAAGATTCATAAGGAGGTATCCATTCCCCAGGAGCCATTAGAGGCTGTTTTAAAAACACAGTCTGGGCCACATCGTGTTCCCTGTGTGTTGTTATAACATGAGGAAACTCTAAACTCTGCCCATCATGGCCCAGCCTGTCTGTGATTAAGACAGGGTACCCTCAGATGAGTTCAGATGAGCCACTGTTTGTGTCAGTGCAGTATGAGGAAATGGAA
Organism: Tupaia belangeri chinensis; assembly: GCF_000334495.1. Taxonomy (NCBI): domain Eukaryota; kingdom Metazoa; phylum Chordata; class Mammalia; order Scandentia; family Tupaiidae; genus Tupaia; species Tupaia belangeri. The sequence goes on along the minus strand of NW_006208084.1, from coordinate 2,044,387 downwards.
GGAAAAATATTTAAAAACAAAACAAAATCCCCAATTCTAATAACCTTGTTGATGAAGGGTTGTCTTCCTGGGAGGGAGGGTCTCGGTTATGTTCCACAGAAGAGCAGAGTTCAGAGTCTGACTTAACCAAGGTCACCTAAGGATGATCAAGGGATGTACAATCAGGTCTCTGATTCCCAAACCTTGCTCTGAGCTATGGCTGCACAAGAGAAAACCCCCAAGTCCCTAAGTTATGATGACAGAGATGTTATTTCTACGTTTTAACTAAGTATGTCCCAGGCATAGTATTTGGTGTTTTCACAAACATTATACTAGTTTAGCCTGACAAGCACCTTGTAGGGGAGGTGTTGCTGATTTTTCTCATTTTGTTGACCCAGCTTCTAAGTGGAACAGTGTAGGGTTGTCCCACTAGACTGCACTTCTTTGGTAAAACAGTAGAGGTCAGTAGTGGGGTGGGCAGAATGAAGCCCTGCTCCTTGAGGAGGTAAAGTGAACGGGGAGCACCTTTTTTCACTGAAGTCTGATTCTCCATTTGGATAAAGCCAGTCAAGTAGAAAAATTACACTCTTCATTTCTTCCTACAGGGCTCACTGGAGTAGGGCATAACTACAGGCTCTGTTAGTCTCTTAGGGCTTTTATAAGGACATATCATAGACTGGGAGCTGAAACAGTTATTTATTTTCTCACAGCTCTGGAGGCTGGAAGTCCAAGATCAAAATGATGGCAGGGTTGGTTTCCTCTGAGGTTCTCTCCTCAGCTTGTGGATGGCATCGTGTCCTTGCATCTTGGTGTGGTCGTACTTGTATGTGTGTCTGCAATGTCTGCACTCTCATTCTTCTTATAGAGACACTAGTCATATTGGATTAGGGTTCAGCCTAAAGACCTTGTTTTAATTTAATTACTTCTTTAAAAACAAACAAACAAACTCCGTTTTATAATACAGTTACATGCTGAGGTACAGAGGGTATCTGAATTCAACATATGAATGTGGGGGATGAGGAGATGAGACACAATTTAGGCCATCACAGAGACTCTGTATCCTTTTTTTTTTTAAATTTTTTTACCATATGCACTCATCAAACATTCATAACTTGATCTTTATTAGATCGATGTGGTGAAAACTCCAAAAACCTATCCAGTCCTCAAGTTCCCATAGCTCTAAAGCTGCAAGGGGGCGGGTGGGTGGGTGGCGGTGGTTGCAGGGATAAAACAGTACAATACATTTAAATCATATAACAGTTTGGATAGTCAAAGCATTCATTTTCACCATCACTGTGTAAAGTCTTCCCAAGTCCACCATGGTGGCTGCCCTGACTCTATCCCCCAAATGGTTCTGGCTGCTCTGTAGGTGGTGAGAGGCTGGATCAAAAGCATTTCATTTGGAGAAAAATGCTGTTTGAATTTGTGGTGAGCTTTTTCTTGCCAAATGTCTCTGGCTGATCCCCTTATAGTGGTAGAGACAATGGTAGTATTTAGTGTCATCTTTTACAGTCTTCCTGTGCACTGGGGCAGATCACAGTTCTCAGCTACTCTACAGTTACCTGTTGGGGCATGCAACTGAGTTCTAGTTATCAGTATATGGGTAGAGGTGAAGTAATCTACTCCTAGACCATGCCAATATTTTGAAAATGTTTTTAAAAGTTTATTTCTTACATAAGAATGGGAGACAAAGACACACACAAGAGAAAGACAAGCATACTCAACAGAGTTTAGGACCATGATCAACTCCTAGCCTTCCTGGCCAGCCAGGGTTATGGGTACATGTACAAGGTATGTACAGATTGACCTGGTATGAACCCATGATCTTCCTTATGGATCCAGCATGACTTAAGCAGTGCACTGCTGCTATGTCACCAAGCTGGTCCTGGAATAATTTGAAAATATATATTGTTTAATTGCTAGCGTGTGCATCTGCTTGCCATAGAGAGATAGAGAGAGTAAGGGAAAAAACCACCTCCTAATGTGGTATGATCACGTTGCGATTCTTTCTTCATTTCTCTGTACTGCTGGGCTTTGGGGCACATGCACAGATATGCCTGGAATGTTATTCAAGCTGCTGGGACCAGGATTCAAATTGCGGTCAGCCATGTGGGATCCATCTTCTATTAATCACTAGGCTATGGGGCTAGCCCTGGAATAATTTTTAATTTTCAGAAATGTTAGAAGGGTAGAAAAATAAAAAGTTCCCATCTGCCCATCATTTAGATTCCCTTGATGTTGGCTTACATGATCATGGCACATTGGTCAAAACTAAGTCATTAACTATAGTGCTTAACATTAACTCAACTGTCAACATCATTCAGATTGGACCTGTTTTTCCACTGATATTCTTTTTATCTTCCAGGACACAATGCAGGATTTCATGTTATATTTAGTTATCAAGTCTCCGTAGTCTTCTCCAATCTGTGACAATTTCTTCTTCTAACCTTGTTTTTCTTGACCATGACAGTTTTGAAGAAAATTGGTCAGATAGCTAGTAGGATATCCCTCAATTTTAGGTTTTCTGATAGTTTTCTCATTATTAAACTGGGATTATGGGATTTGAAGAAGGAAATTACTAAGGTGAAATGTCTTTCTGATTGCTCTGTACTGGGGTTCTGTGACACCACATGACTTAGGGTGGATGATGTTAACCTTGTCACTTGGTTAAGGTGGTATCTGACAATTTTCTCTACTTTAAAGGTAGTATTTTCCCCTTTCCATAATTTTTTTCTTCAAAAATGAGCCAGTAAGTTCATCCCACACTCAAGGATTTATTTTAGCTTTTTCTCTTTGGTTATTTTCTTTTAGTTGCCAGAGGGTATGTACTCACTAGAGAGAGAAAGACAGAGGGAACAAAAATTACCCAGAGGGACATGTCGTGTCACAATTTATTCACTTCCATTTCTCTATCCTGTTGGTACTTTGGGTATGCACACACACACTTCTGGCATGTCTTTTTCAGGCCACCATGGCTAGGATTTGGATCAGACAGCCATGTGGGATCTGGTTCCCTTAACCAGCAGTCTATAGGGCTAGCCCACTTATCTGTTTGTTTTTACCTTATTTCACCAACAGTAAGAAATCTAGTTCATATTCTCAATGATTTACCTACTTATTTGTTTAGCCCTAGTATATGGTCAAAATGCCATTTTTCATAGTCAATTAGGTCAACTCCTTTTTTCCCTTCTCCCATTGTCGAGGTTATATAACACATTTGTAAACCAGCTAGATTTGTTTCTCATGGTCTATAATCCATCCTGGGATCCCTGGATATCCTGGATGCTTTTTTAAAGTCTCCACACAGTAAAGTTTACTCTGAGAATTCTGAAAAACACATAGAAGGACATAGAACAATCCTACACCGTAAGAATTCTCCCACGTGGTCTTTTCACAGTTCATCCTTCCCTTTCTCCCAGTCCTGGAAACCGCTAATCTGTGTCTGTTTCTATAGCTTTGACTTTTTAAATTATATCATATAAATGGAATTATACATCACGAAGTCTTCTGCCCGGGCTCCTTTCACTTAGGATTCACTTAGATACATTATACATTTACATTTAAATACATTTTAAGGTGTATCTATGTTACTGTTGAGTCAGAAGTTTGTTAGTTTTTATTGCAGAATACTTTTCCATTGTACTGATGTACCAGCATTTGTTGATCCATTTAGAACATTGAATTTTTTTCTCTTTCCAGTAAAAACATTGCTATCATTATCATTATATGAGTATCTTTGTTCTGGCTTTGTCCTAACCTTGAAGTAGGACTTAATAACTCTTTATAATTTATACCCACAACATCATCTTCTTAAAGCATTGATGGAGCGGTGTACACAAGGGGACTTCAAATGGTTCATGGGAAACTGAATTAAGTACAAGTGTATTTTGGTGCCAGAAATTTAAAAATTTATGCCTAGTTTTTTCATAATAAGCATATTCCATGGATTTTTGAGAACATTTGTTCATACACACACACATGCACAAACACACGAGTGTGTATATGTGTATATATATGTGTGTGTATATGTATATATATGTGTGTATGTGTATATATATATATATATATATATGTTTTTTTCTTTATGAGAGAGAGAGACAGACAGAGAGAGAGAGACAGGCTCAGTTGAATTTTCATGCCATGAACCACCCTAGTCTCAATCAGCCAGGATCATGGGTTCAGGCACCTAACATGCACAAATAAAGAGGCCTTGGGATGTGAACCCTGGAGCCCCTCGTGTGGACCCAGCATTTCAGAGTCACCATCTGGCAGTGTATATTTTTATAGAGGAAATTCAGAAGGGCTTTACATATTATATACCATTTTGTTAGGTATTTCCATGAGTTGTGTGTGTGTGAGTGTGTGTGTGTGTGTGTGTGTGTGTGTGGGCACCTATATGTGTTTTTCTTCCTGCTTTATCCCACTTAGGGCTCCAGCTTCTAGGCATTGCATCCCAGTTCCTAGATCATCTTTCTCCCCTCATTACATCTCTCCTTCATTTCCTCCCCTCTAATGATAGAAAATCATTTAGTTCAGACTCTCCCAAGCTTACAATCACCAAACATCACCTTGCTCAGCAAACAGACACTGTAGCCATAGGAATTAGTCTTTCTTGGTAAACAATGCCTATGTTTTCTAGTGTATTGCTTTTTATAGCTGCATGTCATTGATGTGAGGGCTACATAAATGAATGAAGCCTTCAAAAAGTTCATGGAAAATGCATATGAAGTTATATACATGGATTTCAAGTTTTTTTTTGCACCAACATAAACCTGTACTTAATTCCATTTTCCCCTCAACATTTTGAAGCCCTATCATATATGAAGCTTTCTGTACACTATTTGGCATATAATAAAGAGCTAAATAAGTTATAAGTTTTATTATCATTATTTTTTTATTACTGGTACCAGTAAGAAATGACTACTATAGGAAGCTACCAAATAAAGATGTGTTACTCAGATCTCTCATGGCTTGTTTTGCTTTTTACAGGAGAAGAGAAGTCTGGAAAGAGGCTTGTTCAAGGTTGAAGCTCAGAAGGACTCCAGGAATCTAGGAACCCCTACGTCCAAGGCCTGTTCTTGAAAGCCTGTGAGTGATTATTGATTAATGCTCTGTGGTTGGCCCACTCTAGGGGTGAATGCTGCCTGCTTACTAAGGGGAAAACCTGCTGACCACTGGCCTTGTTAGACACTACTAGGTTCCTGGAGAGGTTTCCTGGCAAACGTTGAGAATCAGGA
>NW_006208084.1:2012222-2039140 GCF_000334495.1 Tupaia belangeri chinensis | reverse complement strand
GAATGTGCCCATCTGTCAGGGATTTTGTAGGCCCAGCTCAGCGTGGAGGCCAGGGCCAGGTATATGACCTTGCGATGAGCCTTTGCTCAATTCTTCTGATATCCACAGTCTGGGTTGAGATTCTGGTTTTCTTACTATGCAGCTAGACAGTACAAGCAAGTATATTTTTAATCTTGCTTCATCTCTTTTGTATAAAAACTAGAGTCATCATCTCCCCCTTCAATAACAGCCTTCTCATTTTCAAGTACTCTTTTTCTAAGTAAAGGCACAAATCACACAAGACAATCCTCCAAGCCTCCTTGGATCTTTCTCTCCTTGATCCCAGTATTTATTTTCCCAGTCTTGTGAGTCCACCTCTGAGGTCCATCGCTGTCAACTTCCTTTGGCTTCTTCATCTGTATTCTCATTGACTTTTTTCTAAACTGCTGCAAGCCTAGCTTTCTCACTCCCGCTAAAATGAAACAATGAAAAACTTAAGTGGCTCCCTGTATCAGGCAGATGTAACATCAAACAACCCCCAAATCTCTGCGGCATTCAACAACAAACATTTATTTGTCACATGCACTACAGACTCATGACTGGTTGACTGTATCTCTGTTTCCCATCATTCTAGGACCCATAACCTGTAATGAAACACCCGGGGTCTGGAATAATAATGGTCTTTTTGTCTGTCACAAAGAGAAGGAACATGGTGAGCTGTTGCTTAAAGGTTTTCCTGGAGGTAACACAAATGACTTCATCATGTTTTACTGAACAAAGCAAGTCCTATGACAAACTCAGTTTCAATGGCATTTGGAGCAATCCTCCACTTGGGTGGGAAATCCTGTGTTGGAACACAGTCAAGTAGTCTGCCACACTTCCATCATCAAGTTCCTTGGTTTGGCAATAATTGACATCCATTGGGCTTTTGTATCAGATCTGGGATAAAATCTTTCAGTAGTTGTATGTTCTTTTCTATTTATTTATGCAGTCATTCACAGCTCCATTTTTCCATTCACCTCTCAGATTTTCAGTCAGTTCTTATATAATTAACTAGGGCTATAGAGCTATGTAAAACACAAATACTGTCCTCCAAAAGTTCACAAATGGAAAGATACTAAAAACAAATGCATTAAAAACTGGTATTGGCTCATCTACAGGGACATGTACTAGTAAGACTTTGCAGACTGGGGCCAAGTGGAAGGCCTGAGTTTGATTCTTGGCTTTCCATAAAGAGCCAAGTACCTTGGCACATACCTGTAATCCGGCTATTCTAGAGGCTGAGTCAGGAGGATAATGACATAATGAAACTCTGTCTAAGAAATGACAAAATGCAACACTATAACAAATTATGAGCATACAATGATTGAATCAAAAGAAAACAATGAACTCCCTTGAACTCATCACACAGCTTCAACAATTATCATTCAATTGTTGATTATTACCAGTATTGTTTTGTCTGTACCTTCACCACCATTGCCCATATTATTGTCTTCCTAAAACTAGAATTTTTATTGAAATAATTGTAGATCCATGTGAAGTTGTAAGAAATGATGCAACTATCTATGTATATTTCACCTACTTTCCTCCAATGCTAGCTAGCTTCTGGAAAAACTATGGTATATTATCACAACCATAATATTGATACACTCCTCCAATCTGACTTAGATTTCTTTAGTTTTACCTATATTCTTCTAGTTATTTGTGTATGTGTATCTTCAAAGAAATTCGAGATGTTATTATAGTTAAAAAATAAGGACTCTTTAAAAAATAACACTATCGCTCCTTGAAAATTAAAAATAATTCTTCAATATCATCAAACAATAAGATAGTGTACAAATTTCCACTTTCTATAAATGTCACTTTTTAAATAACTTTTGCAATTCATTAACATGTATTTTAAGACTCTTTTTTTTTTTTGAGAGATTTTCACTGTAGGGCGCGTGCGCTCGCCAGACAGACAGAGAGAGACATAGAGACAGAAAGCGAGAAATCACCCCCCAGGGGGGATGGTCACGCCGCAATCCCTTCTCCTCCATTCTCCTCTCAGGATCTTGGGCACGCACGCACACGCGTCCGGCGTGAGTTTTAAGCCACCGGGTCCGGGACACGAACCGCGGTCGACTACGTGGGAGTCCAGCGACATAGCCATTACGCTAACTGCTGGTTCCCTATTTTAAGACTCTTTGAGTCCAATCTTTAATTCTTTTCCCCCTTCATCTCTCTTTTTTCTGCTTTGCAACTATGTCTTTTGCCCTTTATTGTTTCTTGTAGTCTGGATATAAATGATTAGAGCCACATGTTATATTCCAAAACTTTCTCTTAAGTTTCTTTATAGTGTATTTAAGTTGGCAGATGGATTTGAAGGTGAGACAATATCCAGGTTCAATTTTTCTTTGGCTTTTGTCAAGATTCTTCCAAAAGGGGCACAGAAAGATACTACTGCTGTTGTAATGTTAGTGACTGTTACCAATGTTAATCAATTAGGGGTTACAAAATGGCAATATTCTAATTCTATTGATTTTTTGATCTTTTTTATACATAAAGTTAGTGATTTAATATAAAATTATTGATTCTAGAAAAATAAATGATCATTTCTATTTGGTTACCTAGAAGTAAGGAGAGGCAATAGTAAATCCATTTCTCTAATATCTTCCTGTAGTGATCAATTAGGATATAACTTTTAAGTATCCTTACACACTCATCAGGTATAAATAAATCTGCTGTACTTTAATCCATTGAAGTTATTTTTCGTTCATAATTTTCAAGCTATTGGGGCCAGGCCTCAAACCATAGTTGGCCATGTGGGCGCCAATTTCCCTTAACGTTGAGCTATGGGCCTGATCCAATTTCCAATGTACTTCCTAATGTGCATGTGGTGCTTTATTTTAGGTTCTTCTGGTTTGGATTTGTTGGACAAGTCACTACTTTACTCTTCTATCCTACATATAAGTCTGATACCATCAGGAATAACAATGATTTTTCTTCCTTGGGTCTTATTTTGATGTCCATGAGAATATATTGTCACCTGGTGTTGTAGATATTGCCTGGGGAATTTTTATTTTACTGTCTTAGTTGCTCCATCTGCTATTTGGGAAAGGGATTGGAAGAACACTATTTTACAATAGTCATCTTTCCATAACTGCAAAATGCAGTCTTGAAAGTGCTAAAATGGCTGTAGGCTTCCCCAGAAATGCAAAGAAAGTGAAAGTTGGGAATGTTTGGAGGTCAGGAAAGTAGAAGGTGGGCATACGTGAACAGTCACATCAGTAAGCGGGCACGTTCTATGCAGTCAGGGGAGTGTTGCCAGGTTCTAGGTCAGTGTCTGGCAGATGTGCGGCACCTCCATAGTTTTATTACTTTTTTTTAAGTTTTTTTATTTTTATTTATTTATTTTTTTATAAAGCATGCATGCTTGCTGGAGAGCAACAGAGAGAAAAAAAGTGAGACATTACTCGCCCACCTCAGGAGTATGGCCAAACCACGATCTCTTCTCTTCTCAGGATTTTGAGCATGCGTGCACACATACCCGGCATGATTTTCAAGCCACCAGGTCCAGGACTCAAACCATGATTGACCATGTGGGAATCCAGCACCTTAACTACCCACCACCTGCTGGCCCTGCACCTCCACACTTTTGCTCTAGATGTAGGCATTTCTTCTCGTGCTCTGGCAGCCTTGTATTTCAGGATGGATTGGTTTTTATATATTGGTTGTTCTTGCCTTTTGAGTCCTTGTACAATTCTCATTATTCATTGCTATTTACAATCCGTTCCACTTAGAGCCATCTGTAAAGTTAATTTCAGAACTGCTTGCTTTCCCCCCCAAAAAAATCATTAATGAAGATAAAAAAAATTCAATGGAATTGAGCTTTGCAGACATTTCTTGGAAATTCCACCGAGGCTCACTTTTGTTCCTGGTAATCATCTTTAAATCAAACATGTTATCATGCCTTTGGTCTGTTGTTCATAAAGATATTGACTTTAAGTTTATGTTTATTTAAATTCAATTTTTCACAAAAGACTCCATTAAGACATGTAACTCTGGTCTTCAACAAAACAATAAAAAAAGTTTAATCTTGTTAGTAATCAAAGATATGAAAATCAAGGTATTAAAGAGTTTATGTTTTTCATTGATAAGATTTGTAAATATTTTAAAAGTTAGTACTTATTGTTGGTGATATGTTGAAATTAGTATTTCTAAATGCTTTAAGAAATCAGCATGGCAATTAAGCATTAAGATTCATAAGAGCGTTTATTCTCTTTTTTTAAATCAGTATTAAGAATTTATTCCAAGAAAATAATCCTAGAAAAAATAAAATAAAAAGCTTGCATAAAAAATGATTGTTGGAGAATTAGTCTTCATGCTATTAAATGGAAAAAAGCAAATCCACCAGCAATAGAATTATTAAATAAATTAAGGTGTATCAACTAAATAAATGGAAAGTGATAATCACATAGAAGAGTCTCAACAACTGGTGGCTGCAATTATTGTTGTTATTAATATCTTTGTAGCTCTCGTTATCTCTGACCCTATACACAAGTTGCTTTTTGACCCCTGGCATTATGATTACAAACTCCAGTTTACTAATGAGAATGTATTTTGTTACCTAAAATAATTATTGATAAATGAAATTAGGACTAATAGTTGTAATTTCATGCGAGAATGTGGCTTGCTAGCAGTAAGAACTTCGTAATAGTAGCAGTCAGAACTCTTCAAAAATGTAACAATATATAACTATTTATAGCAATATTATTCATTTTGTCCCCAAATTAGAATCAACTTAAATGTCTGTCAACTGATGGTTGGATAAGTCAGATATGGTATATCCACACAATGGAATATTATTTGACAACAGAAGGAAGTACTGATACTAGAATATGGATGACCCTAGAAAATACTGTGTGAAGTAAAAGACAAGGATTCCCACTTTCTCCACTCCTTTTCATTATAGTACTCAAAGTCCTTGCCAACGCAATCAGAAAAGAGAAAAAAAAAACAAAAGGCATTCAAATAGTAAAAGAAGAGGTGAAACTCTCTCTATTTGCAGATGACATGATGGTATACATAGAAAAAATTTCTGGAAGTAATACATGAATACAGTAAAGTTGCAGGATACAAAATCAACATACAGAAATCTATAACATTTCTATATACGAATAGCAGGCAGTCTGAGATAAAACTGGAAAAAGTAATTCCATTTACCATAGCCACAAAAAGTATAAGATACCTAAGAATAAATCCAACCAAAGAAGTTAAGACCTCCACAAGGAAAACAATGAAAAGCTTAAAAAAAGAGATTGAAAATGACACAAAAAAGTGGAAGGAAATCCCACATTCCTGGATTGGAAGAATTAGTGTATATCAAAATGGCAATTCTACCCAAATTGATCTTCATATTTAATGCAATCCCAATCAAGTACCAGACACATTCTTCACAGATCTAGAAAAGACAATCATAAAATTTGTCTGGAATCATAAAAGACCTTGTATTTCCAAAGCAATCCTCCACAAGAAGAGTGGTGTGGGCGACATCTCACTCCCTAACCCCAAAATATACTACAAAGCTGTGGTAATTGAAACAGCATGATACTGGCACAAAAATGGAGGTGGACAAACAGAACAGAATAGAGTCCCCAGAAATAAACTCCCAAACATACAGTCGATTGATTTTTGACAAAGGGTACCAATCAATCCATTGGGAAAAAGAAAGCCTCTTCAGCAAATGGTGCTGAAAAAACTGGATATACACCTGCAGTAAGGTGAATCTGAATCCCTACTGTTCACCATTGATAAAAATCAGCTCAAGGTGGATCAAAGATCTAAACCTCAAACTATAAAATTGTTACTGGAGAACACTGAGGAAACTCTGGGAGACATAGGGGTAGGCAAAGGCTTCTTAAATAAGACCCCCAAAGCACAGTCAATAATCCCCAAAATAGACAAGTGGGATTACATCAGACTAAAAAGTTTCTGCATGGAAAAAAAAAAAAAAAAGACAGTAATTAGTGTGAATCTACAGCCCTCAGAATGGGAAAACATATTTTGTAAGCTATGCGTCAGATAAGAAACTGATAACCAGAATACACAAGGAACTCAAGCAGCTGTTCCGAAAAAAAGATGATCAACCCAATTAAAAGATGGGAGAATAAGTTGAAAAAAAAAAATAAAAAAATAAAAGATGTCTGGCGAGTGCACGTGCCCTATAGTGAAAACCTCTCAAAAAAAAAAACAAAAACAAAAACAAAACCACTCTCTAAGGAAGACATATGAATAGCCAAAAGGCATATGAAAAAATGCTCAACATCTCTCATTGTAAGGGAAATAGAGATCAAAACAACAATGAGATACCACCTAACCCCAGTTAGAATAACTAAGATTAAAAATTAAAAAAATGATAAGGGCTGGTGGAGGTTTGGTGAAAGGGGAACTCTCTTACACTGCTGGTGGGAATGTAAATTGGTCCAGCCACTGTGGAGAACAATTTTGAGATTCCTCAAAAATCTATAAATAGAACTTCCATGTGACCCAACAGTCCCACTCCTTGGTATCTACCGAAAGGACAGAAGAATTCTTAATCAGAAAAGTACTTGCACATAGGTATTTATTGCAACATTTTTCACAATTGCTAAGATGTGAAACCAACCCAAATGCCCAGGAACAGATGAATGGATTGAAAAAACTGTGGCACATATACTCTATGGAATACTACTCAGCCATAAAAAACAATAAGACCCTGACTTTTGACAGAAAGTGGATGAATATGGAAGATTTACTGCTGAGTAATGCAAGCCAGGCTATGAAGGAGAAACACTGTATGTCCCCACTTAATATATACTGAGTTTCTTCACTCTATAACTGAAACTGAATGACTAAAGTATATAGAAACGCAGTAAATGGTTGTGAATATCAGATATAGTGTGGGAAGAGCATGGGTGAAGGAGTAGAGCCTGAAGAAGGACATTAAGGAGAAAAATCGAGAGGCAAAGCATTAATGGGACAAAGAAATGGGGTATTACCTGTTGAAGATAACTTTATTATCAACTGGACTGGGGAGAAATGTAAACATGTTGGAATATTCACTTTGCAAATTAAATGACATGATTGAATGTATAAAAGATCTTGAAATAAAAGAAGATAAAAAGTAAAACAAAGAAAATACTGTGTGAAGTAAATGAAAATAGTCAACATGGTATAAATCCATTATATTTCTTGTCCAAAATATTCAATAGCTGACATGGTATGAATCTATTATATTACATGTCCAAAATATTCAAATATGAAGAAATTAAAAGTGGATTAATAACTATTTGGAGCTGAAGAGAAAAAGAATAATAGGAACTGAGTGTTAAAGAGAATAGGAGTTCTTTTTGGGGTGATAAAAGTGTTATAAAATTTATCGTTGCAACAATTCCATGCATATACTGAATGGTGATTGAATTGTACAGTTCAATCTTTTAAAAATTTTGTTTGTTTATTTATTTCATGAGAAAAAGACAGAGAGAGAAAACAGAGAGAAAGCACCCCAACAGAGCTTTGACAGTGCAGTCTACCTCCACCCTCAGCTAGTACCAGCCCCAGATAATGAGCATAGCGTACCAGGAATACTCAGGAATGTCTGAGGACCTGAACCTGGAACCTTTCCATGTGGGTCGACCCTGCAGAATGTCATGTTTTATCAATGCACCCCTGTTCAGCCACTGAATTCTATATTTTAAATGAATGAACTCAATGGTTTATAAATTGTATCTCAATAAAGCTGTTATGAAATAAAAGGGGAAGTAAGTTGATGATGCAAAGCCCAATTAAGTAATCAATTTCTATGATAAGTAATGAGTCAACCTGTGGCAAAACCTGAAAGAGCAGAATGCCTCAACACCAATGTAAATAAATATTTCATAACAAAACTCCAACTCTTCATAACTATTTCATAACTTAGTACAATTCTGATTTTAACTTCTCATTTTTATAGTTTTCAGGCAGTGAATGCAGTTTTTGCTAATTTACAAGACTCTGGAAAACCATCTGTCATCTTTAAAACTAAGGATTTTTGAACCGATTGGTCTGCTATAGGAGAATCTAGAAGCCATAGTAGTCAAAATGACAAAATTTTAACTGAATGTTTAAAATTCAGTTAAACCCAATTTTGACTGAAAGTGACAGAAACCTCAAGAGATAATAATGACTTAAATAGGTAGAACTTTATTTTTCCTTCATTTAATGGTTCCCATTCCTACTGAGAAAATAGTCCTATGAGTAGATTATAGGGAAAGTTAAGCATGTTAATAAATGTAGAAAGTGTTTTTATAAACTAGAAAGTTATACCAATCATTGATTTAGCTTGAAAAAGAGTATATAAGTAGTATTTAAGATATAAGTATACAAGATAGAAGTACATACAAGTATGTAAGTAGGATATAATGACTATTTCAAAGTGTCTGATCACTCTTAGGGAAGGCAGAGAAACTTCTAAAAAAAATCTCTTTTATTCCAGAGGGAAAAATGGATCAATGGTGTTAGAGGGATTCAGATCTTAGTGATTTGGTCTTCTCTAAGGATGAGAGCAGATCAGCAAGAAGAATGAGTACTTTTTGAAGGAACAAATGGCTCGTCTTTGTACCATTCTAATGGAGGCCTTTAGCCAGGGAGGGAGTATGCCTGTGTGTCTGTTCCAGCTGTTGTGTATCAGGTAAGACAATGTCCCTGCCTCAGGACCATTCCCTCATTGCTGTTTTGTATAGTTTAACTTTCTCTTTCTGTTTTCTTAGAGATTTTTGCTCTAGGACACATGTGCTCGTGTGAGAGACAGAAAGTGAGAAATCACGTCCCCCCTCCCCCCACTGGGGAAGTCCATGCTACAATCCCTTCTTCCTCATTTTCCAGGGATTTGGGGCACGCATATACAAGCCCCTGGAGTGAGTTTTAAGCTGCCTGATCTAGGACTCAAAATGCTGTCAACCACGTGAGAATCCAGCGAAGTAACCATTACACCATCTGCTCATTCCTCTCTTTCTTTCTTTCTTATTTCTTCCTCTGCACATAAGAATCCTTGGTAGTCAAGTTAGATGCTTTGCTGATATGCAAAATATCTAGGTTAGAAAGTGAAGGGAGGATGAAATTGCTGCCACATGGGTAAGTCGAACTTATAACCTTTCATAGCACTCACAGAGGAAAGGAACTTGGGCTTTGGCCTGAGGTAATACATCCTTGAAGGCTCCTCAAAGGTAGATCTCACATCCTATTTTAGTCTGTGTCCTCAGAGCTTCACCTGGGCTGAAAGTGCTCAAGAAGACCTGCTGACCTCGTTTTGAGACTAGCTATGAGACCAACATCACCTCACTCCTACCTGGCTTACTTTCCTCATCTATAGAAATGGCAATATTAAAAGTTGAGAGAATTTGCTTAGATGAAACAACATTGTATATCCATGTATCAGTTTCCTGTGGCTGTTGTAACAAATGACCACAAACCCGGTGTCTAAAATAAAATCTATTCTCCTATATTATGGAGGCCAAAAGGGCTGCACTTCCTTTGGATATTCTAGGGGAGCATCCATCCTGACTCTTCCATCTTCTGGTGGCTGCCAGCATTCCTTAGCTGTATCATTCTCATCTCCGCCTCCATGTTCATATCACCTTCTTCTCTTCTCTGTGGCTTTTAAAAAAATCTACTTTGAGACTGTCATTGGGTTTAGGACCCAGTAGATAATCCAAAATGATCTCATCTCAAGATCTTTCATTTAATTACTCCTGAAAAGACCCCTTTTCTAAATAAGGTAATATTTACAGTTTCTATGGATTTGAACTTACTATTTTTTTTTGAAAGGGAACACTATGAAGCTCCAGTGCCCTTCATCAAGTTTCTCTTCCAAACAGTCTAGAATCCAAGAACTCTTCATTCTCATAAACATAAAATTTAAAGCCTTGCTATTGTTCTGTCATTTAATAAAACTTCACTTCTCTGTGTCATGAGTTATGCTGGATCACCTCTAGGGAGAAAATAAGGGAGACCTTATTTTATTAATAATACAACTGGTATGTTTCCACACCCTTCCACTCCTTCTATCTATCAAAAATAAGGAAGACTCAGGCTCTTTAGAAACTCAGACCAGTGGAGTTAGCTCACTCATCTTAAGTTTATGTTCTAGAAACTCTGTAGGATAGTAATATATATGCCCCTGTAGAAACCTTAACAATTCATGTATTCTCCTGGTACATACACCTTCTATGTACCAGGCTGTTTGTTAAGCTTTATGGGAGAGTTAAAGGGGTTAAAAACACAGTATCTACCTTCAAGAAACTTATAACAAATAAAGGAATTTGGTGTAAAAATAATGATCACTTCTAGTAGAAAAATAAATAAAGTGAGATTGGACTTTAGAACCCTATGCAATGAAAAGAATATGTAAACACTGGAAATAAAGACTCCCTAATCTTATACCTTCTTAAAGACAACATGTAGTTTTAAAAACATCCATTGAAGGTCAAATACCCTCAGCTCAGAGACAGGCGAGCATGCAGTTTTCAGATGTACTGAGAAAAAGTGAAGTTACAGTGGAAATGTAGTTGATGATAGAGGGAGTGGAAGGGTGTGGAAAGATACCAGTTGTATTATTAATAAAAATTGATCTGAGCTAGGCTAGGGAAAAAAAAAGAAAGAAAGAAAAAGAAAGAGGAATTATATCAATAAGACAAATGGTGCCTCCAGTAACCTTGAACTCAGTATTGATAAAAGGGTGGATGGAGAGATTTTGGGAATCAATGAAACTATCTCTAAAATCTTAAGGCAATTGATTCAGAGAGAGTTTTAAAAAATAAAAAGGCAGAAAAACAATGTCAGCCTTTCATCATTGCGAACAAGGCCACACTGGTGTTGATCACCTGTTCTTAAAGATCAGACTCTTAATGTAGCTTCAGGAGGTAGAGGAAAAAGGGTGTCACGAAACCTGAAAATAGCTTAGTCTGGTCTGCTGTATTTATAGGAAGAGAATAATCTAGTTTAAGTATTCTAAGTAGTTCAACTTCTACGTATGAAATAAAATCAGTCTCATTCAGGGTGATAGGCTTTTTACCTTTACCTTCTTAAATAGATAATGTGCCTCATTGTTTTAAAATAAAAGAACAATAAAATATTCAATCAAAATATTCTGGTGCTGGGACCAGCAGTTGGAATAATGGCTGTGTTGCTGGACTACCATGTAGTTAACCACAGTTCGAGTCCCAGATCCGGTGGCTTAAACTCACACCGGGCACGTGTGCATACATGCCCAAGATCCCGAGGAGAGAATAGAGGAGAAGGGATTGCAGCGTGGCCATCTCCCTCGGGCTGTGATTTCTCTCTCTCCATCTCTCTTTCTGGTGAGCGCACATGCCCTATAGCAAAAACCTCTCCAAAAAAAAAAAAAAAATTCTGGTCCTAAAGTGAAACACACAGTGAAGGGTGAGGCAATGCAGTTTTACTTGTGATGGTTCCTGTTTTCTTCTCTATAAGGTCTTAGTTCACATTTCAACTTCATTGCTGAGAGTCTATACAGTCCAAACCTTACCCCAAATCAACCTCAATAGTTTTTCCTGAATTTAAAAATTATTTAATTCATTTATTACTTTGGATGATTTTAGAAAAGGTTGGACTCTTTGTGTTATCATGAAAAACTACTCAGAAAATAGGCTGACCTGGTTATTAGGTATCTTTATATAGAAATAGATGTTTTCCAATACATATCTAATATTTATTTCCCCTAGTCTGAAAAAATAAGCACTTTCCTTCGACAGATAGTCACTAAGCTCCTCCCACACGCTTGGTGCTGATATAGCGATAAGCCAGACAGACAAGATTTTTGCCCCTGTGCTAGTAGGGAAGAAAGGAAATAAGGAGATATAAATTTATGGAGGATATCAATCTTATCAAGGAGTTAGACTGTAGGCTTTGACGAGGAAAGACTCAGGAAAAGGAATGTATGTCAGGGAAGTTTTCTTTGAGGAGTTTCACTGACATAAAAAACTGGATAAAGTGAGGGAGCAAGCTACAGATAGTTCCAGGTCATGAGTGTGAGTGTTCTGAACAGGAAGACAAAGCACGTGCAAAGGCCCTGTGGTGTGTGCTATGCTGGCATTTTGAAGAAATAGTGGCATAATCAATGTGGCTGAAGAATTAACAAGGGTTAGTGGAACGAGGTGAGAACGAAAAGGTGGGGCAGTATCGCAGAGGACCTTGTGGTCCTAGACTTTAGATCTTATGCTGAATGGATGTATCCCACTGGAAGGTTCAGAGTAGGAGAGGATTTATACCTTCTTTTTTTTTTTTTGAGAGGTTTTATATAGCGATAAGCCAGACAGACAAGATTTTTGCCCCTGTGCTAGTAGGGAAGAAAGGAAATAAGGAGATATAAATTTATGGAGGATATCAATCTTATCAAGGAGTTAGACTGTAGGCTTTGACGAGGAAAGACTCAGGAAAAGGAATGTATGTCAGGGAAGTTTTCTTTGAGGAGTTTCACTGACATAAAAAACTGGATAAAGTGAGGGAGCAAGCTACAGATAGTTCCAGGTCATGAGTGTGAGTGTTCTGAACAGGAAGACAAAGCACGTGCAAAGGCCCTGTGGTGTGTGCTATGCTGGCATTTTGAAGAAATAGTGGCATAATCAATGTGGCTGAAGAATTAACAAGGGTTAGTGGAACGAGGTGAGAACGAAAAGGTGGGGCAGTATCGCAGAGGACCTTGTGGTCCTAGACTTTAGATCTTATGCTGAATGGATGTATCCCACTGGAAGGTTCAGAGTAGGAGAGGATTTATACCTTCTTTTTTTTTTTTTGAGAGGTTTTTGCTATAGGGCGCGTGCGCTCGCCAGAGAGACAGAAAGAGACAGAGAGACAGAAAGCGAGAAATCACCCTCCAAGGGGGATGACCTGTCACAATCTCTTCTCCTCCATTCTCCTCTCAGGATCTTGGGCATGCACGCACATGTGCCCAGTGTGAGTTTAAGCCACCGGGTCCGGGACTCGAACTGAGGCTGACCACATGGGAGCCCAGTGACATAGCCATTATGCTAATTGCTGGTCCCAGGATTTATACCTTTTAAAGATGATCAAGCTGACATGTGAAGAATCAACTGTAAGGAACAAAAGAGGAAGCCGAGAGTTCAATGGGGGGGATATTATGACAGTGAGAAGTGGTTAAATGTGGAATATATTTTGAAGGAGGAATTAAAAGGACTTGCTTAATGGGTGGGCTTAGAATGTAGAGGTAGAGGAACTGAGGAATCTGAGACCTCTCAGATCTGTTTTGAGCAATTTGGTAGGTAGTGAGGCCATTTAATGAAATGGGAAAGGCTAAAAGAGTAGGACTAGGGTAGAAAACTCAACGAATTCCATTTTGAAAGTAGAAATTTGAAATAAATAATAGACACATAAGTACAGATATGTGAAGGAAACAGCTTGAGTCTTATGTGTGTTACCATGTATTCTGATCATATCACCCAAGGACCTGTATCCAGTCATACTTGAAGCTCAATTGACCTTTTTTGTTTGTTTTTCTGTTACATAGGTCAATGGATCCCTTTTTAACTAAAGCCAGTTTTAATTGGATTTTATGCCTTCTGCATGTCTTCCCCAACATCCCATTCAGGCTGATCAGTGTGTCTGAATTTACACAATGATTACTGTCTTAGCTTGGATTAATCCCAAGTCCTCTAGTTAATAGTCCAGGATTCTTTCTGACTGAACTTTCCTACCCCCACCACTCACTACCATGTGTATCTTTAACACTTTCTGTATTAGTCTAGCTAGATGACTTTTTGATGACTGAGGATGTGATTTTGTGTGTGTGTGTTTATGCTTGTGTGTAAGTGTATGCATGTGTGACTAGGTATTCCTCTTAGATTCAGGTAAGCTGAATATTACCAACCCATTCTGTTGCAGGCTTAACTGTGTCCCTCTAAAATTCATATGTTGAAGTCCTAACTCATAGTACCTCAGAATATAACCATATTTGAAGACATGGTCTTCAAAGAGATAAAGTTAAAAATGAGACATTGAGGGTAAGCCCTAATGTATGGCTACTGAACTCATAAGAAGAGGATATTTTGATATAGACATGGGAACACACTGAAGAAAGAACATGTGAAGACACAGTGAGAAGATGGCGACCTACAAGCCAAAGAAAGAGGCCCTGAAGGAACCCCACCCTGCTGCCATCGTGGTCTTGGAATTGTAGCTTCCAGAAGACACATTGTTGTTGTTTTATCCACCTAGTCTGCAGTACCAGACTAATTCACACACTGAGAGAAGGTAGGAGTAGAGAAAGTTCTGGGATGGCTCCCACCAGCTTGCATGCCTGGCCATGAGTACCCCTGCCAAATGCTGACACTTCTACTATAATTCTCAGCATATTTAGAAAAGAGAGGCACTTATCTGAGGTCCAAACACTTAATCTTAGGCTTGTGAGAAAAGCGGTCACCTGTCCAATGTCAAAGAACCGACAGACATGAGGTACTGGGAAGACAGAGATTTTAATGGCAGTCTTGCAAGATTGGGTGTCTGATGAGCAGGCATGCCCAAATTAGTTACAACAAGCAATTTTCTTCCTAGTGCACAAGTCCTCATTGGCTGAGAACTATGGGGTGTGCAATCTTCCCAGATATTGTCTAAGTTTTATTATTCCACACCAGGTATTAAGGCATGGGCTCAGGACAAACCTTCAAGGAAGTCCTGCCTAATGTCCTGAGGAGGGAGAAGAACTGGAAAGTTAAAAGGAGCAAAGAGCTGGTGACTAGCCACTGTCTTGAGAAGTCATTTCTCAAGGGTGACTTCTTTTGGGGTTGTGTTTGTTCAGAAACTTTCCAGGATGTGTACTTTCTGGAGTTGTCACATCTACAAGCTGGTTAATCAGCTTTTATTCGGCTAGTCTTAAAAATGAATCACCAAGGCTATTTTTTTAACAGGCTGAAAATGGCATTGGCCATACATGTTTCTATGAGGATAGACAGGAACTTGCCAGCTCCACCAGTATCTTGTCCCTGAGATCGACGTCTTGCACTTTGACAGGGAAGCCCTCCAAGGCCTAGATATTCACTTATTCATTGACTGAACATTTACTGAGCTCCTTCATGTTCCACAGATTATGCTGAGTGCTAAAGAAATGCACAAGGCTATGTGTTTCTCTTAGAGAGACTCACAATCTAATAAGGGGGCAGAGAGAAGCAGAATAGCCACATTATGCACTCTATGACACAGTAAGGGACAAAGTGCTGAGGATATGCAGAAGGAGACCCAGTGATCAGAGGGACCTATGTCAGGGGAAGGGGGACCTTAAACTGGGCTTACAAACTCAGATGTTTCCAGGGATCAATTAGGCAAAAGTAAATATTCAAAGTGATCAGATACAGGACATATGAAGAGGAAAAACATCATGCAACTGAAGACCACCTGTCCTCTCCAGAGACACTCAAATCTAACCTTTTGTGTTGGCTAAACAAGCCAGCTGCAGGATACTGTGCATGGCTACCTTACCATCTCTGCCTTTGCTCCAGTAATAATTCTCCAGGCAGATAAAGGAAAAGAGCATTCCAGCAAGTTGTTATAAAATCCTGAGAATGGAACCTTTCTCAGCAGGGAGAATATATAAGCTCCCAGGCTGAGACAAAGGCTGACACAATAGGAAGGTTCTCCAGGTTGTTTGGTCTTTTTGCTCAGATCCTGAATCTTTCTACTCAGATTGTCTTCATTCATTTTGGACCATTTGGCTTTACATAGTTATTTAAATATCCCTTCACATTTTGGTTAACCTTTCTAGAGGTTGTTGTAAAACAAGTTGTAACTTCTGTCTCATTCTTGGCACATACTCTGACTTCAAGTTGCTTTGCTTTTGAAACTGACTTCTCTAAAATTAGCCGAAGTGCCCAACAATTGAATAAATTAAAAAACAACAACAAACAAACAAAAAACATACATGGCACATAAATACAATGGATTACTACTCAGCCATAAAGAAGAAATTCTTGTCATTTGAGACAAAGTGAATGAACCCAGATTATCTAATGCTGAAATAACAACTCAGGTTATGAAAGACAAATACTATATGTTCCCACTTAACAAATATGGAGTGTCCTCATTTATTAGTGGAAGCTAAAGGACTCAATAGCATAGAAGTAGAGAGAATATGGTAGATACTAGAAGTTACATGAAGGGGAAGGATGGAGGCGATCAGAAGGAGTTAACAGAAAGGTTCATGTAAATAAATTAAATCGGCTTGGATACAGTATGCCACAGTGGAGTAAAATATGTTATTGATAATTTAATATATACTTCCTAAAACACCAGTAGAACAAATTTCAAATGTGTACATGAAAATGTAATGTTAAATAAAGAAGATGGTGGATATGAATACATCTTGATTTTATTATTATACACTGTATACATGCTTTAAGAAAACCACACTGTACCCCACTAAGATGTGCCATGCCTATATGTAAATCAGAAATTACAATAAAAATAAAAGTAAAAGCATTTTCCCAACAAAAGTAAAAGATGAATTTTGAATCAATTTTAGATAAATATATCAATTATATTTTCTTAGAGCACACTCGTGGTGTGGATTTTGAATCCACATTTGGGTTAAAATCCTCACTCATCACTTCCTAAAGCTCTTTTTTCTATTAAATGAGTATTATAAATACTTTATATAAACATTTTTTTTTTTTTGCCCTGGCCCATAGAAAGACAACATCTAAGGAATGAGCGGATACTGCTTTCCCTCTGGAGTTCTGTGCCTGTTCCTAACTGTCTTCATCACCAGATTGTGGGTTGGCTCTGGATTTGCCCATTCCTCTGCTCCTCCTTTGTTCTCTGCTGATTGGCTGTTCTTGGCTCCCAGACAGTTTTAGCTTTTCAGGTCTTGCATTGCTGCTTGCATGCTTCCGCCCTGCGTCATGATCCTGGTGCTGACGTGGGTTGAACAGACTGCAGATCAGATACCAAGCCCATCGATCAGAACAGGAACTCTTCAGTGTGTGCTCAGCACTAGATCAAAAGAGCTCTGGATCATTCTGTTCAAACAGCAGAATTCAACTTTTCCCTCCGATGACCTTCTTGATCTTGCCGTCAGAGTTCTTTCTTATTTTCATTGACAGATATTGCTCCTTATCAGCAACAAGACATCCTGGGGCTCCTTGTTTCTGTGGGAATTGGTGAACTTCTAAAGTCACTCTATCTGCAGCTTCCCACTTTACAACACCCCCTATGGTGCTGCATAATTGCCTGGAAATGCATGGTGTGGCCTGTCTGCTTGCTTAATTAAAATTCAGTTCTGTTCAACAGAGTCACAATTAAGAGGTGTTTTTATCTTCCTTTCTCTCTATCATTTTAGGACCCCTGATCGTGAAGCTTCCTTGCTTAAACTAAAAATTGTCTGAAATATTTCCCTGGGTAGTGCCCAAGGGTCTGACAGTTGTCACTGTTGCGATGTCAAGGAAAGGCACTATGTTCTATTAAGAACTTACGAAATGGTACTTTTTGTTATTTATCTCATGTGATCTCCGCTTGGCAGGCTATATCATCCTCACTCATCCTGAGAAGCATCTGAGATTCAGAGAAGTTAGGTAGCTTGCCTAAAGCTGCACAGCTCATCAGGGCAGGAACAAGAAATTAGACAGAGTCAGCTGTCTTCACTGCGTCATGGGAAGAATTCTAAGGGAGTGTGAGTAGGTTGATGACAAAACTCTCATGAAAGATTAGTGCTCAGATACCTGAAGGTATTTAGAAAGAATTAACCAATGAAGATTAGGTGGGAGAAAGCCAGTCAATGACCCTCAACCTTCAAAGTTTCTGAGAACTAGCCAAACAATTGATGTGTCTTATTACTTTCTCTATCTTCCACGTCCTGAATGAAAGGCCATGATCAGTACCTCCCAGATGTCTTGAACCATTTTAATGGGAAAGGCACATTCAAAACACTACATGTCTCAAGTATTTTCTTTTTTTAGGGATCAATCCTTACATATTTGTGTTATCTTGGGCTTCATTGGCTGCGAGGCAAGGTCTCCAGCAACCTTGAGTACCCTTGACAGGACTGAAGAAAGGCCAAACGCATCATATACTCAATCTAGGTGGTCCTGGTGGGAAGGGACATGCTCTAGTAGGAAATCATTTGTGATCGAAGGAAGATTTCCACCTGAAAGGAAGAAAGCAAGTGTGTGTGGGACAAGGGGTCTCCTTGATCTATTCACAGATTGCTGACTCA
Organism: Tupaia belangeri chinensis; assembly: GCF_000334495.1. Classification (NCBI taxonomy): domain Eukaryota; kingdom Metazoa; phylum Chordata; class Mammalia; order Scandentia; family Tupaiidae; genus Tupaia; species Tupaia belangeri. Next base: position 2,020,926 of record NW_006208084.1, on the reverse strand, counting down.
CCCAGAGGTAGCAAGGAAAACAACCTCCATATTGTAAAAGACTGCCTAGCATGCTGTCTCAGGACCATCTTAATCAGCCCCCCCCCAACCCCTTTCTTATAAAAGTCTCTGCGCCCTCCACACACACCCTTCACAGCTGATGCAACTCTCTGCACCTGCCCCTTTCCTCCCTTGGAAAGTGAATAATAAACATTTTCTATCCACTTACTCTCTGAATCTGTGGATTCTTTCACAGCCTGTGACAAAGATCACCCTAACACAATAGGTCAAAACGGTGTGGCAAAAATTCTGTGTCCCTAGTATTATATAGGTACCCAATCAACACTTTTTCAATTAAAAAATTAATTTGCATAAATAGTGATTTGAAAATCAGTGCCTCTTAATGCTCTTGAAGAAAATGGCTGTCTTTAAACCACTGACATTCTCTGCTCAACAGGACTCCATGGGAGTTGAATTCTGGCCACTCAGATTTAGAGTTAGCACTCAGGAATTCTAAAGATTATTTTCTTGAACCAGTCTCTTCTCCCTCTGCAATTCCAATGCTAAGTAAGGGTTGACCCTGGCTCCCTTTTCCTAACCCCTCCCAGTGTAATTATCTCTCCAATTAAAGAGCAACTGAGGGACAACTGAAGTGGATGTTCTGCAGAATTACAACTAACCACGCTGCAGAGGAATCCGACTCAGCTTTGATCTCTTATCGCTCCACACACACAACACTTTCTCTGTAAGGCTGGCTGCATTCAGCATCGCTGTGTCTAATCAAACGTGTCACACCTCCACTGAGGTAAATTGGGTTTATTGGAGAAGGGAAATTAAATTAAGGCTGTTTAGGAATTAATTGTGACTGTCTAGGCTTAATCTATCATATTATCCCATTGTGGTGTATTGGGATCAAAATCCACTGGCTCAGTTTTTTTAAAAAATATGACCTTTATAGCCAGAAACAGGCATAGTGTTTTAGACAGCAAAAACAGCAAAAGACAAATGAAAACTTAGAAATTAAAAGGCACGGGATACGTAGGATATCAGCAATTTACTTTAGAAGAGAAGGTAAGGCAGAATTACAGAGACCAAAATATCCCTTCATCTGCATGTGCCTGAAGATATGGTAGTTGCTAGATAATAATGAAGAAATGAATGAATGAGTGAATGACCATCATGTTTACCACTGTGTTCTGAATGAGCTCACCAAGGAGCCCTGTTGTGTGGTAAGTACACTTTATTTCAGTGCAAAGCAAGTATTTATTAGGAGCCTATTGTATACTCAGACCTGTGCTAAGTGTTAAGGGATACAAGACTGACTCAGATTCTGCCATTATCTTCCATATAGTCTAGGGGGGACACAATGTCACAAGCAATCATGATGAAACCTCTGAGACCGGGGGTTCAGATGCCATGGAAGCAAACAGTGTAAAAGTCACAGTGAGAGTTGGGTGATGCCTCAGGTGCTTGATCACAAAGCCTACTTACTAGAACTTGAGCAATGTCTATGGGGATTAAGAGGATGAGGACAGAAATCTGACTGCTTTTTTCATTTCCAAAATCCTTTCCAGAGGGCTGGAAAGAGTCCACCCACAAACTGACCCATTGATAACAGGACTTTTTCCACATCCCTGTCCCTGGCATAGTATTTTTGTGATGTATATTAAGCTTCCTTATCTCTGTTAAAGTACATTATTTTACTGATCTTTGCAAACCTTCCTTTTCTAATCACCAACCTAAAAACTGTAAAACCCACCTATAACCTACAAGCCTCCTCTTCCATGTGTCCCACCTTTTTGGGACAGACCAATGGAAAAAAATCTTCACTAAATTCCAAAATTTGTCTCTCACTCTCGAAACAAAATAAAAGGAACCCAAATATCTGAGCACCCTGAGAAAGGCTTATTTACCTTTCTCTGGGTTGATCACACATATTCATGTTTAGAAATGAACCAAATTAATTGTTTCTGCAGAGTTGGTTATTTTCATCCACAAGAAGAAATATGAAAAGGTCAGTTATTGATAGGGTTATTGATAGGATAGTCCTAGCACACACTCATTTTCCTGGTGTAATCATAATATGTCTTCTTCAAATTCCAAGGTGTCTGAATTTGTGTGACAAATTATATACTCTCTCTTGTTGAAAATTCCTATGATCTGCCCATGTATTACAAAGAGTGATAGGATGGTAGCAATCAGCTAGAGGCAGAAAGACCTATTGGTGGGTCAGGCTGACTGAGAAATCTTGTGCTAAATAAACTCTAGGCTTTGAGAAGGATACATTTAAAAGTGAATACCTATTTCTTCACTTCTGTCTTGTCAATCCTTTAAGAAACCTATATTTGGTGATATTCCTTATACTGTATATAGTGTGGGTCTTTATTTTTTTATTTTCTAACAATATAGGAGAAAGAAGCAGCAGATTGAAGGTGTGAGGTCACTGGGCAATAGAGATCAACAATCTGGCTTGGGGAAGCATTCATTGGCCACCTGCAGGTAAGGATACCGAGATAATAAAGGTAATTAGGAATCCCTTTGTAATGCATCACCCAGCTGGGAACTAATGAGTGATGGAGACCCAATAAAGAAGAGAGCTGAGCCTAATTAGACTAAGTGGGAATTCCTTCTGGAACAGGAAAATGTTAAGAATCAAGCAGAAATGATTTTTTTCCCCAGCAGCATTTGAAACTAGATAAATCTATTTATCTTTTTAGTATAATCATATTTTTTTACAAAATGAAATATCAATATTTCCTTTGCAAAAAGGGAAACAAGAGAATCACTTGTTCTCTCATCAGTAGTGTGTGTGCGCACACACACGCACACACACAGAGTTAAGCAATATTCGAGGAGTAAAAGAAGATAAAATCTGGACAGACTAAGATCCCATAACTTAAAATAAATTTGCAGATAGGATTTTGGTACTAAGGAGCTGTCATCTCTTGATGAATCAATCTATACTTCTCCCATTTTTTCCACCCTTTTCCACTACAATCATTATCATCAGTGAGTGCTAGAATGATTTGTCTTCTAATAATTCAACTGGGGGGCTGGCAGGTGGCATGGTGGTTAAGGGCACTGGACTCCCACATGGCTGATTGTGGTTCAATTTCCAGACCTGGTGGCTTACTTTATCTCTCTCTCTCTCTTTCTCTCTTTTACTCTCCCTCTCTGGTAAAATTTCAATTTTAAAAAATCATTCAAATGTGAAAATTAGTTAGAAAAGCGGTAGGTGAACTATTAGTATAATCCATTTTAAATTTTAAGTTGACTTTAAGATTCTCTAGAATTTCTTTTGCATAAATTTGCTAAAGAATAGGAACCTGGTGTAAGTCAGGTGCTTTCATCATGTTCAGTCATTCATTTGTTCATTAATTCTGTCATTCAAGAAAAATTTGGAAGTTTCTGGAACTTATTCATATGGCAGAAATTAGAGCTGACTAGGATGTGGTTCTATCCCTAAGGATCTCATCTCTGTAATGGTAAAGAGGCAAAATAGGTCATTTATAGCACAATGCAGTAACTATAGCATAACAAAAGTGTGCAGAATGAGGCAAAATGGAGAGATTAGAATTAGCTAGACAGACAGAAATGGATCAGTCATTCTGGATGAAGCAACAGGAGCAAAGGAATGAAGGAGAGAAATAGCACAATGCAGAAGGAAGCTCAACAAAGTCAGCATTAATGGTATATTAAGTGGGAGTCTGAAATCTTAGGTGCGGGTCAGATCTCTCAGGATGTTTCAAGGACTTTGTCTAAAAGATACAAGGAGTCACCAAGGAGTTTTAAATAGGAAAAATATGGTCAGGAGTACATTTTGAAAAGATCTGCTGGGCTGCATGTTGAGGTCCAACAGATCAGAGGTAAAGAGTGGAGATAAGAGACCTTAGGAGGAGTGTAGGTTAGAGATGATGAGGACCTTATCCAGAACAACAGTGAGATAGACAGAAAAAAATGAATAGGGTTCTGAAATATTTAGTATCTAAATAGTCTAGCCCAGAGCATCTCATTATAGAGTCACCTCTGCTCTAAGGCATAGAAGGGCTAGCTGCCAAGGGCAAAATTATACCAAGCCCCAGGTTAGATAATTCTGGTCCCAAAGATCACTGTCCTGTAAACACTGTGGGTCTCAACTCTTTACCAACCATCCATATTCCTTCACAGATTTCAGCTTCTGGAGGACGGATTACCTGTACTGTAAAACACAAATCACTGACTCCAGCTTTCAGATGTTTCTGAGCACATGCTGTGGTTATTTCATTTTCACAGTCTAAGCTTCCATATTTCTTATTGAGTGAGCAGGGTGCATGCAGCTGAAACCTTGGTGCCTGTGTTCTTTTAGAAAGTACAAGTAAAGTAAAGGGTCCTAAATAATTTACAACTGTCCTAAATTTTCCCAGCTGTATCCCTTCTTCCAGCTCTCAAAGGGTACAAAAAGCAGCCTCCAGCACTCTAAAATGTTTATTTCTAGAAGCTTTGGAAGAAAAAAGAAGAAAAACCACAAATGTTCCCTCCTTAAATATTCTTTTGTATCACATTTTTTCCCCCTCATACCCAATGATGGCAGGTAATACCCATGATTTTAGAGAAAAACGTGGTTAGTGAAAAGATCTTGTATTTTTCTCATGGTTGCATGGAGCCATAGAATGTTAAGAGCTGAAATTTGAATTTAGAGGCAATCTATTCCAGAAATGAAGAGCACCTGGCATGCATGCTGTAATTCTCCTCCCACATCCATGGCAGACATAGCTAATCCATCACTGTAGTCTTTTTCTATGAGCCCAGGTGTAGCTTCAAATCCTCATCAATGCAGGATTTAAATGACTACTGACTGATTGGAGTTGGCACACAAGATTAAACTCATTTATCATCTCTGATCTAGTCCCAGCAGTTGCACAGGGGGTAGCTGAGAGGTGGAAATGACCCACCACCAACTTATCAGTAGATTTTGATGCTCAGACCTGAATCTGGGTTCTTTATTTTGAGGAAAGGCTCTTCCACTCTGGACACTGAAGCTCTCTCTCTTATGTATCTTTTTCTTTTCTTATTCTTTCTTTCTTTCTTTTTTTAATTGCTAGATGGCATGTGCACTTGCCAGAGAGAGACAGAGAGAGGAAAAGTGAGAAAAAACCCCAGTGGGCTTTGGCCATGACACAATCCCTTCTCCTTCATTCTCCTCTCAGGATTTTGGGAACACACATGCACATGCACATGCACATGCTCAGTGCGTTTTTCAAGCTGCTGGGTCCAGGACTCAAACTGCAGTCAACCATATGGGATCTAGCCACCTTAACAACCATGCCAGTGCCTGGTCCTTCTATCCTGTATCTCTATGTCTCTGTGTTCAGCAGAATCTTCACTTTTTTCACTTTCTTCAAATCACTGAGCATCTATCTGCATTCTGACTATCTTTGAACTACTATCTGTCAAACCACAGCCATATCTCAGCTCATCCCCTGTGTCACTGTGGGGCCCATTTTTTCCAGATGGCTCCTCCTTTTCAGAGTATACTACTGTCAGTGGATGAGCACACACTAGTAAAAACACTGATCATGTTACTTTTGTTCCACCTTCTCCAAGGACTTCCCACCATGGCAGGAAGAGAAGATCATGCACCTCTAAACCCAGTGGCTCCCACAGGAAAAAGCAAGATACAGACTTACTTTTAAAATGTGTATCTTTATTTTATTTCACCCCATCTTTATTGAAGCATAATTGACAAACATTATACACACACACATACATACATAGGCTATATTGTGATGATTTAATATATGTATACATTATGAAATGATTGCAAAATCAAGCTAATTAATGTGTCTATCTCTTCTTTTCAATGGTGGTACATATACTTGAGATCTATTCTCTTAGCAAATTTCATGTACAAATACATTATTATTAACTATAGTCACCATGCCATACATTTGGTCCCTAGTATTTATTCATCTCAGCCACAGTTGTATGCTTTGACTGATATATCCTACCTTTCCAGTCCCCCTTGCCCAGATTCTGGTAACCTCCATTCTACTTAAGTCAACCAGTCTTTTAGGTCCCAAATATAGGTGAGATCATGCAGTAGTTTTTTTTCTGTGTCTGCTTATTTCACTTAGCATTGTGTCCTCCAACCCATATGTGTTGTAAAGGGCCATATATCCTCCTTCTTAAATGCTAAATAATATTTTATTATGTATATACATATACTACAATTTCTTTATCCATTCATCTGTGAATGAACAATTAGATTGTTTCCATATCTTGGCTCTTGTGAAGAGTGCTGCGGTGAACTGGGATCAAGACATCCTCAGGTGCCTCAGGTTGAGACACGCAGTGAAGATACAGTCTCAGCATGGTCTTGCCAGTCAGGCTAGTTCACCAGACACTTATTGAACATTTTCTTTTCTTCTCTCTCTCCTAAGGAACTTCTTGGATTCCAGAGTGCAAAATTTCCCTTTCAAGATAGGAAAAAAGAGGTGTTATGGTATAGCACTAGTGCTTAAATCTGTTTGCATATTATAGTCTCCTGGGGAGCTTTAAAAAACACTGATGCTGGGGCCAGGTTGTAGTACAGTGGTAATACAACTACACCCATGTGAGAAAGGTCCTGGTTTCATGTCCTGGGACCTCTTTGAGCATGTCAGGTATGTGTGCATGTGCCCATTATCTGGGAAAGCTGAGAATGGGAGTGGATCACAACATGAAGACCTTGTTGGGATGCCCCCTCTCTGGTGTTCTCTCTTATGGAAGAAATACATATATAAACTTAAAATGTATATATTGCTGCCTGGATCCCACCCCAGAGGTACTAATTTAGTTGGTATTGGGTATAAGTATAAGGTTTTAAAAATCTCTTAGGGTTCCTACATGAAGTTTCAAAACTACTGTTCTATAACCCCCAAGGCTGATAAACCTGATTGGTTTCCTCCTTTCGATTGCTTTTATCATTTCTACCCAAATGGGAGCTCAAAGTGTCTCACTACTGCTTGTATCATCCATCAATTCAAGCTTGGGATACAATTATCTCTGCAATTGCTAACAAGCAAGAAGCAGGTGGTACAGCCAGTTATTGGCTGGATTTCATGCATTAGGAACATCTGGATTTACTTCTATAGTTGCCACATCAGGGGGTATTATGATGGTGGGAGAATAGCACTCTCAGGGAGTTCAGGTTATATGTGTCATCAAAATAACAGAGAACGTATCTAGTGGAGGAAAAAAAATCCTTATCTTGTTATAAAATGAATTACCAGTATCTCTTTTTTATGGTCTTGGTGATGTCCCAGATCTAAAGGCTTACCTGAAGGAAAATGAGCAGAGTCAAGGTCATAGCTAACTCACTCCAAATGCAAATGTCAGGCTGAGATTCGTGCAAGTGCACCTGTACTTGAATGGGAAACACACCCTGATGAACTATAGCTAGCTGTAATTACTTAGCTTCTGAGCATTCATCTTATCCTCTGTAAGATGGGCTTAATCAGACCTACCTAACAATTATTTTGAGGATTAAAATAAGTTATAAATCTAAAATTTATTGTACAGGTTAGGCAACTATTAGTCCTAGAGTCCTACAAGTCTTCAGGGAAACATAAAAACCTCAATTAAACATTTTGTAAGAGCATGAATGGGCAATTTGTTGAAGAAAATATATGTGGCAGTAAACAAAGGGAAATAGCATCACTAGTAATCAAAACATTTCAATTAAGACAATACCATTCTTTTATCTTAAATTGTCTATGATTTACGTTGTGGTGAGATAGGTTCTCTTACACCATGCTAATGGGAGTATAAATTGATTTAGTCATTTTAGAAAGCAATTTGACAATATCAAGAGCCTTCCAGAACATTTTTTTTGAAACCAGTAATTCTACTTCTCTAAAGAAACTAAATAGAATTGTTCGTAGATGTGACTTCAATGTTATTTGTAATAATGAAAAATGGAAATAATCTAATTAGCCAAAATACATGAATATTCTAATAAATTAAGATGCATTTCCAAACTATAATAATGAATCTATAAAATTAAATTTATAAAGGTTTTATACTGACATAGGAAAATGCTCTTGATAATTGAAAAAGCAAGATAACAAACTTAATTTTTTATATTGTAATTTCATTTTTAAAATATCTGATATTTTATCTGTTGGGATGCCTTTATTTTGCAAATAACTAATATAATAATTACTAGCATAAACTGGCTTATATAATAAAGAAAATGTATAAGCTTATATAGAAAATATCCAAAAATATGTCAGACTTTAAAACTGGTTGATTTAGCAGGTCAGCATTTTCCTCAAAGGTCTAGGATCCTTCTAAGTTCTCTAACATTCTCACCACTGTCTTCACTCATAGCTAAGATGTCATATCCAAACCAATAATATCCAAAACAGAAGCATCATTACTTCCCTCCCACTTCCCTTTGCTCATTCATGTTCTCTCTCTTCTTTCATCCTACCTCTCCCTCTCCCACTCTCTCTTCTTTCTTTATGACCCCCTTGATTAAGAGTAATAATTTTTCTCACTAGACCATCTGCAACAATCCCCTCCTGTTTTTATAAATCTGAATTGGGTAATACCCATTCCTGAATCAACACTTGGTTTTAGGATTGAGATTACACTAGAGTTATTAAGATCCATTTTTAAACTCGGTGAGGTGGATTTCCTAAAAGCATGACTGATAGAAGTAGGCTGGGTAGGTCCCTGAACACAGTCTCTGTTTAGTTAGGGA
>NW_006208084.1:2000374-2011941 GCF_000334495.1 Tupaia belangeri chinensis | reverse complement strand
AGGGAAAGAAATGTGTAGACCAGTTGTGCCACCGTGGTGTTCATCAGTCCATCAAGACACACGTATTCTAGCTAATATGCCCACCAGGAGGAAGTTCAGTGGAAAAACACCATGAAGTGTAGAGGAGGTTTTCAGGTCATATGCTTAGTGTTATGAAGCGTGAATCAGCTGAAGCCTCGTTCCATGTGGAACACTTTCAGAACTCGTGGGAAAGACAATCAAACGCAGCACATCAGTTGGCTAAAATGTGACAGCATTTCTGAAATAGGACAGAGGCTGCACTGCCTGGCTGGTTCTCTACACTCTCTGTGTGATATCCCTGGTGTTGTCATGGGATATGTCTTATCATGGTGGCAGGAGTGAGAGTAAAACTGGATGAAGATATGAAGCATTAGAAAAGGAGCAGAAATTTTTTGTGATTTATGTAAGTCTCAATTAAAATTCACTCAGTGAACCAGGGTAGAGATAGTCAAAGCCTTGCTTTAATAATGTCATGAGAATGGTTCTAATCAAATCTCCTAAGATTCTGCAAACTTGTTTGCTCTTTGAATTATCTTCATGACTACAGGGTCCCAAAGTGCCCTAGGAATTTAAAGAGGGTGTCTTTTCCTAAGAATCACATTGAACACAATTCATTTTTGTGTTCAATAAGCATTTTATTAATAACTACATGATAATAATGATACCAATACTTACCCTGGTTTCATAAGGTTATTATAACAAAGTGCCAACAATGATGTGGATTAAAACAACAGACATTGTCTCATAATTCCAGAGACTAAAAATCTGAATCAAACTGTCCATTAGGTCAGGCACTTTTCTGCAAAATTAAGGAAAAGATCCTTCCTTGCCCTTTCTAGGTTCTGTCACTTTACAGCAATTCTTGGTATTCCTTGGCTTGTCTGCATCACTGCAACCTCTTTGTCTCCACCATCTTCCCTTTGTGCATATTTGTGCCCATGTATCCCCTTTCAGTAAGGGTGTCAGACATACTGAATTACAGCCCACTCCTGTGACTTCATTTTAATTTAATTCTATTTCCAACAAAGTCACATTTGCAGATGCCACAGGTTAGGTTCATATACCTTTTTTTGGAGCACAATTAAACTTGTAACTAATAATACTATGTACAGACAGTGTTCTGAGTGCTTTTATATGTTTACTAATATAATTCTCATAAAAGCTCTTTGAGATAGTTACTATTATTCCCACTTTTTGGTGAAGAGATTGAATATGTTTATTAACCAGTCTAAGGTCCCACAGTTAATAAGTGGCAACTCTGAAATGCAAACCCAGGCAGTCTTCACCCAGAGCTTGCAATCCTAATAACATCACCATATTACTTCTTTATTATGTAATACTTATTACACATTTCCTTACTGTGTGGTATATGCTGTATTTGCGAGGGGCATGGAATTGAAAGTACCCAACATAAACCAGCTGGTCGATCCATGTACGTGGAAGGAACAATGAAGAAAAAAGAACAGAGAGAAGAAAGATGTGAACTCTCTATTATTCATTCAATTATTCATCTAGAAAATATTTACTGGATAGCTACTAGACTTGGGGATTCAAAAATAAATTAGAAAAAAATTTTATCAAAGGATTCTCTAGGAGCCAGCAGGTGGCGTGGTGGCTAAGGGCACGGGACTCTCATGTGACCAACCGTGGTCTGAATCCCTGACCTAGCAACTTGCTTTCTTACTTTCTCTCTCTCTCTCTCCTATGCCTCTCTCTCTCTCTCTGGTCAAATTAAAATAAACAAATAAATAAATAAACTAATCGATTTAAAAAAGTAGTTCTAAAAAAAGGAGGGTTCACTAATAAAATGAAGTAAAATTTATTTCAGAACAGAACTCCTACCAATTCATTTAATCATTTACACATTCAATAGCTGATCTGTGCTAGTTAAAGAGCTGCTACCAGCCTCAGCCATGCAAGACTGTCCAGACAGGACAATAGATTGCATCTGTGCTAGAAAGCCCTCACCTGAGTCCCACCACCTTGAATCCAGGAGCAATGACAGTCATAACAACAGTCATGTTAAGTCAAATGCATGAAGTAACAGGCATTTTAATATTGTTGAAAATGGTTAGAAGTTTGGATCCTATGGCCTGGATACCTAGCTATGTCCAAATCCTCTCCAAGACCAACTATATAATCTTGTAAGGTCCCTGGGGGAGCATTATGGCAAAAGAAAGAAAAATAACATCTATTATTTGGTGGGCTTTTGTCCTAAAGTCTTAGATTCTAGTAAGGAGGACTGGGTCATATAAATTAGGGAACTTCTTCAGCAAAGAAAAAGATAGTAAATATTTGAGGCATTGGAAGCTACATGGTCCCTGTTTCAGTCAGCTCTACCACTGTAGAAACAACCATAGACAATATGTAAATGAGTGGAAGTGCCAGCGTTCCAATAGCGCTTTCTCTTCAGAAATTTGATTTGGGCCTTCTTTGGCCCAAAGGCCAGCCCTTGAATTAGAAGCTTCTGTTCCTCCCCTATAAGTACAGCTAAGCAACCAAAACTGGAGTGGCAAAATACTTTTTTTTAAGAGAGATTCTTTTGAACAGGGCATGTGAGCTAGCTAGAGAGACAGAAAGCGAGAAATCACCTGCTGGTGGGATGGCCATGCCACAACCGTTTCTCCTCCATTCTCCTCTTGGGATTTTGAGCATTTATGCACATGTACCTGGTGTGAGTTTTAAGCCATCAGGTCCAGGACTTGAACCGAGGTTGACTACGTGAGAGTCCAGCAATGTAACCATTATGCCGTCTGCTGGTCCTGCAAAAATACTCTGTTACGCTCAAGCCAGAGTGTCAGAATATGCCATTGCAATGAGGTGAGGCAGTTTCCTCCACACAGGAGAATGTGGAGTTGGGAGATAGAGAGAAGGGAAAGTCAGTTCTTTCCCCAAAGCCTGAAATTATCAGCCCTAATCTTTTCTTAACCTCGACCAGTCGAAAAGAAGACAGACAGAAGGAGAAAGAGACTGAGAATTGGGTCTCCTTGAATTCAGAGACAGAGGATTAGAGACCGGGAGCAGCTATACTTTAGAATACATAGTCGGGGCTGGCAGGTGGCATGGTGGTTGAGGTGCTCAAGTTCCACGTGGCTGACCATGGTTTGAGTCCTTGACCTGGTGACTTGCTTTCTAATGCTCCTTCTTTCTCTCTCTCTCTCTCTTTGGTCAAATTGAAGAATGATAATGATAATAAATAAAATTAAATAATTATTTTAAAAATAATGCACAGTCCAATTTGCATCTTAGAATCCAATTAACCAATGAACCACTTCTCCTTTAGAGAGGGGGTTAAGATTTTTGTCCTAGACTTTGACTCATCCTTAAAGAGCAGAAATGGGGGCCAAAGAGTGGCTGAGAAACCCCTAGAGTGCAACATGTTTTATCTCATTTAGTATTCACACTGCCCCTGGAATTTAGACATTATTGCTCCTATTTTGCAGTTTTGAATACTAAGACTCACTAGAGACTAAGTGCCCTCTCTAGGGTTACCTGACAACTGACTTGCAGATCTGATATTAAAACCATTGCCTTCTACGTACACACCCCTTCACATGGACCAGTGCCTTCTGAATAAGCAAAAGGCTGCTTGCTTGCTGCTGAAATGCTATACTCAGTAGGAGAGGATGACTCTGACTTGCTCCTGCAGTGTTCAAAGCTGTGCTGGCTCTTAGAAAATTGGAGCCCCTACTGTTTCTTTAGAGGATCCCAGCTGCTGACGGGGTGAGGTCAGTGCTAGAGTCAACAGTCCCTGACCCAGGAGGGGTCTAGGGTGCTAGAGAAAACAGAAGCAGGTCACCTCTTAGCTGAGTCTCCAGATCAGCTTCAAAGACAACTGTGCTTGCAGGCTACCACATTTCCGTGTATGGTGCAGGAAACTAAACTCTGTGGCTGGAACTCAAATTTGGCGCTGGAGGTCCATTAGACTATGAAAGAGTTAAGAATATTCAAGTCCTGAGGAGGAAAGGTAAGCGGAATGAAGAGATGAGTGGAATGGAAAAGGCAAAAGAGGAAGAGAAGTGATGGTACATAATGCAGAGGAGTCAGAAGGTTGAGCTCCTGTTGCTGCCTGCATTTGTCTGCCCACATCCCCACTCTCCCTTCTAGTTGGTCCCTTTACTACACCATGTCTCTGTAATTTAAGTGAGGGTGACCTCATCATACCAGCAATGAACACATGAATCAGGCCTGGCCAGTCACTGAAGTGGCCCTGGCCAGAAGGATTGATTAGGCTTCAATATTTGACTTCAATTGGCCTAATCAGTACAGATTCCAAGACATTCCAGGAATAATTAGGAAGTCATAACTTGTTTTCCACAGGGATTATTATCTGTAAAGATAATTTAAGCTTTTAGAGAGAAGAGTTTCTACCTAGGGAGGGCTTATTTAACTAAGGATGACACCAACTCAGTGAGAAAAGGGCCAAGAGATTGGAGAAGAGCAGGAAGAGACAGAAAACACATTTAAGCAGTTAGACCCAACATGACTGAAATCAGCAACCGTCCTTTTGAGTTATGTGAATTAGTACATTCTCATTAAAATCTATTTAAATTCTATTTAATTTATCATTGCTGATTGTTTTTGAAAGTGCTTTGGTTTGGATGGGACGTGCATGGTGTCTCCGTCTGTTCTGGCTGCTACAACAAAATATCACACACTGGGTGACTTATAAACAATAGAAACTTACTCCCAGTGACTGGGACGTGTGAAATCAAGATTCAACAGGTTCAGAGGGCTCCCTTCCTTAGTAGATGACCGTCTTTTCACTATCTTCACATGGCAAAAGGAGCAAGGGAGTTATCCGGAGTCACTTTTATAAGGACACTAATCCTATTGACAAGAATTCTGCTCTCATGACCTAATCACCTCCCAAAGAGTCCACCTCCTAATACTGTCACACTGAGAATTAGGTTTCAGCATATGAATTATGAGGGAACACCAACCTTCAGTCTATGGCACACGGTTTGTGGAAAAAGCATGTTTTTTCAAGATGATACATAACCTTGGTTGGGTTCCTTTTATCATCATTGCTAAAATAAGGAATGGTTGATATTCAAGATCACTGCCTTTATGAATTATCCTAATTCCTAATATTCATTGAGTACTTACTATATTCCCAATACTCGGCTAAGATTTTTATGATATTTGTTCTTCATAACAATCTTATGTGGGTTCAATACTTTCATTACCCCCATTTTACAGATTAGTAAACTGAAGTACAGATAGGCAAGCGATTCTCTCAGGGTCAGAAAGTCAGTATGTGACTTAGCTTAGATATGAGCACAGTTGTTTGTCTCCCAAAATTGTGCTCTTCACCACTGTACTACCTGTCATATTTTGTTTGAGTAGAACAGAATATTCTGACAGATGAACAGCAGAGGATGGAGTGAGAAGTATCCTGGATTAGAATCAATCAGGAGACCTACATTCCAGTCTCACTAGAAGGCCAATAAGTTGTTCAACTCTAAACAAGTCAACTCCCCTCTCAAGGAAACAAGTCAACTCCCTCTCAAGGCCTCATTTATTTTCATTTGTTCCACAAGGGAATTCAACCAAATGTTCTTTAAGATTTGTTTCTAGTTTTGACATTCTGTGATTCAATGACAAAGAATGTTAAATAGATTATATTAATTATCCTTTTCTGGGAGTAAATGTATTCAGACCATGGGCTACTGGGCCCGTAGCTGTTCTCACAGACCTCAGTTGGCAGAAGAGGAACTGACATGCAACTTTGTCTTATGAACTTACTTCTTTTAAAACCTAGATCATTTAGGCTTTCTTCTGGCCTTTCCTTTAATTCAGACCAATGGAGCACACCCTTTTATAACTATGTTGACTTTTTGGAAAAAGAATGGAATCAATCAGTATTATTGGCTGCCAGCAACAGAAGCCAATGCTGGATTTTTTTTTCTTTATTTAAAAAATATTTAATTATGGGGAGTAATTAGGGAAAGGAATAAAAACCAATACTGGATTTCTTAAGTAAATGGGAATTTACTGGAAAAAACAGAAAGTTCACAGATCCAAGGGAGGCTGAGGAACTGAGCAGGGAATTTGGGAGGGGTTGGGCAGCTCATGGGAGCTCATAGGAGGAGTCCCAGCCATGGTTTCCAAGCAGTATCTCTGGTGTACACACAATTCTTGTAATTGACTGCACCTCCCCCTTCCATCACTCACCTGAGTTTGTAAGGGAGCAGCCAATGGGTCATTTTGAGTCACAAGTTCACCTCTTGGCTGTACTATGGCAGGGGAAGGAGGTCTGGTAGTAGGAGGGGTTCTGTAGTGAGCAAATCTGTCAGGATGTACACTTCTCTAAGACACATGAGTAAAGTGCTTCCTAAATGATAGTCGGATGCCCTTAGATAAAAAGAATGATTCCTGGGCAGTCAAATGATAAACCTCCTTTTGAAGGTATAAATCATAATGAGAGTTATGCTTAAAAAAATCCTCAATAGCAGGGCCAGTCCTGTAGGGCAGCTGTTAAGTGCTATGCAGAGGGGGCCAGGTCCCACATAGCCAGTTCCAGCTTGAATCCCAGCCCCACAACTTGCAAAAACATGCTGGGTATGTGCACACATACCCAGGATCCTGACAGGATGGAGTGAGGTGGGTACAGAGAATTTCATGACTAGGCCCTATTGAGGGGGTTCTCTCTCTTTTGCACACACATGTACACTCTGGCATTAAAAAAAAGCAACAACTCAATAACAAATGTAGAAATTTAAAAAAAGAAAAAAAAACAAAAAATCAGAAAGCTCATCTTTATTTCCTTTCCTCTCTCCCTCTCTCCTTCCTGTACTCAAATATTTTCTTAAACATTCTTTATGCAGATTGATATATTTCATGAAGTCTCCAGAGCCAGAAGCGTCTCCACTACTACTTCATTATCTAACTTTAGATAACTCATTATTTATGGTATGTTTCTTCATTTTTTCAACTTCTTTTCATCCTAAAATAATTATTTTTCCCCCCAGATTTTCTCATGTCTTTAATTGCATTCCTTGAAATTTAAAAATTAAGTTTGACTTGATATGCTGAAATGATAGTGCATTTTTTTAAAACCTAGAGCTTGTATCTGGGATGAACATTAAATTTTTAAATTGATTTTAATTGTTACTCAATTAATTGAATTTAACAATTTATATAACTAGATTATTTTAAAAAATGAGACTCTTTTATTTATAAACATTTTGCTTTATTTTTAATTTTCTTTCTTACAGAGAGAAATGGTAAGAGGGAAAGTGAGAAATCATTCCCCAGAGAGGATGGCCACACTGCAATCCCTTCTCCTCTACTTTTCTCTTGGGATTTTGGGCATGTGTGCACATATGCCTGGTGTGATTTCCCAAGCCACCAGGACCAGGACTCGAACCACAGTCAGCTATATGGGAGTCCAGTGACTTAAACACTAAGTCACTTGCTGATATAGCAAGATGTTTTGATATATGTATATGCAGTGAAATAGTTACTATCGTCAAGTAAATTGACACATCCATCATGTTACGTAATTTGTGTGTGTGTGTGTGTTTGGTAAAAATACCTAAAATTTACTCTAAGCAAATTTCCAGTATAGAATATTATTAACTATAGTTCTTCTCAGTATACTAGAACTGAGATTTATTCATACAACACAGCTGCAACTTTGTACTCTTGGATCTACATAACCCTATTCTTTCCTCCCCACTTCATCTCCTGGTAACCATTTTTCTATCTTCTGTGTATTCATGTTCTAGGTTTTTTCTTTTTTAGATTTTACATATAAATGATATTATGTGTTATTTACTTTTTCTGTCATATTTATTTCACTTGGTGTAATGTCCTCTAGCTTTACCCATGTTTTTGCAAGTGGCAGGATTTCCTTATTTTTTTAAGGCTAAATAATTTTCCATTGATGTTATATGCACCATTTTCTTTATCTATTCATCTGTCTGTTTTCACTGAGGTTATTTGCCTATCCTGGCTATTGTGAATAACATGCTGTGAACATAGGAACGTAGGTATCTTCATGAGATGGTGGTCTCACCTCCTTTACATGTGTACCCCAAAGAAGAAATGCTGGGTAATATAGCAGTTTTATATTTTAATTTATTTAAGAACCTCCATATTATTTTCCAAATTGGCCATTTCAATCTACATTCTCACCAACAGTGTGCAGGAGTTCCCTTTACTCCATACCCTCGGCAACACTTGGTACCACTTACCTTTTTCATGATAGTCATCCTAATAGGTACTTGGTGATATCTCATTGTGATTTTTATTTTCTTGAGATAAATCTTAACCCCTTCTAGACCTCAACTTTTTCATATAACATGTAGTAAGCATCCTATGAAGTTCAGTGTGGTGGTGTTATTGTAACAAAGAGCAAGATTAAAAACCTACCAACTAGAAATGTGCTGTCTAGGAAAGGAGATTAAACTGCCTTGTGGGATATTTTTACCAGTTACTGTTGTTTGAGGTCATTTCAAAAAGTTAGTAGAAAAATAAACTATGAGTACTTTGGTACCCCCAAATTGAAATCCATGTCTAGTTTTTTTCACAATATGTATATCCATGAACAGCAGTTTGAAGACCCATGGTATAAACACGGGCAAAATCACAGTATGCAAAACAAGCATGTATTTTTGCTTACAAATATGTTGGGTTGGTTGGGGTTTGGCTGATCTAGCTAAAATTGGGATTGATTTTAAGTAGCAACTTAGGTACAAATCTCCATGTACCTCTCATGCTCCTTGGGTTCTTATGTACTTTCAGGATACCCTTCTGAGAAAAGGCAGAAATGAAAGAAGACAGGCCCAATTAGGCAAGTACACTTCAAGTTCTCTTTGTATCATTTTTTTCTAACAACTCTGTTGGCCAAAGTGAGTTGATATCCAAGCACAAAGCCAAGGACTCCTGGCCATGACAAGAGTGTGGCTATCTATTAGGTTGTTAAGAAAGTCATCAAGTATTGTTCTGTGTTCTTCTATGCAAAAATGTGTCATAACTTTACCAACAACCCAATAATACCGCCACAGGGGAGTAAACACAAGTGAGTTTTGTAGTTCAACCTACACCATACTTAATAACAATAGAAAGTTGAGGGTATTATGAGAGAGATATGGATAAAAATATTAAAATAGCTCAAAAATAGGAAAACACACTTTTAACTGAAGGAGAGTTCAAAGAAATATTGTGAAAGTGGAAGTGATTGGGATAAATCTTGCAATATGTGTTAAGAGTTGGACATTCAGCTTTTGGAACAGAGACTAAAATTCCAGCCAAAGGAAGTAGTATCCACAAAGACACAAACACAAGGATGAGTGCAGGAATAGTGAGAAGCTTAACTTGACCAGGTTCATGAAAAAAAGTTGAGGTTACCAAGAAAGGTGGTTGGTATTTACTGACTGAAGAAGGCCTGTGACTTGGAGAGACTGGGGATTCCTTTTAGATATTCAGGAACAAATGATCATCAATAACTTTTACCATTCAAGGAGAACTTGATTGACAATCTGCACAGGCAAAACACAAACAGTAACCAACAAGATGGCAGCCCCATAAGACCAGAATAATGTTATGTGTTGCCCTCAGCCAGACTGGTGCAAGCATTAACTATCTGGGCATGCAACAGCGAGGTGCACAGGCTAAACAGGACTTGGAAAGAAAGATTGACTAAGAAACCTATTCATTTTATTTGCCCAGGAGAGGCTGGTGCCCTTCTCAGTTTAGAAGGAAACATGGCCAGAGAAGTTCATTGATTTAAAAAGCAGAAGAAAGACCATGAGATTTAGAATCAGACCAGAAGGTCAAGTCTCAGTTCCACCATCTATTGACTGGGTGACTTTAGACACGTTATTTCACCTTTTTAGGACTTCGGTGTCCTTGTTCAGGAAATAGAGTTCATTTTACCTGTAGCTATCATCATTAACAAGTATGACAGTACGTGATATAGACTTTCAAAGATATTTGTGGGAGAGGAGGGTGAATTAAGGAAAAGTGATCAAAGGAATCAGCCTCAGAGCAACTCGCAGACTGATGAAGCAACTCTCTGTTGGAAAGAGAAGGAAGTTGAGCCAAACTTGGGTAATGTTGCTCATTATCTGCTCCAATTTTCCTCTTACGTGTTTTCTTATACTTTACATTCTGGAAATCTAAGTTACCTTTTCAGTTGAAGGTATAGTTTTTGTGCCTTTATTATTATTTTTAGCAATTTTCCCCTTTATTCATGATAGGGAATGCATTTACACATGTGAGTAAGAGAGAAAGAGGGAGGGGCTGGCAGGTGGCACCGTGGTTGGGGATGGGGGACTTCCACATGGCCAACTGTGGTTCAAGTCCCAGACTTGGTGGCTTGTTTTCGCCCTTTCTCTGTCTCTCCCTCTGTCCCTCTCTGGCCAAATTAAAATAAATAAATAGATATATAAATGAAGTTAAATAAAGTAATTATTTCTAAAAAAAAGAGAGAAAGAGGGAGAGAAGGGGAGCTCTATCTTTAGAGTCTGATCATGCCACAATCACCTTCCTGCAATCCTTCAGCTCATTTGATACTCACGTGCATGCCCTTAGAACACCAGCTTTCTGATGTCCTAAGATTTCTTTTCTGTCCTGGCAGAGATTTCCTGGGTGGACAGTTTGAGGATGGACTTTTAAAGCCAATTCTAATTATTCTGTCCATAGAACTAACTTTTTCCAGACTTTATAGTAATTCTGTGAAGTTTTGATTCACTGCCTCAAACCCTTAAAATAAAACAAAACAAATTTTAAAAGGCTGTTTTGTTTTGTTTTGTTATCTGTAATGAGTTTTCACTGGCACACTGGAGTGACCATATCTCTAAAGGTACTAAAGACTCCCACCTTGCTCAGACTTCCTCTGATCTTTTCAGGCTCTGATTTCCAACAGCTTCCTGGATACTTTGGACCTCTTGCCATGACCAAATGGTTTGCTTCTGTGATGGCTAATTATATGTGTCAATTTTGCTGGGCTCAAGAATGCTTAGAACTGGTAAAACATTATTTCTGCATATGTCTGTGAGGTTGTTTATAGAAGAGATTAGCATTTGAATTGGTATGAGTAAAGTGCAGTGTTCTCCTGCAATGTGATCCAATCCATTGGAGGCATGAAAAACTCAAAGAGGTGGAGAAAGATTAAATTCTCACTCTGTCTGACTGCTTGAGCTGGGATATCAATCTGCTCCTGGTTTCTAGGATTTCCCACCCTGGCAAGAATCTACATCACTGGCTCGCCAGCTCTTAGGCCTTTAAACTACACCACTGGCCTTTCTGGTGAAGTTTACAGAGAGAAGATAGTGAGATTTCTCAGCCTCTGTGATTGCATGGGTCAATACCGCTCTGTATAGGTATCAGTAGATCTATATAAATAGACATAGATGTTGATACACACATGTACTTATACGCAAAGAATCTTCAAAAAGCTTGTGAAAAATAGAATTGAAGTATGGGTTTATTTTGGTGCAGCAAAAATTTTTTTACATTTTTTTTTTTTGGAGAGGTTTTTGCTATAGGGCACATGCTCTCGCCAGACAGACAGAGAGAGACAGAGAGACAGAAAG
>NW_006208084.1:1993762-2000186 GCF_000334495.1 Tupaia belangeri chinensis | reverse complement strand
CTCCCTGGCTCCCCAGCTCTTAGGCCTTTAAACTACACCACTGGCCTTTCTGGTGAAGTTTACAGAGAGAAGATAGTGAGATTTCTCAGCCTCTGTGATTGCATGGGTCAATACCGCTCTGTATAGGTATCAGTAGATCTATATAAATAGACATAGATGTTGATACACACATGTACTTATACGCAAAGAATCTTCAAAAAGCTTGTGAAAAATAGAATTGAAGTATGGGTTTATTTTGGTGCAGCAAAAATTTTTTTACATTTTTTTTTTTTGGAGAGGTTTTTGCTATAGGGCACGTGCTCTCGCCAGACAGACAGAGAGAGACAGAGAGACAGAAAGTGAGAAATCACCCCCCAGGGGGGATGGCCATGCCACAATCCCTTCTCCTCCATTCTCTTTTGGGATCTTGGGCACGCACGCACACACGCCCGGTGTGAGTTTAAGCCACCAGGTCCAGGACTTGAACCACAGTCGACTACGTGGGAGTCCAGTGACATAGCCATTACGCTAACTGCTGGTACCGATGCAAAAATTTTTTGAAATATGTATTCAGAATACATATTTTTCATTAGCTTTTTCAATACGTTTCATATGTATTTCTCTTATGTATATATGTCCTATTAGTTCTGTTTCTCCAGAGAACCCAAATGTACCCTACCTCTTGCTATATTCTGTGGTCAAATTTACCTTCTTATTTTTAATTGCCAGAGGTGTTTGTGCTTGTCAGAGAGGAAGAGAGAGAGACTCCCAATGGGGCATAAACATGCTACAATCCCCTCTTCTCCATCTCTTCATCCTATCACTGTTTAGGGCATGCATACAGACAACCCTAGCATATTTTTCAAGCTACTTGGCAATGTGGGCTCCAGCTCCCTTAGTTATAAGTCCATAGTGATGGCCCAGGTACATTTGCTTAAAAATAAGTGATTAATCATATTTCTTGTGATTCTAGTTCTAAAGGGATGGGAAAAGATAGTATTTCTTTCTCTACTTAGAGATAATCCTAAAAGTAACAAAGACCATGCAGAAAGAAATGAAATTTTCATCTCTGACAAAACCAGGAGGCATATGTAACCCTGAACCACAGCATGTAGAGAAGAGCTGAGAAATGCAGTGAAGATCAAATAAGGTGCAAAAAGGTGCAGGGAAAGGATGCTCACAGCTGCGGGTCTCAGAAGAATATTGCCAAATACAGTTCTCCAAAGTACACAGCACATCCAGAGGGCAAACCCAACCAGCCCTTATTTGGAACAATGGGAACAGGTGTGTGAGTTGATGTCAGGAGCTTCCCTGGACCCAGTTTGGCCTGAAGGAGCAGCAGAGATAGGATGGAATGAAAAATTCACACAGATAAATCATAAACCTGGGAAACATTATACAGGTGAAGCAGGCAAAACATAGCTCACATAAAATGGAATGGCATTTACTTGGATCTGGAAAAGTGGTAGATATGAAAACCAATTAAATGAGATCAGGAGAGAAAGGGAGGTGAGGAAGCACACCATGAGTTTTGCTGTAATTGAGGACAGAATAATGGGGAATAGCTCAGGAAGATGTTATTGAGAAGCACAGCATGTTAGTATGCTTTGATAATTATCTACAAGAGACATATTGATACTGTAGAAGAAAGGGGAGACAAGTGCGTAAACAATTTTCTTGTGAAGGCAAGACAAGGTGAGATCTATCGAGCAAGAGAAGGACTAGACATCTGATGGGAGCTCGTGCAGATCATCTCTGGTAACAGAAAAAAACAGCATATGGGATTAAATCTGATAGGTTCCAGGCATGTGGTGGAGGGAGAATGTTATATTTATTTTCTCATTGTTTTCATCGTTTTTGAGAAACAGAAAGAAATATTAACAAATGTGAATGGGATGAGAAAGGAGTTGTGAGAGATATGAAAAGAAAGGAGAAAAAGCAAAGTCATTAAGAGGATGAGAGAAAAAAGAGTTAAAGAAAACTGTAATAGTTGATTGTTCCTAAGGGACAGAAAAGAAAATTTTCCAAAAATAAAAATATATAGGTGAAAGAAAACATAGAGGTGAGTGGCTAGATTAATTTTAAAAAACTGTATTTTGCCATGTGGAAATGATAAGCGATGGTATGTGGAGATCTTAGAATTCTGGTGCAACATATTTCTGTGCAACATAGAAATATAGGCATGATGCTGACTTCAATGCAATCTGTGGTGGAAAGGCTGGGAGTGTCTTCTCCATATGTATGGTGGTGGGTGGAGAGAGATGGACTGAAGGGTTAAGTTTTTCAAGATCAAGCAAAACTCTACAACTTTATCATTCTATCATAAACTTACAATTTTTTGTTGTTGTTGTTATGATAGAGATTGGGGAAAAGGGGAGGAGAGACAGAAAGAAAGAGAGAGATACTTTTGACAGGATCTTGCCATGCAGCAATACTCCTGCCCTCACCTCTCAATTAGCTAGGAACACAGATGTGCACTACCATACCTGATTTCTTTCTTTTTCTTTTTTTTTTTTTTTTTTTGGGGGGTTTTTTGTCTTTGGACCTTTTTATTTTTTATTTTTTGGAGACGTTTTTGCTATAGGGCACGTGTGCTCGCCAGACAGACAGAGACAGAGAGACAGAAAGTGAGAAATCACCCCCCAGGGGGGATGGCCACGCTGCAATCCCTTCTCCTCCATTCTCCTCTCAGGATCTTGAGCAAGCACACACATGCACCCGGCGTGAGTTTAAGACACCGAGTCCGAGACTCGAACCACGGTCGACTATGTGGGAGTCCAACAACATAGCCATTACGCTAACTGCTGGTCCCGTACCTGATTTCTTTATGTTGGACTGGAAACTGATCTTGGGCCTCCCATGTGCCCTTGACCATCATGCAGTGGCATCCTTACATCTGTGAGACTACAGCTGGGCCTAAAGTGTATGTGTGTGTGTGTGTGTGTGTGTGTGTGTGTGTGTGTGTGTATACATATATTTAAATATATAATTTTTTCCCCAAAAAGGTGCATGCATCCCCAGCGGGGCCTGTACACAGCATAATACATTTTTGGCCCATTCTCCATTGCATCAGTATTCTGGGCACCTGCTCAAGCTGTCAGGCCAGGACTCAAACCCTGGTTGGACATGTGGGATCTGGCTTCCCCTGAGCCACGCCGAACTATTGTGCTATGATGCCAGCCTCCTAAAGCAGAATTTTAAAATAGGCATTATTGCTACATGTTTTTTTCCCCCTCTGATAGAGGGTACATGTGCTCTCAAAAGAGAGAACAAGAGAATAATCCAAAGGGGCATGATCATGCCACAATACTTTTTCCTCCATTTCTCCATTGTATCAGGATTTGGGCATGTACATACATGCCCACATATATGCCTGCTGTGTTTATGAAGCTGCTAGGCCTGGGATTTAAAACATGTGCACATCGAAATGGTCTCATTGTAAGCCAAACAATATGATTGAAAGTATATACAAAAAAAACAAATAATAAATAATGTGAAAAAAAAATAAAGGTCTTTGAGGAGGAACCTCAAAAAAAAATGGTGTAATCTGTCTTTCTGTGTACAGTATTTAACTGTTGTGCTATGAGGTCAGCCTCATCACTACATTTTTAAAAAGCACCCTAAAGAAACTATCACCTTTATAAAACAAGAACCTAAAGTAGATGTACAGTAAGTCATCGAATATATTGTAAAACAAGAGAAAGTTTAAACATGAGCTGCAGAACTCAGCAAAAATAGCAGGATGAGAATAAAACCAACACAAGAGTAAAGGGTTTCTGTTAGAACAGGCACATAAATAAAGACTAGGCATGTATGAAAACAATACATGACATGGAGGAAAGGATTAAGAAAATCGATTTAAAGAAAAGGCCAATGACAGACGATGAAAATGGCTTAAAAATTAAATAATAGCAATAGAACATGGATAAAGGAGATGCAAAAAAATAAAGCACAATATAGGTGGTTATACTTTTATTTGGGGAGAGGCGGATTAAACCTAGTGATAAAATACACTTTTTAAAAATTGAACAGAAAAAAAATAATGATATAATTCATTAAAGTTTCCAAAAATTAGGCCAGCTGGTGGTGTGGTGGCTACAACAGTTAGGTCCCTTATAGCTGACTGTGTGGTTCAAGTCCCAGACCCAGCAGCTTGAAAAATACTGGATGCATGTACATATATGCTTAAAATCCCCCCAAAAGGGGAAGGTATTATTGGATGATCATCCCCTGCAGGGGTACTTTCTCACTTTTCCTGTCTTTGTTCTTTGTCTCTCAAGTGAGCACATGTGCTCTCTAGTGGGAAAAAAAAAATTGAGTTTCCAGAAATTAATGAAATATGTATTAGGTTGTTGGGAAAATCATGACATATTTTTCTATGTTTTTCTATGCAAAATGGTGTTATGACTTTCCTGACAACTAAATATATTAAAAGATAGAGACATACCCTGGAGACATTGTCTTGTATATTGATAGATTTACAGGAACTCAAAGATAAGAATTAATACTTTAGGATTAAAGGGCATTGATACCTTATGAAACAAAAAGCATAATAAAATAACCTTTATGTTGAGAAAATCAATACTTTAGTCAACCAAGAGAAGTGTCAAGTCACTTAAGAGATATCAGTCTTCTTTATGGAAATTTTCAGTGCTAGAAAGCAGAGGAGCAATGCTTATAAAATTTGCAAGAAAAACAATGTGATGAAAGAACTGTTTACACAGCTGAACTGTCATTTGTGTATAATGGCAGAGGACTGATCTTCTTGAGTTGCAATAACTCAGAGAATGTATTTCCTGAGAGTCCTGCTTGAAGAAACCATAGAGACAAACTTTATGTGAAGGAGGAAAATACAGAAATAAGCCTTATAAATGAGTGTAGAATCCACCTGTGAAACGAAGACTGAAATAAACCTGGAGAGTCATGACTGAAAACAAAACTTTATGAACTCTTTCAA
Source organism: Tupaia belangeri chinensis (assembly GCF_000334495.1). Taxonomy (NCBI): domain Eukaryota; kingdom Metazoa; phylum Chordata; class Mammalia; order Scandentia; family Tupaiidae; genus Tupaia; species Tupaia belangeri. The sequence continues at coordinate 1,995,250 of NW_006208084.1, read as the reverse complement.
TGTTGAAATGGTTTAATTAAGAAAACCTGGAAGGTGACAAGGAAAAAAACAGAGAATGATGTTGTTATACAGGTCATCTTCCTGATCCCTCATACCCAAAAGTCAAAGATACCATGTAAAAAGGGATAGATAAATCATGTAACAAAGGTATATTTTAAAATGAAAGGATAAAAAATATCGGTGGTACTGAGAAGGAAGAGGGTGTGGAAGGAGGGTAAAATATACTTACTTTGTCATACTTTATAGTAGGGAGTAATAGACATCAGCTGGTGAATAGAGAGAGGAGTAAACATCAAAGGTAGTTGCAGTTATAAAGACACCATTAGAGCACAACAAAAATCAAACCTTTCAAAACACAGCTGAAAAAAAAGTGCCCACAGAAAGTGTAAAAGAATGAAATTAGACAATTTTTTTTAATTGCAAGAGGGCATGTGCATTAGCCAGAGAGAGAGAGAGATTGACAGGAGGAGAGGGAGGAATGGGGCATGGTCTCACTACAATCCCTTTTACTCCATTTCTCCATCCTATTTGGATTTGGGATATGCTCACACATTTCCAGTATAGTTTTTCAAACCTCAGGGGGTGGGATTTGAACTGCTGTCAGTCATGTAGGATCCAGCTCTCTTAACCACTGTACTATAGGGCTGGCCTGAGATTAGGCTGTTTAATTGAGAGATTTAAAATTTTCAGTGATTCAAAACAAAGTATGGTGTGAAATATTTTAAGACAGAATGATTTTCCTGTTCTTCCCGTTTCCTTCCATGTAGAAGGAGCTCAGTTGTTTCTACCATTTGGGACTTCTCTCTGTCTCTTTAGACACATTGCCTCAGGGACAGTGAAGTGATTTATCTATTTGGTAAATTTCAGAGAAGTCAAAGTATCACGCTCAACTCAGCTCTTCTTATTTCTCATTGAGAGTAGCTGCCTTTAGGGGAAATGAGTTCTAAGCTGCTCCTCTAGGCAGTGAGTCTTATATCTGCACAGGGCTTAAGGCCTATCCCAGCAGGTTTTCTTGTATCTGAAAGGGTAAATCTCTTAAATTCTGGGGCACATATTAGAGGGCTCACTTGTCTACAAGCAGAACTCATATATTCCAACCGAGTCTTTATTAATAATAAGAGCGATGTTTTGTCTGCTATCCTTGCCGTGTCTCTCAAGTTACTTAGCACACAGGTGTGAGAGAGGCGTGTCTTTGGCTGGACCCTCTCATAAGATCCTGATGATGATGAGTTGAGGTTTCTAAGAGGGCCAATTCAATGAAGGGATATTTATACAGCCTTAGAACAGAGTCTGGCACATTGTAGGTACTTTGCGAGGTTAAGTGAGTGGCAGGAGTTTAGAACTTCAGAGAAAAATGACAGCTAGTCAATGTCTGCGTGGTTGAGAGTAAGAACACAGAAATTCAGGAATGGTAGAGTAGCCATCTTCCATTTCGTTCACAGAGCAAAGAGACAGATGATGTGCAGAGAGAAAAGACTGACTCAGGTA
>NW_006208084.1:1966321-1993749 GCF_000334495.1 Tupaia belangeri chinensis | reverse complement strand
ATGAGAGAACTTAGGGACCCATGGGAAACTGAATTGGGGTCATCTTATTTCCTGTGGTTTCCCAATTTTTAGGTTCAGACTCCTGTGGGGCTATACTGTACTGTACTCCCTTGGTTGCTACAAGACACCTGTGTATATTCCTCATAAATTCTTCTCCTTTTAGATTTTTCCTACTTAAACTCAAGTGGGTTTTTTTGGTGTTTTAGTTTAAGACAGGATCTTGCTGTGTCCCAGTGCTCTTGCCTCAGTCTTCAACTGGGACTACAGGCTCATTTCACCATGCCTGGTTCTTTTTTCAGACATGATCTTGCTATATTGCCCAGCCCAGCCTTGAGCTTGTGATCTTCCTGCCTCGCCCCCCCGCCCAAGACAGTGTGATTACACACACATGTCACCATATACATGGACCTCGGGTTGGGCCAGCAATTGAACTCAAGTCTCCATGTGGTCCCAACCTGCAAACCACAGCATCTTAGTAGTGTGTGCCATCACAGCTGGGTTTAAGCAAGTTGTTCTTACCTGCAATCAAAAGACTCAACTAGGACTTGCATTGCTCAAGTCCCGAGCAGCTGGAGAATGCCTTCTAAGTTTACACACTTTTGAGAATTTTAAGTCTGGGCAAAAAGCCAGAATGCTCTATAGGTAGAGCAAGGGCACTTTTATGGCAAGAAAATAACCACTGGGTTTTTCTCAGCTGACTGTGGTGGGTGGGTCTGAAGTTGAATGATCATAGAGACCATCAAACTTGGAGAGAAGCCATGGACAGCTGGGAATATTTTAAAAAATGCAAAGGCTAACATAAAGCAGTTAAAATCCCAAACTTCCCACCTCATGAATCATCAGCAAAGTGTAGAGCTCCTGAATGTTAACCAGTTGGATCCTACATTAATTCTGCTCTGTAATTCTTCAAATTCTACCAGTATCACAGATGGAGTCCAAAAACAAAATAATAGCCTACTCCATTCTGATTCAAGTTCTCATTTGCTTGTGTCCTGCTTTCCCAAGAGCCCAGTGAATGATTACAGACCCCAGATTTCTGTGGGCTTAAACTAATAGGTCTGACAAGCAAATATTCTAGGCTGGAGGTAACTAAGAAGCCAGCAACCAGATAGGAGGAGCCGTCATTGCACAGTCTGAGGCTGCAATGAGCTTCCCCATTAGGAGGGCAAATAATTCCAGTTACTAAAAGATCTAAAATCTTGAAGAATAAAGGGGGATGGTAGCCCAGCACTCATAGCAGTGTCTGGCACATGGATGAGCTGCAACAAATACGTGCTGAATATTGAATGTAGCCTGTTGAACCTCTCTTTTTAAAATTCTTATAGTATGTTTTTATCTTTGGTAGCACTTATTTCAGTCACATTTTAATTTACTTATGTTTTCATTAGATCAATGCCCTTCTTAACAACCAGAGAAACTGCAAGGGGTAAAGGGACCTTATCTCAGTCTATTCCTACTGCTATCACAAAATAGCTGGGTCTAGGAAACTGAAAGACAATAGAGATGTAATTAGAGCTCCAATAATTATGGAGGCTGAGCTATCCAAGATCAAGGTGCTGGTAGGTTAAGTGTCTGCTGAAGGCCAAGTTGCTGTCCCTGAGGTAGAGGGAAAATGCCATATCCTCGTATGATAGAAAATACAGAAAGGTACAAAGGGCATGGCTAGTTTCCTCCAGCCCCTTCACCAGGTCACTAGTTCCACTCACAAGGGTGGACTGTTATGAACTAATCTTGTCCTAAAGGCCCCACCTCTTAATAGTGTTGCCTTGGGGATTAAATTCCAACTTGAATTTTGGAGGGAGCGCAAACAGCAATCCACATTTACATATGCTCATGATTTTTTTCCCCAGTGCCTAGTACAGTGTTTGTGTATTGCCTAATTTTAGTAAGTATTTTCTGAATGAGTAAATGCTGTTCTGATTTACAAAATATATGCTTGGCAAATATTAGGCCCAGAATGACTGTTTAATTTGGATGGAGGTCAATGTCCCTGCCTATGGCTGTTTGAATGATCTCTTGGCAAGGCTATGAGTTTTCCTCTTTCCTATCCAGATGCTAAAAAACTGGAACTTTAGGATTTTCTCTGTTTCTTCTCTTCTGCTTAGAATGAAAACCTTAATCTTTATCAAATCAAAATCTGCCCAAACTAATAGTACTTAAGATAAGGAGAAGAGAAAGATTTGTAAAATATGCAACCTGACTATCTGACTATGTAATGACTGAAACAGCATCTTGAAAAGTAGTAATCCCAGCCATCTGTCTCTTCAATAAGAGATTTGTTAGTGGGACCCAAAAATGTTTCACAGCACAAATTCTGCATACAATGCCATCTTGAATATTCTCCTGACTACAAGGATCTTCCCTTTTGCTGTCAATAGTGTGCCTTTAAGCCTCTATAAGGAAGCTGGAGAGGGGAATGGAAAGTTGGGACGCTGTTATGCAAGAAACCTGTAGCACCCAGACCTAGTAGTGGGGTCTGCATGGAGGCTCAGGTGAAATTAGCTATGGTAGGAGGGAGTTCTCTGCATTCTTCTCCACCTCTATGGATGCTCTTATCCTTCACTATCAAGAGGCAGACCTGCTAGCAAATATGACATTGCATGTATGTTCTGAAAGGTGATCAGCATTAGTAAGAACGGGCTTTTGCATCTTGTTGGAGCTTGTTCTGAATCTTGAAGGGATTTGATGATGCAGGTGGAAAGGTGACAGCTGGGATGAACCTTTCTGGACTGAACACAAAAGACCACATCAGAATGAAATAAGACATTTGGGAAACTGGTAGAAAAAGTAAAAGGATACTGCAAGATCATGGACTTTTAGCTATTCAAGAAGATAAAAATTAGCACTAATTGGAAGGTGTCTCACTTGATACTGCAAGATCATGGACTTGTATCTGTTCAAGAAGACAAAAATTAGCACTGATTGGAAGGTGTTTCACATTTATCAGAACTCCTTCATTTGCAAATGGAAAAAACTTAATTCCAAAAATTTAAGGACAAAGAATTTATTGACCTAGATTACTGGGAAGTCCCCACTGTGAAGGAAGCATTTAGGCATGTCTGGATGCAGATGGTTGGGAAATAGAACCAGGAACCAGTTTTTGTCTCTTGGGCTCTGCTTTCTTCTACAAAGGCTTCATTCTCAGAAAGACTTTCTCCACAAGGAAGATAACAAGGCTACCGGCAGTTTGAAGCTGACATTATAGAGTTGCAGACTTAGCAAATGAAAATACAGGAAACCTTGGTAAATTGAATTTCACATAAACAACTAATACTCTTTTCAGTATACATATGTCCCATATAGTATTTGCAGCATTTTCCAAATACCACATGGGACATATTTATACTGAAAAGAGTATTAGGCATTCTTTCTTTTATCTGGCAATTCTGTAATATCATCTATATGGCTTATGACTTCAGAAGAAACAATATGGTTCTCTCTCTCTCTCTCTCATGCAGTACTATGGTTTGAATATATTCCCCAAAGTTCACATGTTGAAACTTAATTGTCATTGTAACAATATTACAGAGGTTAGGCCTTTAAAGTGTGATTAGGGAAACCAGCAGATGGTATAGAGTTACATTGCTGGACTCCCATGTAGCCCACTGCAGTTCAAGACTTGGACCCAGTTGTTTAAAACTCAAGTCATATGTGTGCATGCCCAAAAATCCCAAGAGGAGAATGGAGGAGAAGGGATTGCAGCATGGCCCTCTCCCCTTGTGGGTGATTTCTCACTTTCTTTCTCTCTGTCTCTCCAATGAGCACAGGTTCCCTATAACAAAAATCTCTCTTTAAAAAATGCTTCATGTTAAATAACTTTGTCCAGCTGTACACTAATGTAAATGTTCTGAGCATGTTTAAGGTAGGCTATACTAAACTATAATGTTTAGAAGGTTAGTGGTGGGAACCAGCAGTTAGCGTAATGGCTATGTTGCCCGACTCCCACGTAGTCGACTGTGGTCGCGTCCCAGACCTGGTGTCTTGGAACTCACTCTGGGCGCATGTGCGTGTGTGCACAGGATCCCAAGAGGAGAATGAAGGAGAAGGGATTGCGGCATGACCATCCCCCCTGGGGGGTGATTTCTCGCTTTCTGTCTCTATGTCTCTCTCTGTCTGTCTGGCGAGCGCACGCGCCCTATAGCAAAAACCTCTCAAAAAAAAAAAAAAAGGTTAATGGTGTTAAATGTCTTTCCAACTTGAGATATATTCCATTTATGACAGCTTTACCGGGATGTAACCTCATAGCACACCAGGAACATCTTTATTGACAGCAGAGGCCATTCTGATTCCGACAGAAATGAGGAGCAAGATTTTGGCTAGAGTAAAGGTCATTCTACATAGCAAAGATCTCAGTAGAATCGTGTCCATATCTTAAAGCTTTACAGAATGTATATCTTAAGAGCAATAGAGGAGAATATCTGGCAGAAGGAATATCTGGAAGAAGAAATATCTTAGTATGGGTGGAGTCACGTCACTGCAGCAGTAAGGAATTCAAGCTGCTGGGCTACTTTGAACTGCATACAGCGAGAAGTGCGAGGAAATGAATGATTTAAAGGAGTGATTCTTAATGAAGACAAGGAGAATGGAAAGATTTGTAAAATTTGCAACCTGACTATGTAATGATTGAAGAACCATCTTTTGGAGAGCAAACCAAGACTGTGACCAAGCAACTGCTAAAGAGATGACCATGAATAGAAGAGTCAGGTGCTATTCGTTCAGACCATGGAAGACCCCGAAGGCATTTCAAAGATCTTCTAGTTTGTCCTTCCCATTACAAGTCCAGAGCTCTAGGAGAGAAGCTAGATTTCAGGGAATCAGTCCAAGACCACCTAGGCTAATTTCGGTATTTTAGCACAACATTCCTTAGTCACCCCATCTGCTCAAGTTGCCACCGATATGGCTCAACTTGCTACCTTGAAAGGTACAAGTAGTAACCCTTGATGGCATTCACATGCTGCTAATTCTGCAGGCTTTCAAAATGCAAACTCTGTGAGGGCATGTCTACCTTCAAGTAGATTTCGAAGGTTATCACAAATAGACTTGAAGGCCAGGCAGAAATATGCCACATGGGTGGAGACACTGCAGAGTCCCCATTATGGCAATGCCTATTTGAGTCATGGAAGTGGGATCATCCCCAAAGCCACAAAACTGTAATACCACCAGTATGCAATGCCAGCCTGGGAAAGGTGTATGCCCAGGACCTGAATTCATGATCGCTGCTGGGTAGTCAGAGCCCAGCAAAGGCAGAAGAGTTATGTTGCCTAAGATTTCAGACACCTGACCCTTACTCCAATGTGGCCAGGATGTGGAAATGTAGTCAAAGGAGATTATTCTCCAATTTTAAGACTTCATGTTATTTTCCCTGTTGGGGTTTAGACTTTGGACTTATTGGGGACCGGTTCCTCCTCTTTTTTTCCTTCCTCGGTTTTCTCTTTTGGAATAGGAATGTATATCCTATGCATGTTTTACCATTGTATTCTGGAAGAAGATAACATTTTTTTAATTGCCAGAGAGTATATGTATTTGGCAGAGAGAGAGAGAGAGAGATACATAGAGAGAGGAAGAGAGAGAGAAAGAGGAGGAAATCACCCATAAGTGGGCATTGTCACCCCATAATCCCTTCTCCTCCATTTTTCCATTCTGTTGGGATTTGAGGATGTATGCACACACATCGGGCGTGTTTTCTAAACTACAGGATCTGGGATTTGAACCATAATTAGCCATGTGGGATCTGGCTCCCTTGGCCACTAAGCTACAGAGAGTTAGTCTGATAATTTGTTTTGATTCACAGGCTCAGAGCTGGAGAGAATTTGCCTCATAGTGAATTATGCTTTGAATCTCATCCTTATCTTATTTAGATGAGACTCTAGACTTTGTGCTTTTGAGTCGATGCTAGAAATAGTTAAGACTTTGGGGGATATTGGGATAAAATTAATATATTTTACATGTGAAAAAGACATAAGTTTCTAGGGCCAGGGTTGGAATGCTGTAGTTTGAATATAGCAAAGTTTATGTTTGGAAACAACTGCCATTGTAACAGTATGAAGAGATAGAGCCTATAAGAAGTGATTAGGCCATGAGGGCTCTCCCCTTATGAATGGGTTAATGCCCTTGTTTGGGGAGGGCCCCTTCTTTCCTTGTCTTAAGTGCTCACTTGCTGTGGGATAACCACTGGATGCTGGCACCATGATCTTAGACTTCAAAGCCTTCATAACTGGAAGCCAAATAAACTTCTGTTTTTTATAAATTACCCAGACTGTATTCTCTTATAGAAGTAGAAAGCAGACTAAGTCACATAATCTGTTCTTAATATGGTTTTGATAGATCAATCTAGGTCATGTACTCTTCTCTGTGGTTGGTGAGATGGGTCCATATTACTAAACACCCCCGAGGGTAGATACAGTTCAGTCAGTCAGTAAATCTTTGTTAAATGCTACTTTGCACCAGGCTCTATTCTAGGTATTGGTGATTCAGCTGATTCAGCTCAAGAGCACAATATAAAGTTGCTCTGGCTGTAAATAACAAACTTTCTAGTTGGTGAAGGTGAGCAGATTATGAGCATACACACTTGGAAATAAATATGATAACTTTGTGTACTAAGTGCTACAAAGAAGATAAAATAGGATACTGTGGTGGAAAGTGTATAGGGCTATCATCTGTGGGTTAAATTGTGTCCCCTCCCCTCCTCAAAAAAAAAAAAAAAAGATATGCCAAAGTCCTAGTCCTTAGTGTGTATGAATGTGACTTTATTTGTAAATAGGGTTTTTGCAGATATGATCACGTTAAGACAAGGTCATATTGTACTATGGAGAGCCCTAGTCCAATAAGCAGTGTCCTTCTGAAAGATATTTGGACACAGCACAGAGAGGACAATGGCATGTGAAGGAGGCCATGTGATGATGGAGGCAGAGGTTGGAGTGGCCCATCTACAAGACAAGGCATGCTAAGGTTTGCTTCCAACCACCAGAAGCTAGGAGGGAGGCATGGGACATATTCTCCCTTAGAGTATTTGAAACAACATGATCTTGCTAACACCTTTATTTCAGATTTTTGGCCTCTGTAACTGTGAGAGAATAGACTTACATTGTTTTAAGCAACAGAGTTTGTGGTCATTTATTTCAGCAGTCCTAGGAAATTAATACAAGGAGAGAGGGATGGGCTGAGTGGTTAGGAGGAAGCAGCATTTGAGCTGAGACTGAAGGATGAGGAGGAAACAGCTGTAGAAACATCTATAGAAGGAATTCTCTCTATATAACTCTCTCTATATAATTCTCTCTTTGTAATTTGCCAGAGGTGTATGCACTCCTGCATAGAGACAGAGAGAGAGCAAAAAAGAGAAAGTGAAAAAGCACCCCTTATGGGGCATAGTCATAGCACATCCTTTCTCCTCCCTTCCTCCCTCCTTTCTAGATTTTGGGCATGCAAAAAATCTGGCATGTTTCTCAAGCTGCTAGGTCCAGAATTCAGACTGTGAGGGCAACCATGTGGGATCCAGCCATCTTAACCCTCATACCATAAGCTGACTTGGAAGAATGCTTAAAGGAGAAGGAACAGTAAGTACAGAGCCCTGGGAATGTACATGGTGGCATTTGGGGCCAGTGTGGCAGGAGCATAGAAGAAGAGGAACTGCAGAGTGAGAGGGATGCCTTTGCTAGAGAGACAGGTGCCTGATTCTCCAGTGCAAAGCTGCATTTCTCTCTAGCTCTGCTGCCTCCTCATTGTATGATCTTGTTTCTTAACTTCTTGGAGTATGGATTTGAGTTTCTCACATGTAAAGTATCCATGGAAATGCTCTTGATTCTGTCAAGAGCCAGCCCCAAGGCTGTCTTGTCTGCTATATCTGTGACCTTGAGTTTTCTGTGAAATTTGATTCCCATCCTAACCCACTTGGATTTTCACTGCCTTTTATAATCATTTGCAATTGGTCTTATATATCTCCTAAAATGCTTGTCTTATAGACTGATGTTCTGTCCATGTTATTTGGACCTCTAACAACAGCCTTGCCTGATTCCTGGTTTTGCTTTTACTGCCCTCTTCTGGGTGCTTCATGGCTTGTGGCTCCAAGCCTGGCTCTGTGAATGGGACAACAGTGCCATGGTCATTTAGGGCCGTGACTTCAGTTTTGAGTAGGGAACACATTTGCATGGGGATATCCATAGTTCTCTTAACACTAAATAGCTTGCCACTACAGAAAACCAAAGGTTAGGGGATTCATGATATGGTGTCAAATATTACTGATCTGGATGCACGAAGGTGGCCGTGTGACCTTATCCTCATAAACCATGCATTACACCCAGGTGGCACAGATCCATGGAAGAAACTATTCTTTGTTTTAAATAGAATGTCTTTTCATTAACCCAGTGGTTCTCAGACTTTAGAGAAAGAATAAATCATTCATGTTCACCCTCAGTATTTCTGATTCTGTAGGTATTGGGGTGGAGCCTGAGGATCTGTATCTCTAACAAGTTCTTAGATGGTGCCAGAGTTATTGTCTGGGAACAGAACCACACTTTGAGAACCACTGCCCTGAAATAACACAGAAAGAAAACCACCTAGTCACTGGAAGTACAAAGCGGATGTAGTGAATCTCTCAGAGGATGCTTCCTTCTCTGGCATAAACCAAATTCTGATTGGGAAATCTATATACCCAAGTCCTTGAGAAGCTTAGAATTTATAAGACAGAATAGAGAGAAAAAATTTTAAAAGAAAAGACTTTGTAGATTATACTATTTGGACCCAAAAGGTATAGATGAGGAAAGATGGGGAATCATCATTTTGGCCAAAATAGTGGGTTTTGTGGATTATGACCAGAAGACACAGTAAGACAAACATTTTATATTGTATACTCAGCTTGAGATCCATTTCTCTATGTGTGTACATTTATGGTTATCTGCATCAGACCTTCATGGACCTGTTACTCTTATGTACACAGTGCAGCATGGAATTTCAGTCTATTCTATAGAGTTCTACATTACATAGAACAGTGTAGCAGAGTGGATACCATCATGGCCTCTGATGCTGGGCTATCTGGTTTAAGCCTGGCTTTTACCAACATGGACAACATAACCTTACTGGGGCCCTGTCCTCATCTATAAAACAGCTACTTCCTAGGGACAGTGAAATCTATGTGAAGTATTTAGAATAGAACCTGTTATCAGTAAAAGCCATATAAGTGCTCTTTTGCTATAAATTTCATTTGAAAATGAATGGTCATCCATGTACTCAATTAAGTTCAGAACCTCCTTCATGAGCTACCACCTGCAGCTAAGAGAATTAAAACAGAGATGTGTAAGTGGGGTAAAAATATGGGTGGATCTGGTGGGGTAATGGATCTGTAGTAGAGAGGCTCTTGAATGCCAGAGTACAGAGTCTGGACTTAGTTCACTGGGCAGGCAGGAGCTACCAAGGATTTTGTTTGGACACAGTGGTGTGATCAAAGTTGCTTTGAGGATCATTGATCTTCATTCAGTATGAAAGCCATATAGGAATGAAAGCACACTGCAGGCAGAGTAGAGAGAGACTAAGGTCCAGGTGGAAGGTGATGCAGACTCCCATGTAGGCAAAGCAGTGGGAAAGGATAGAGGAAGGAACATGAGTGTTAGAGGCCACAGTGAAAGTTAAACGGACCCTTGGGATTGACAAGTGAACCAAGCTCTAGTCTCCACTTGAAGACACATTTGAAGAACTGCATCTCACTAGGCAGAAACTCGAGTGGGGACACGAGCCTCCTTTGAACATATACATAGAATGATGAGGAAGTCTGACACTACGAGTTCCTTTTTAGCCCTTCCTGAGGCCTAATTTTGTGTTCACACTTCATCAGGTCCTTAGAACTGGCAGGATTATTCAATGAGATAAAATTCCCCAAAAACCCAGGAAAGTAACTGAAGTTTCTCTGGATGCTGAAGAATAATCCTTAGAGATAAAGGCAGCATCTGTGACCAAGCTTCACAAAAGATCTTCAGCCTGAATTCAAGTTGCTAATTAGATCCTTGTTTATAAACTTAGATTCTTTCAGAGGCTTAGTGGGGAGTAGGGAACGTGAGCCAGTGGGGAGAGGGGAGCTGATGTAGAAGAAAGTCAGTAATTAATCTTCTACAAGGCTTAATCACATCCTGACAATTTAAATGTTGATATGAGTTTCGAGTTGGTCTTTTCAGAGCCTGTGATGTGGCAGCATGGAGCAAACCCTGAATTTAGGCAGAGCAAGCATGCATTTGCCCAACTCAGCTGTGCCCGTGTGTTCCACAGTTGTTCTTATCAGATACCTCTAGAGCCTTTAAAATGTCTGCAGCATGGTCCAGAGGGCATGCTGGCCTCTGAGAGCATCTTGTCCCTGCTTCACTCCACCCAGACAACTCCCGTGTCTCTTCCAAATAATAAGGCCTTGAGGTCTTATTATTGTTGGCATCTGTTCATCTTCAACCCAGACAGCTATGAAAATAGCAAAGGCTGAATACTTACGATGGACCTGCTTCTGTTCTAATTTCTTTATACTGTTATCTCATTTATGGCTCACTCTAATACTATGAACTATTTCCATTCCACTTGGAGGATGATGAAGCTGAGGCACACATAATTTATGGGATTTCCTGAGATCACTTGGTCACCAGGTAGTCTGACTAGAGAGCCAACAATTGTACCTCCCTGGGACTGGCTGTGTCGACCAGGACATAGAAACTCATTCTATTCTGACTCTTCTCTAGATGAGCTTTGACATTTCACTCTTCCTGTCCAGGTTCCCTCTGGTTCCCGAGGTCTCCTACTACTGAGCCACTTTATCCAATAGGTGGAAGGCTGATGATCCTGCATTGCCCCAGCACATAATTCTAGGTCTAGTCCAATGGGGCCCCATCTTTCTTTTTTTGAGAATCAGTACACAGGGAATATCTTTCAGCTTGACTGAATTCAGGGCATTGCAAGCAAATCCTTCCAGAATGAGACCCAGAGAACTGAGGTTAGGCTCAGGTGGGTAATTTTTAAAAACTGGATAGACAAGTGGAATTTATGTAAATGTAATCTAGACAGAGCACATAGGGGTGACCTCTAAGAAGTCTCTCCAAACCTAGAACATACCAATCCATGTATTAATTCATTGATCTATTCACATATTGAACACACATTTGTTTAGCATTTACCATATGCCAGAGAGATGCAGTATTAGGCACTATGGAAACATTGATGAGTATGACATATTTTCTGTCCTCATGGTGCTTATAGTCTGGAGGGGAGACAGACACTGTGAAAAATTAATATAAAATATAAAATCACAGATTTTGGCAAATGAAATGAAGTTTCACTTTCCATTATTAATAATGATGTCTTGGGACCAGCAGATGGCATAATGATTATGTCACTGGATTTCCACATAGTTTACTGCAGGTTGAGTCCTGAACCTGGTGGCTTAAAACTCACACTGGGCACATGTGTCTGCATGCCCAAAATCCCAAGAGGAAAATGGAAGAGAAGGGATTGTGGTATGGCCATCCCACCAGGGGTGATTTCTTACTTTCTGACTCTTTCTCTCTGGTGAGTGTACACACCCTATAGCAAAAATCTCTCTAAATAATAATAATAATGTCTCAGTTTTTGTTGGTTCAATCTTGAAGAAGATGAAATGTGTATATATCCTTGATTTGGTCAATCTACACTGTACACATGCTTTGAAAAACCATACTGTACTCCCAAAAGATGTACATCAAATCTATGGAAGCCAGAAACCATAATAAACATGTTTTTAAAAGAAAGGAGGGGGTTCGTATTAGTATATTTTCCATTAAGTTTACTAATCTTTATGTCACCCACTTTGGATAAAAACACTCCTAAAATATTTCCTTTGTGTGTAAGAGGATGAACATTGAGAAAAAGTCCCAGTAGATTATAATCCCAAACAGAAGCTGGACATGTGATAACAGAGTGATAACAGAGACATGAGGACCTCCAGGAGCTTAGCTCCACAGCCACTCTGGGACACTCTGTAGGTGACAGGAAAGTGTCAAGAAAGTAAAAACGGACAAAATCAGAAGAAAAAGTTTTGTTTTGTTTTTTTTTTGAGAGGTTTTCGCTATAGAGCGCGTGCGCTCGCCAGACAGACAGAGAGAGACATAGAGACAGAAAGCGAGAAATCACCCCCTGGGGGGATGGTCATGCCGCAATCCCTTCTCCTCCATTCTCCTCTCGGGATGTTGGGAACACACGCACATGCGCCCGGCGTGAGTTTTAAGCCACCGGTTCCGGGATGCGAACCGTGGTTGACTACGTGGGAGTCCAGCGACATAGCCATTACACTAACTGCTGGTTCCCAGAAGAAGAAGTAATTTGAACCTTTGCTTGCCAAGCTCTCTTCTGGACACTTTATCATATGTCTCATGTTTTCTCACTCATCTCCTGTGACATAGACATATTTTCTCCAACGGGGGGTTTGGGATTAGAGATGTGGGTAAATTTCTCAAGGTTGTCCAGCTGGCAAACAGTAGAACTAGGATAAAAAAAAAATCTAGATCTTCCTACTGGAAAGTCAAATGCTTATATTGTAGATTTCTCTCTTCAGCTAAAAAGAAAATGCAGAAGAAGAGCAGGAAACTAAATCATCCAGAATTTTGAGTATGGAGAACATTCCCAGGTGCAAGGTTGTTTCATGTCATGAATGTTAAGAGCTGTCATTTACATTCTATTTTCTGTTTGACAGTGTCTTTCTTGTTATCAATTTCACCCCATCACATTGTAGTGTATTGCATTACAGCTCATTCTATTCTATTCCTTTCCACACCATTCCATCTCATCCCATCCCATGCCAACACATCCCCTTCCTTCCCATTAATTCCAACTCCATTCCTTCCCATTCCATTGAATCTCTCTTTTTTTCTCTTCTTTTCCATTCTATTCATTCAATTCCATCTATTCAAATGGTATGACTAAATTAGAAAGTAGCTTGATGAACAGAAAAATTATAGGACACAGAGTCAACAAAATGAGTATTCTTATCTCTGTAGTTCCATTTAGTTATATGAAACCTTGAACAATAACTTTCATGCTGTTCAGTTCTGCATCTGAGAAGTGAGAAATGTTTAGTTAGATCTATGTTTTCAACCTTGGCTCCTTGTTAGAATAACTGAAAGAATCCTAGAGAAAAACAAAGCCTGCTTCCTGCCTCCCTGGGTGTTTGGAATTAGTCAGTTTAAAGTAGGTCCTGATGACTGAAGTTTTAGAAAAAACCTTTTAGGATGAATCTGATCTACAACCAAGGCTGAGGGCCACTAGGATAGGTGATCACTGTGTTCCCTTTAAATATAATTAAAAATAATTTATTGTGCACTAATTCCATAACTGGTATTAAGCTAGGCTTTGGAGAGATTCAATACTGAATCTGCAAAGATCTTGTCCACACAATCTTTGATTAGTGGACGAGGGCATAAAAGAAGGAGATGTAATATGAAATGTCACAAGTTCTGAAAGCATCTTAGGTTAAAAATATAATTAAAGGATAGAAAATGTATATAATCTTCAGGTGCATGTGTCCTATTCCGTGTGTCTTGGGGCAAGTCACTTCGTATCTCTGGACCCCACTTTCCCCATCTTCAAGATGGGAGTGATACTTATTCTTTCAAATAGACCTTGAGTTTATTAGAATACTTAGTAGACTCCACAGTGAAACTTAATTCAGGGCTGGGTAGTATTAACAATCCCCTGAGAAAGTGTGAATAAATCACGCAGTTGTCTAAGAAGTCTTACTGTTCCAGTTTCTTTAGATACTACTCTTGTCTGTGCACAGTCTTAAGTGCCAGACAGGCATCTTGCAAGAGGCAGTGTTTCTGTGAGCTGTCCATTCTGTTTAGGCTCAAGACAGGATCAGGTGTTTCTGCTGGACTACCTTGTGATCGCTGAAGTGTTAGAAATGGGGGCAGCTTATGGGCAAACACCATTGTTTTCGTTGTAAGAGCAATTTATTACAATCTGCAGCACCATCCACATGGACTAGTCAAAATGGTTGCTTTGAATATTCATATTTTTAATAGTGAGGTCTGTTTATTAGCGTTGTGAATAGTTAATTCCCACTAATCTACATCCTTGATTCTAAGACATGATGTTGTCATGGGGTTAGGTTACCTCTCTAGGTTGGATGTGGCTAGAGGTTGATGTGACCATAATGAGTACTCTCAGACAGTGTTTTGTGGAGGGGAAAAGAATAGAGTCAAATCAGGTCAAAGTCATTTTCCAAATGAATAAAATGTGCATGCATCTTGTCATTTTCATCTGCGCCTACATTCAACTTCCAATCTCCTTCATGCATCTTTTGTCAGGAAGAGATGAGGACTTGCTTCTTATCTACCATTTATCTCAAACTTGCCCTATCAGAAGTGACAATTTCTTTCTTTTCTTTTCTTTTCTTTTCTTTTCTTTTCTTTTCTTTTCTTTTCTTTCCTTTCCTTTCCTTTCCTTTCCTTTCCTTTCCTTTCCTTTCCTTTCCTTTCCTTTCCTTTTCTTTTCTTTTCTTTTCTTTTCTTTTCTTTTCTTTTCTCTTTCTTTTTCTTTTTGTCTTTACAATAGGGCACATGCTCTCATTGGAGAGAAACA
This sequence comes from Tupaia belangeri chinensis, assembly GCF_000334495.1. Classification (NCBI taxonomy): domain Eukaryota; kingdom Metazoa; phylum Chordata; class Mammalia; order Scandentia; family Tupaiidae; genus Tupaia; species Tupaia belangeri. The sequence goes on along the minus strand of NW_006208084.1, from coordinate 1,979,175 downwards.
GAGAAAGTGAGAAGTCCCCCACAAAGGGTGATGGCCATGCCGCAATCCCTTCTCCTCTATTCTCTTCTTGGGATTTTAGATGCACACGCACACATGATCAGTGTGATTTTCAAGCTGTTGAGTCTGAAAGAGAAAGGGAATGAACGAGAGAGCACTTGTTGATGGAGTCTGGTCCTGCAGCTATCCTTTTTTCTCCAATTCTTCATCCCATCAGGATCCTGGGTGTGCACATACATGTACAAAAGTGAGGCTGGCAGGCTGGGTGTGGGATCCAGTGGCTTCTGTGCAGTATCTAACGACTGTGCTATGGGGACTGGCCCTGCTTAGTGTCTTTGAATCTGGTGTAGTTGCTTACTCTTTGTTGTTGATGACTTTGTTATTAATACTGAGTACAGGCCAGTTGTTTGTAGAATACCCTTCAATTTGAGTTTGTCTGATGTTTTCTCATGATTAGATAAAGGTTATGAATTTTTGACAGAAATACCACAGAAGTGATGCTAGGTTCTTCTCAGTGTGTCATATTTGGAGGGTTATGATGTTGATTAGTGGAAGGAGATTTATTTCTAATGGCCCAACATCATTTTTTTTTCCTTTAGTGCAACATGCAGTAACAGCAGAAATGCAAGTAGCTTTGCAATTATCCATGGCTCATAATTCCAAGATTGCTCAGGCTTTTTCAGAACACTACTTCTTAGACCAATAGATGGCATAATGGTTACATCGCTGCACTCTCACGTAGTCAACCACTGTTTAAGTCTCAGAACTGGAGGGTTAAAACTCATGCCAGGCATATTTGTGTGTGTGCCCAAAATTCTGAGAGGAGAATGGAGGAGAAAGAATTGTGGCATGGCCATGCCCCTGGGGGGGGGGTGGTGGTGGTGATTGCTTGCTTTCTGTCTCTCTCTGTCTCTCTGACGAATGTACACAACCTATAGCAAAAATCTCTTAAAAGAAAGAAAGAAAGAAAGAAAGAAAGAAAGAAAGAGTGATACTTCCACTCCATACCTTGAACATAAGTATAAATTTGAAGTTTTCTGTACCATATTCTGATGTGAGATAATCACACTAAATTTTTAAGATTCGCTCCTCTTGTTCTGCTTGCCCAAGGAGGAGATGGTAAGAATAAAATGTGATGGTAAATGAGAAAGTGGTTAAAGTAAATGGGGATGAAAAATTATATTTTGGGGTTTCATTGGGAATAGGAACTTCATGTGGTATAATGGTTAATCTTATGTGCCAACTTGACTGCACCATGGGATACTCTGATTATCTGGTTAAACGTTATATTTCTAGATATGTTTGTGAGGCTGCTTTTTTCCCCAAAGAATTATCTGTTCAATTTTATTTATTCATTCATTTATTTTAATTTGACCAGAGAGAGAGAAGAGGGAAGATAGCAAAGCAAGTCACCAGATCCAGGACTTGAACCTTGGTCAGCCATGTGGGAGTGTCCAGTGCCTTAAGTAACATCCCATCCGCTGTCCCTGAGGTTGCTTCTTGAAGAGATTAGTATCTGAATTGGTGGATGGAGTAAAAGGAACTGCTTTTCCCAATGTGGGCATCATCCAACACACTGAGGGACAGAATAAAACAAATAGGTAGAGGAAGAGGGAATTTGTGTTCTCTCTCTCTGCCTGACTGCTTGAGCTAGGATATTAACCTTCTGTCCTCAGAGCTGCTGGTGCTCAGACCTTCAGATATGGACTGGAATAAGTACCATCAGCTCTCTGGCTCTCAGAGCTTGGAATTGCACCTAAATCTCTTTCTCTCTCTCTCTCTCTCCTCTATATGTCTCTCTCTTTCTCTGGTTCTGTTCCTCTGGAAAGCTCTGATTAACCCAGCTGGGAACTAAGAAAGAGTCCCTAATGAGAATCGTTCAGAGCCTTGCACCCCAGGGGAAGAACCTATTTCAAATCCTTTCCAGAGGTCCATTGCTCACTTTCGCTTCTGCCTAGGATCTGGAAAGTTCTCAGTTTGCCCTTGTTTTATCTCTACCAATTCTGGTGCTTGACTGAATCAGCAAGTTTTCAACCTTGCTATTTATACCCATGTCCAGGTTGTTAATAGAAGTACACACACGGTGTGCTGCTGGCCTCTGAGTGCCAGAGGGCATGAAAATATTAACTTCTGTTCATGCAGAGAATTCGCTATGAACTCCAATGCTTCATTTTTAGAAAATTCATTCACGGAAACCTAACAAGATTTTTACAGCTTTTTCCATCTTATCAACCTGATTCAACTATCTTAGAGGTTATTTTTATTTTTATCACTCATGCTTATTTTAAAAAGATTTTTCCCAGTGTTGTGGTTTGGATAATGGTTTGTTCCCCAAAATTTCATGTTTTGTAATTTAGCCTTAGTGGGCAGTGATTTGGTATCCAATCACTGGAAATTCATGTGTTGTGACATGATTGTATTGAAAAGGTGTGAACTGAGAAGTTGTTCCTTCATGGTGTTCTAGCATGGGACTTCCATGGTTGAGTTCTGGTAGGTTTTAGGGTTTATTAGCAGAGAGACTGAGACCAGAACAGCAGAGTGATGCCACATGGATACAGACCACACTCTGCTCTGCTAAATGTTTTCCTCTTGCCATTTTGTGATGCTTTTGGACTTTTGAGCCACTAAAAATGTGTGTCAGCAAACTTCTATTTCTTTATAATTTAGTCAGTCTCTGGTATTTCTGTTAGCAATGAAATAATGGACTAAGGCACCTTGATTTAAAAGAAATCATTTTCATGGTGGAATATGTGGAAAGATCTAAAAAATATAGAGAAGAAAACTATTTCTTAAATATTCTCCCTGAAGCATTAACTGTCAGCTATTTCGGATATATGATGTACTTCCTTTTGGTACATATTTTACAGATTTATAATATTTAGGGTCAAGAGGTAGCATACTGTTTAAGGCACTGAATGCCCACATGGCTGACCACAGTTTAAGTTTTGGACCTGGTGGCCTAAAAATCATGCTGAGTATGTATGCATACAAGCCCAAAATCTGAGAGGAGAATGGAGGAGAAGAGAATGCAGTGTGGCCATCCACCCCCCTTCCCAAGGAGGATTTCTCACTTTCCCTCTGTCTTTCTCAGGTGAATGAACGCACCCTATGACAAAAACTTTTAAAAAAAAGAGTATTCGCTATTCACAGTGTCGTATTGTGTCTTTTCTTCTCAGTAAGTTAACTCTGCCCTCACTTCAGGGTCTCATCCAATTCTCAGCTCACCTTTGAAATTACCTGTTGGCCCTAAGCATAGCAAAAGATAAGCACTAACCTTATCCCACTGCAGATGAACAGTGAGTTCATAAATGGCACCATGGAAAGCATGTTGAGATCAGACATATTTGGGTTACAGTCCCTACTACTCTACTTAATAGTTTTGTGATTCAAGCAAAGTTTCCTAATATTCCAGGTCTTAGTTTCTTCTATTACAAAAAAAGGACAATGTTATCTATCTCTGCAAAGGTTCCATAAATTAAGATATTTAATTTAATTTAAACTACGATGCATGCAGTTTCTTTAGAACCATAATACATTATATGCAACAATGAAAAACTAAAAGCTTTGCCTTTAACTTAAGGTCCAAGACAAGGATGCTTGCTCTTCTTACTTCTGGAAGTTCTAGCCAGAGCAATTAGTCAAGAGAAGGAACAAAAGGCATCCAAATTGGGAATTAAGAAGTAAAAATATCCCTCCTTGTAGGTGATATAACAGATGCCACGTTTTATATGTAGAAAACACTAATGGTTTCACACACATGCACACACACACACACAAACATGTGTTAGAACTAACAAAGAACTAATGTATAGAAGTTACTTTTCAAAGTAGAGTATGCCTTACACATTATTCTTAAGAAGGTATATCAAATCTTCCCAAGATGGCTTGTTTTTGTTTCTTAATTTGCAATGATGCAGTTGGAACAATTTATATTGTATCACTGATATACCTCACTTAAGTACACATTTAATAAAATAGAATGACTTTTAAATGTAGTTATCTAATAGTGGACGTATAAGTCTATTAGGGGGTAGACATTAGTAATTGGGAATTTCACTTGTGAATAATGAAAACTTAATTTCTGAATAAATGAATCCCATATTTATGGTCTAAAAAGCATTCTTATATATATCTATGTATTTTTAACAGTCTTATGTATCAATATAAACATGAATATTTAGGGGCTGGATGATGACAAAGCGATAAAAGGCAATGTTCTCTGAGGCTGCCCACATGGAAAGTATTATCTGACTTTCTTTTTCATTTATGGTGAAATAAAGTAAAAAGTGAATATTTAGGGACCAGCAGTTAGCATAATGGCTATGTCGCTGGACTCCCATGTAGTTGACCATGGTTCATGTCCTGGACCCAGTGGCTTAAACTCACACTGAGCATGTGTGCTTGCATGCCCAAGATCCTGAGAGGAGAATGGAAGAGAAGGGATTGCGGTGTGGTCATTTCTCCCTGGGGGGTGATTTCTCGCTCTTTATCTTTCTGTCTCTCTCTGTCATTCTGGCGAGCACATGTGCCAAATAGCAAAAACCTCTCAAAGAAAAAAAAGTGAATATTTAAAAATAAACTAATATAAGACAAGGATTTAGAATAGTGCCTTTTTTCTTAGCAGGTATCATAAAAAGATTCAGTATCATTATTTTTATTGTTTAGGTACACACACACACACACACACACACACACACACACGAGTTTCTAAAAGTACTGTCTTTTTCTCCACAATGTCTACCAAAATTTGTTCTTTCTAAGTCATAGGATATAAGTTGGCAAAGAGGAGAAACAAATCATGCCTCCAGCCAACTGTGTCCATCACTGATCACTGATTCCCAGAGAGGCATTTCGTGTGGTGGACACTGCCATGCAGACTCTCTATAGGAGCACATGCATAGATGCACAGATGGGGCCTCACTACTGCATGGCGTAGTGATGTAGCATCTGCCCTCCACTCATGGCTATATCCCAACTTGTAGATTTTGCTAAGGAAGTTCTGTCACCAGTGACCAACTTTCTGATCCCAGCTCATGATGACAACTACAGTGTTCACTCGGGACTCTTTGTCCTTGCCACAGCTGTGGGACTGTAGCCTTTTATGCTGTTTCTGCTAGCCCTGGGATTCTTCCCACTTTTCCTCCCTGTCATTCAAATGGGCATGGCATGAGAGGAGGAGAACAGAAAGCATGATGTATAACCAAAGAATGAGTGCTGGCCTCCAATCCTTGCATCTGCTTCTAGTCTCTATTGGTGGTGACTTCAGAGTGCTCCTTTCATATCTTGAATGAAGAAGGACCTCTCTCTTCCTGCAGTGGGGAGGAGAGGGGAAAACATACCCATATATATGAGGCTATCCTGCATATCTGACATACTGGACTTCAATGTCTCCCCACAGTTATTCATTTGCTTGTGGAGTTCACGCTCCCCCCTGATACTCCAAGGGCATATGTGGCCTCTCAACATTCTCAGCTCTCTTTAGAAAGTGGGCTACTAAAGATGACTTTGTCATTTGCTTTGAGTCTTCGTAGCTTATTCTGGGTCAGCAGTCAAAGTCCCATTTGATATCTTGCTACTCTTGTTACTTTAACCTAATTAGGTATTATATAAGTTGATAAAATGTGCATGTAAAAGGAAATAGAGCAGTGTTTCCATAAAAACTAAGTTAAATTAGTTGTAAAACCTCAAAAAGCCAAGTTATTTTAAAATGCTCAATCAGATATATGTGTAGTAATACTAAGCGGTTGGAAAGCAATTGTAAAAACGGAGAATGATTCTTCGCTCAGATTGCTTCAGTGTTTCTCTACATCCTTATCCCATTTTAAAAGATTTGAAACTAGAAGTGAAATGTAAAGGAAGTTTATACAAGAAGACTGTGATATCCAATTTGCAAGCTCATACTTGAAGAAAGGTGTGAGCCCTATGGCAAAAGGCAAACAAACATGCAGTAATTTGTTTTTAGTTGAAACAAAATCTTTAAGGTGTGCATGTTCGATTTTCTAAAGATTTATTTTCTTTAACCATCTTTGCAACTAGCTGGTTCTACTCATTGTTGATAACAGGGCTTTTGCAGCATCTCATAATAGCAGCTGCTGGCCTCTAGGTGCCCTTGCAGACCTTCTCCCAGCTGGTGAGCAAACCCCACCTTTCTCCCGAAGCTCCTTCTCTTCTCATTTCTGCTTCTCTTCCCCAGGCTGTCACTCTCCCCTAGCAATGATCAAGTTTTTAGCCTTCTTTTGTATCTGAGGATTTCTGTACCTGTTTCTGTTGCTGGGAAGGGAGAGGTGGAAAACCATGAAGGCAAAACGACACATGGGGAAAGACTTGGGAACCATCTCCCCTGAGTTCCATCTTAATGTTTTATCCCCTTTTTTCTTCAATAGTCTGGAGTAACAGAACTATTGGATATTAACCCTCTTCCTGTGAAGGTTAAAATTGTGTTACTAGGCCTCACCTGGGCTGTATGTAAGATTCCATTTCTCACACCAAGATGGTTTTTCAGTCAAATAAAAGTGCCTGTGTCTCTTTCCTGCCTTACACAGACCCTTAACTGCATCTTGCCCACATATGCTATTGAACTCATTAGGTTTTATCTCTTCAACAGAGGGAACAGGAAGACAGATAGTCCTGGTATTTCTTTACCCACTTACCTACCTATCTACCCATTTTAATCTACCTGTCCATCTAGCTGTTTCTTTTCTTTATTCCTGATAGAGCATGTGCAAACTTGAGAGAGAGAGAGAGAGAGAGGTGAGCATCCTCCACAGGGTCTGGTCACATTGCAATCCCCTTTTCCGGTTGTCTAGTTCACTTGATCTTGGGCACTTGCATGTGCCTAGTGGATTTCAGGCTGAACAGGCTGGAGATTCAAACAGTGGTCACCACGTGGCATCTAGTCTCCCTTTAGCAATGTGTTACTGCTGAGCCTTGGAGCTGGCCCCCATCTGTCTTTTATAAGATGTGTCTGCCACATAGTGTCTGCTTGATAAATGCGTGTTTTTGTTACTATCTATGTCAATGGTTGCAATGTTCACTAACTGGTCATTTGATCCAATCCGTAATTAGGGTTTTGTGGTCTCTTCCTTTGGCCAACTTCAACTTTTGGTGTTTTCCTGTTCTTTAATCTGCAATTTTCCTCTTCTAGTCCCTAACTCCTAGCCTGCTTTGATCTCTGATCTCCATGAATTTCTTTTTCACTTGGCATTGGATTCTCCTAGAGAGCTCTATGCCTCTATTTTGCCCTGAGCCTGGACAATAAATAAATAAATAAATAAATAAATAAATAAATAAATAAAATAAAATAAAATAAAGCAACTGTCCTCTTGAACTTACTCCTCCATTCCTCTATACTCTAGTCCAACAAGAGGATTTTGAGACAAACTCTGAATTTGCAAAACTTCACAAAACATAAAAGGCCACTCATACATCTATTGCAAATATATTAGCAATGTTATCCACCTGGGGTAAATATTGGGCTATTCCTGAATGTAGTGAGGGTGTTACTGATAATAAGAAGTTGAAAAAAACTGCTACTCTGTTATTCTGAATTCTCCTTCAACAGCCCAGAACATCCAACTCCTGGTTCCTGCCATGTTAAGTATTTTCTATCTAATTCTCTGCTGGACCCATTTTGTCTTTTCAAGCTTACTGATTTGTCAGGTTGACAGGCTTCAAAGAGCAGAGGTAGTGAGTATTTTAGTTTTTGGTAGCACCTGCTACTAGGATCAGCCTTTACTAAGGTGTGAATACTGAGGGACTCTCCCAATTTCTGGAACGTGTTGTGCCAGGTAATGAACTCCACATCATCAAAGACGTGAAAGGGAGGGATCTGTCTCCACCTGATGCAGTATGGATGATCTAACACAGCTCACACAGTCATGCCTGCTCTGGCCCCTATTACCTTCCTGTCTTTAGTTGTCAGGACTCCTCATTCTACCTTCCACCCCACCCCAACTCTTTACTCATTGCATTACACCCAGAAACAACAAATTACTTGCAGATCCCAGGACTAGCCTCCCTGTTTCTCACTGTGAGGTCTTCCCTTTGTCTAGAACATGCACTATCCTTGTTTCTACCATACCTTCTCATTCCACTCCCAATCTCTTTGGCTGGAAAACTCCAAATTACCCTTTAAGTCTCAGTTTACACATTGCTCTTCCCAGAAATCTTCTGTCCCTTAAAGACTTACATGCTTGCCTAGGTGTCCTGCTTTATTCCAACCACCATTCATGGCATTACATGGTATTTAATTGTCTTTTCATGTATTGGTCTCTATAAATGCCAAGAAATTAAGAACCATGTTTATTGTTATATTTCTACTGCACATGTTAGGAGTCCAATAAAAATTAATCCACTAGATGTGAGTGAATGAGAAGCTACAACTCAATCTGCATGAAGCTCAAGCTACCCACCTACTCCAATGTAGATCCAGCCCAGGAGGCTGGTGCCAATCTACTACCTGGGAGAGGACTTTCTAAAGCCATGCAGAGGGCTCCTTTCAGTTCCAGAAAAGCTGTTCTTTTAAGGAGAGGCTGCTCTACACGGCTGGCTTACCTACCCAAGAAAGGGATCTGAAGGCAGGAAATATGCAAGCACCTCCAGGGCGACCACTGCCTAGCTTTGGCACTCTCACGAGAGGAGAGAGAGGAGCAGACCTCATCACTACAAGGGAATTAGTCTTCAAGACAGCAAATTTTAGGGAATTAAGAAATCTAATCAGCTTGGTGCACTAAGAAGGAATCTGCAAACCCCTGGGTGTAGAAGAAAGCTGAAGTATCCTGAGGGGGATCCTAATTAAAGCACAGCCGATTACAATTCCTCTGAAAAAGGAAAATGAAAGGACTAAAAAACATCTGCTGTGGATTCATGAAGGACTGCTCAAGGATTCAGAGTGTGAAGGGGGAAAAAAAAAGAAATCTTGACAGCTTGGAAGAAGCACAGAACAGGTTTGTTCTCCACTGGGCAAAGCTGGTGGAGAATGCGGCCCAGCAACACAAAGGATAGGTTAGGAATGTTTTCCCAATGGGGCAAAACAGGAGGCCAAGGTTTGATGTACGTAATAAATAAATAAATAAATAAATAAATAAATAAATAAAATAAAATAAAATAAAGCAACTGTCCTCTTGAACTTACTCCTCCATTCCTCTATACTCTAGTCCAACAAGAGGATTTTGAGACAAACTCTGAATTTGCAAAACTTCACAAAACATAAAAGGCCACTCATACATCTATTGCAAATATATTAGCAATGTTATCCACCTGGGGTAAATATTGGGCTATTCCTGAATGTAGTGAGGGTGTTACTGATAATAAGAAGTTGAAAAAAACTGCTACTCTGTTATTCTGAATTCTCCTTCAACAGCCCAGAACATCCAACTCCTGGTTCCTGCCATGTTAAGTATTTTCTATCTAATTCTCTGCTGGACCCATTTTGTCTTTTCAAGCTTACTGATTTGTCAGGTTGACAGGCTTCAAAGAGCAGAGGTAGTGAGTATTTTAGTTTTTGGTAGCACCTGCTACTAGGATCAGCCTTTACTAAGGTGTGAATACTGAGGGACTCTCCCAATTTCTGGAACGTGTTGTGCCAGGTAATGAACTCCACATCATCAAAGACGTGAAAGGGAGGGATCTGTCTCCACCTGATGCAGTATGGATGATCTAACACAGCTCACACAGTCATGCCTGCTCTGGCCCCTATTACCTTCCTGTCTTTAGTTGTCAGGACTCCTCATTCTACCTTCCACCCCACCCCAACTCTTTACTCATTGCATTACACCCAGAAACAACAAATTACTTGCAGATCCCAGGACTAGCCTCCCTGTTTCTCACTGTGAGGTCTTCCCTTTGTCTAGAACATGCACTATCCTTGTTTCTACCATACCTTCTCATTCCACTCCCAATCTCTTTGGCTGGAAAACTCCAAATTACCCTTTAAGTCTCAGTTTACACATTGCTCTTCCCAGAAATCTTCTGTCCCTTAAAGACTTACATGCTTGCCTAGGTGTCCTGCTTTATTCCAACCACCATTCATGGCATTACATGGTATTTAATTGTCTTTTCATGTATTGGTCTCTATAAATGCCAAGAAATTAAGAACCATGTTTATTGTTATATTTCTACTGCACATGTTAGGAGTCCAATAAAAATTAATCCACTAGATGTGAGTGAATGAGAAGCTACAACTCAATCTGCATGAAGCTCAAGCTACCCACCTACTCCAATGTAGATCCAGCCCAGGAGGCTGGTGCCAATCTACTACCTGGGAGAGGACTTTCTAAAGCCATGCAGAGGGCTCCTTTCAGTTCCAGAAAAGCTGTTCTTTTAAGGAGAGGCTGCTCTACACGGCTGGCTTACCTACCCAAGAAAGGGATCTGAAGGCAGGAAATATGCAAGCACCTCCAGGGCGACCACTGCCTGGCTTTGGCACTCTCACGAGAGGAGAGAGAGGAGCAGACCTCATCACTACAAGGGAATTAGTCTTCAAGACAGCAAATTTTAGGGAATTAAGAAATCTAATCAGCTTGGTGCACTAAGAAGGAATCTGCAAACCCCTGGGTGTAGAAGAAAGCTGAAGTATCCTGAGGGGGATCCTAATTAAAGCACAGCCGATTACAATTCCTCTGAAAAAGGAAAATGAAAGGACTAAAAAACATCTGCTGTGGATTCATGAAGGACTGCTCAAGGATTCAGAGTGTGAAGGGGGAAAAAAAAAGAAATCTTGACAGCTTGGAAGAAGCACAGAACAGGTTTGTTCTCCACTGGGCAAAGCTGGTGGAGAATGCGGCCCAGCAACACAAAGGATAGGTTAGGAATGTTTTCCCAATGGGGCAAAACAGGAGGCCAAGGTTTGATGTACGTAAAACGGAAGGCTCCCTGTCCAGGAAAGGCTAAAGGCCAGTGAGGCTCTTCAGGTTTCCGGGCAACCAGTGAGCAGGGCCCTAGGGCCCAACCCCTGGTGGAAGGGGCCAAGGTATCCAGATGTTAGAGATTCCCCCAGCTCCTCTAAAAGGCTGGAATCTAAGCTCGGTCTGCTTGGTACTTGAGTACAAAATGTTTATTTCCTTCTGCATGACCACTTTCATGCTATCCCATAACAAAGGCAGAACAAGAAGTGGGGTTCCTTCCCTAGAGCCTAACCCACAGATTATTCATCCACTGGTACCGAGACTCCTGTATGCTTCACCGCAGGATGCAAAGGTGACAGGAGACCTACCACCTTGTTGCCCTTCTGCTTGTGCCTCAAAAGCCTCCTGATATTTGCTCCAGGCCTTATCTCTGAGAAAAAGTTCAGACCTTAGAGTTATGTGCTCAGAGGTCTATAAGGTAACACTGGAATTTCCAAGTTGGAGGAGTACTTGGAGGTCTACAGCCCAATCTCTACAAATATAGCCACATAAAGAAAGTGAAAGTCCCATAAGATTTATACAATTTTAGACAATGGCAATGTCAGAATTTCCAAAGGATGGTACAGGAAATACGTACTATGCATTAGACATGTATTTATGTTCATATGCTGCATATAGATACACAGAGAAGGAAGTGCAGAACATGGTCCAGAAAGAGTCCAGAGGCAGTAGGGATCGATCTAGGTCCTGAAGTCGGAATTTCAAAGGTGGACAGAAGCCAGGAGAGCCCTCTAAGAAAAAGGAACATACCCAGGACAATTCTAAAGACTGCCTGGAGAGAGATAGTGGTACCCAGTGACATGAATGGAGCTCACCTCAGTGGTGTAGTTATAGTCAAATATTCCAATAATCTGATGCTGTATAACAAATTACTTCAAGACATAGTACCATAAAACAATGACTATTTTATGATATCTGATGACTTTGGTCAGGAATTCAGACAGAGCTCAGCTGGATGATTCCTCCAGTCTACATTGCATGAACTAGAGTCTCTCATGATGGAATTCACCTGTCAGTTGGGCTAGGCTGTTGGGTACAAGATGGCTTGCTCATGTGCTTGGTGCCTTAATAGAGTTGGCTGGAAGGCTAGTCTCAGCCAGACCACTCTCTCTTGCCATGTAGTCTCAGGACCACTCCACATGTTTTCTCTTGTAGAGTATTCTGACTTCTTATGTAACTGCTCAGGGTTTCCAGCCAGTGTAACAAGAGATGCAAGCAAAAGCTGTCTGATTCCTTATGTATGTCCTAGCCCAATGTCATCTCTGACAAATTCTATTAGCCAAGTAAGCACTAAGATCAGGATATATTCAGTTAGACCCCTCCTCCCCAACATCCATTTCTACACCAAATATTATAGAGCTCCTATCCTGTGCCAGGTCTTTGCCAGCTACTGCTGGGATTGCAAAAGTGAGCCATTCATGTTCCTAATAATTTTTGCTCTAGCTGTAGAGGCAGATGTGTATCCATGTGATGACATGAGGCCTATAGAAACCAGGACTACATGGTAAGGAGTGTAGAGAAAAAGTAGCTTATCTCAGAGACTGGCAAACTCAGACCTATGGGCCAAATCCAGCCTAATACCTGTTTTAGAAACACAGTTTATTGGGATGCAGACATGCTTATTAATTGACCTATTGTCTATGGGTGGTTTTGCAGTACAGTGTCAGAGTTGCGTAGTTGCAGCAGAGACCATGATCTGCAAAGCCTAGAATAGTCACTCTGTAGTCCCTACCATAAAAAGTTTGTTGCCTCTGGAGCTACCTCAGTAGGTGTGGCTGAATTCCAGGAACCACAGATGCAAATCTAGAGTGACTTTATTTTCATTTCCAAATGTATTTATCCTTTTTCATATTGTATACATTGTATATTATTTGCATTATACAAAATTCTATTTATTCAGAAGCTATTCTTTTTTTTTTTTTAATTGCCAGAGGGTGTTGGCACTTGCCAGGG
>NW_006208084.1:1916098-1966042 GCF_000334495.1 Tupaia belangeri chinensis | reverse complement strand
AGAGAAAGAGAGCAAAAGTACCCCACAGTGGTATTTGGGGCTCACATGCACATGCTCCTTCAGTGTTTTCCCAGCCACCATAGCTGGTATTTGAACTGTGGTGGTCCATGTGGGATAATTCCTTACACACAATGCTTAACCACTGTGCTGCTGGGCAGCCCTTTATTCAGAACCTTCTATATGCAAACATTGTATTATATCTTGTATGTAAAGGTGGAAAATCTAGGTCTAAAATGATTATTGTACAAGGCAAAACATTAGACAGAAATGTGGAAAAGGAACAAGATTCAGGCTAACCACTTGCTAGAATTTATATATTCATTTAAATTCCACGGTAACCTTGTGAGGTAAATGTTAACAGGCCATTTTATAGATGTGGAAAGTAAGGCTTACAAAATTAACTAATTTGCCAACCAAGGCCAGTCATTTGATGGTAGAACTCAAGTGTAGTTTCAGATTTACCACTTAATCTGTCTACTGAGGTTTGTTTTTTGTTTCATTTTTGTCTTGTTTACTGTATTTTCAATTTTCACAATCTGTATTTGGTTCTTCCTCATATTTTTTGTAATTGTTTCATACTGTTATAAAATTACTCATTCTTTTTCTTCTTTCATCTCTGAATATTTTAAATGTACTTAAGTGAAAGACCCTTCTCAGTCTATCCTTGGCTCCAAATGAGTCGAAATTCTAGGAACAGTGTGACATACTGAAGGCTAAAATAGCTACGTTTTACTAAAACTGAATTACTGTGTCTATAGACTAGTGTTGTTAACTTTTTTTTATTATTAATATAGTTCTTGGGAGTGTGATTCTGACATTTGCTATGTCTGACAGACTTCATTGACATTTATTCATCATGCAGTTTATGATTTCTTTTACTACAGGCTTATCTGCAGTGGCACTTACTTTGTAAATTCTGTATATTCTGACTTATGAAGTCATCTTTTTGAATAGTTTAGCATTTGCCTGTACAGGCTGCTTATACAATGTACCTGTTCTGGACCAAAGCTTTTGAGCATTTCCTGGAATAGGGTTTTAAACCACTTGAGCACCATTCATTTGTACATGATACAGAATTAGAACATCAGTTACTCAGTGCTGCTTTTCTCTTTCTCCAGTTCAAGTGACCAGTAAATTTTCTTTTTCCTTTTCCAAGCAGTACAAGTGAAGAAAGGTAATATTTTTGTGTATCTGTTTTTAATTTCTATAGTACTCTATTGATTTTACCTTGTTTTGTGCAATCAATCAATTGAGATTTTTTTCAAATGATATATTTTTTACTACCAGTGTTAAAGTTAACTTTAACTTATTTCTGGCATGGTGATTAAGGTGCTGGACACTCCCATGTGACCAATCACAGTTCGAGTCCCGGACTCGGTGGCTTGCTTTCTCACTTTCCCTTTCTCTCTCTCTCTCTCTCTCTGATCAAATTAAAATAAATGAATAAATAAATAAAATGAAAAATTAAAACAATTCTTTAAAAAATTAAATTGTTAACTGTTTCTATTTCTTTAGTGATTTATTCTGGTTTTAATGAGTATATTTAACTTTAAACAAATCTGAAGTTTAGTTTCCTAAATAGCACAAGGACCATAGAATGTTTTTATGCTGCCTACTTTTGACCAATAAAAATAATGTCTATTTTTAATTTTTTAACCTTACAAATAAGATAATTTCATTGCTTTGTACATTCCCAGATTTTAGATTTTTAACTTTTATTTCATTTTTATTATTATTATTTTTGTCTCACCATCCCTCCTTTAATCTCATGCCTTTCTTGGGGCTTATTTTTCTTCTTTCTGAAGTGCTTTTTACTTTACAACAGTGTCTTGTCAGTAAATACTATTTTAAATTTTTTTCTCCAATAATATCTTTATTTCACTGTTAATCTTGAAAAATGGTTTTTCTCTGTACATATATTCTGAATGATAATGATTTTCTCTTAGTATTTTTAAGATATTCCAATGTCGGGACCAGTAGTTGGTGTAATAGCTATGTTGCTGGACTCCCATGTGGTCGACCGCAGCTTGAGCCCTGGACCTGGTGGCTTAAACTCACACTGGGCGCGTGTGCGTGCATGCCCAAGATCCTGAGAGAGGAGAATGGAGGAGAAGGGATTGCAGCATGGCCATCTCCTGGGGGGGGGGATTTCTCGCTTTCTGTCTCTCTGTCTCTCTCTTTCTGGTGAGCACACACGCCCTATAGAAAAAAACCTCTCCAAAAAAAAAAAAAAAGATATTATTCCAGTGTCTTCACATCTACATACTACATATTTGTGAGTAAGTCAGCTATCAGTCTTAGCCCCTTTGACAGTAATATGGATTTTATTTTCTGGGGTTTGTTAGATTACTGCATTTATGGAATAGCCTTTAAGAGATTCTGAACATTTTTCAGAAAATGATGTTTTAAAACATAGCTCCTTCTGTTTTGTTTTGTTTTGTTTTGTTTTTCTATTAGCTCCTTTTGGACACCAATTAGTTGTTTGTTAGACCATTTTGCTCTATTTTTTATGACTCCTGACTTTTTTTTTCATATTTACTATTTTTTCCCCTTTCTTGGTAACTAATTAAACATTATCCTCCAGTTTGCTAAGACTCTCACCATCTCTATACAACTTGCTGTTTAATTTATTCAAAGAGGTGCTAATTTTCATTTATTATTTATTATAACTAAAATTTCCATTTGATTTTTTTCACATTTTTTTCTGATCAATTTTGATATTTTTGTGGGGAAGGAGAGGGGAATTTTTTTTTTGATTCTTTCAATACCTATTTAATTTCTTTAAATATGGTATATATACTATTTTTTTACTTTACTTATATTAATTTTAATATTTATCATATTTGGATTATCAGTCTGAGTCTTTGTTATTTTTATTTTTTAAATGAATCATAATGGTTTGCTTCTGCACATTATGCAATTTGTCCCTATGAGTGCATTTTTTTTTGGAATGTTACTTCTTAGGAACTTGAGTTAAAGTACGGTCCTCAAAAGATTTTACTTATATTCAGCACTACTACAACACTGGACTATTTTCCGTTTTATTTTTGGTTTGGACTTTTTTAAAAATTACACTTCACATGTGAATTCTGGATGTAAACTCATATGCAGATGGATTCATAAGTAGAGATTCTTGGGAAGGATTTAATCTGCGTTACCCAGAGACAAGCAAACATTCCAGCTTTGTTTCTGGAGAGAAAGTTTATTGTTTTATTTTTCTTAAATCACATATACCAATCTTGTCTTTATCTGTGAGTTCCTGATTTAACTTCCCTCCTGAGCAAAAACTAGGTTTTGTCTGCTTCTCCCTGTATGCGTGGTTTGTTAAAACCTAAATTTTATGTCAGCAGATATTGGCAGACGGTCCTAGGGCAAATAATAATTTTACTCTTGACTATATTTCCCATCATTTCTAACGTCTGGAGATTTTGTTATTTTTTATTCTTCATTCAGAGTTTTTATGAATTCTGCCCTAGGAAGGCCACTGTTCATCCATTTTATCTGGAAAGTAGAAGCTGTGAGTTTTTTCTAAGCCTTGTGTCACAGCCAGGACAGCAGTTCAGGCTAGGCTGTTTATACAAAGAGATGTTCTAGGGTCCTGCTTTATACAGGCCTGAGGTCTCAGTTGCTTTTCCTGGGTAGGAATCAAAACCCCAGTCTCAACCTCTAAGACCTATATTTTATACTAATATCAATTTGAATATTCATTTCAGACCCTGATCCCCATTGTGTCTTTAAATTCACTTTTTCTGGCACTTAGAATTATCCTTTATTGCTTTAAAATATAATGCATTTTTATCTTTGTTGTTATTTTATTTACCCAACAATTCCATCTGAGAGGCAGTGAATCGTAGTAGTTAGGAGCACGATCTCTCAAGCTAGACTTCCAGGCCCTCCTGGCTTTAGTACCCTCTAGTTGTATCATCTTGGACAAGTAATTTATCCTCTATGTGCCTTAGATCTCCTCACTGGTGAAAGAGGCGTAAAAGCCATGCCTACCTCCTAGTGTTTCCATGAGGATTTGATGAGTCAATCTGTAAAGGAGGGGCCCTGGTACATGACCTGTGCGTTATAGTGTAATAACTGGTATCAAGAAAGCACATTTAGACCAAGAGAGTCTTCCTGCTTCAGCTCAGGTGTTTTTAAGCAGACTTAGCTCCTGAAGTCTGCGTACTTTTTATTACACCCAGCAATAGAAGAGAGGTTAAATTAGGAATGAACGTGCCTTGGTGGGATAAGACAGAGATCTGCTTCCTAAATTAGGGATATAAGATAGAGGCTTTGTTGTTGAAAAAGAAGGCAAGATTCTACTTCATATATACAGGAGAATAAAAGCCAAAGCAAAGGGTGGGTACTTTTGGAGGGTGATACAAATTGACCTCCAAGTTTGCAGCAAGATGGACCTATTATAGGTGTTAATTGGCTCACAGATTCAGGTTAGAGGGTGGGTGGAAGGTGAACAGCTCATCCCATGTGTTGTAAACACTACACAATGCCTCACATGTCATAGTGGTTGGTGATGACTTGCCAATCAAAAATTCTTTTTCTCTTTTTTTGGAGAGGTTTTTGCTATAGAGCATGTGCGCTCGCCAGAAAGACAAAGAGAGAGAGACAGAAAGCGAGAAATCACCCCCCGGGGGGATGGCCACGCCACAATCCCTTCTCCTCCATTCTCCTCTCAGGATCTTGGACACACACACACACATGCGCCCGGCGTGAGTTTAAGCCACCGGGTCCAGGACTCAAACCGCGGTTGACCTCATGGGAGTCCAGAGACATAGCCATTACGTTAACTGCTGGTCCCAGCCAATCAAATATTAAACACAATTTAACATTTTTATTTTTTCAAGGGGACAGGTAGATTTTTTTTTTCCTGTACTCAGATTTTTAAGACCAACCAGAACATGAGCACAATTAGATCAACTGTCCAGTTAGATAAACTAAAATTTCCCTGGGTGTGAACAAAAACTCTGCTACTCAATTTCCTCTGTATCTACCACATAGGAAATCTAAACTAGGATGTGTCGAACAACAAGGCATCCAGCTGGAAGATGATCTCTCATTCAGCGACACCAGGGAGGCATTGAGTAATAAACTATTTTAGACTTCTAATTAATTACCGAGAAGTGGGGTTCAGGCGTGCTCTAGGGAGATGTGCAGGTGTGTTCCACCAGGAAGGATGACAAATGCTACTGAGGAAGAATATCAAAAGGAGATGGAGCCATGTTGGGGCTGACAGCACTCTGGGGAGGGGGAGTGAAGCAGCTGCCTTCCAGGGCTATTAACGGATGAAGACTCAGTGAGGTGGAGTCTTGTTTTTTAAAGACGTCTACACAGTATTTGGTCCCAACTCTTGGAACAGGTCCCCAATCATACCCTCACCCTGTTTCAATGGTACCTGCCTCACCACTCTCACAGCAGCGTTGCCCAGTGTTTATGGGCTAGTTCTTTGGAGTCAGGCAAACTGAGTTTTAAATCACAGTTCTGCTGGTTTCCAGGAATATAATTTGGGGTAAATTGTAACCTCTCTGATCTTCTCATTTATACAGTGGTGGTGATCAGGGCCAGATGATGCTGAGGTGTGTGAAGAGGCTTGGGTGCAAAATTTAAGAAAGCAATTAATCTCTATGTCAGTGTAGGGATGCCTTGAGAATAAGTGCTTTCTTAACTTTTTAGCCCTAAGCATTCCACTTGCCTCATACTAGTGTACCTACTGGCTCTGGTAATCTACCTCGTAGGGTTGAAATGAGAATGAAATAAGTCATGCAGGGAAAGTAATTAGCAGAGTTCCTCATACAAGGGAACTGTGAATATTCAGATAACTTCTTTTTTATCCCACCTCCATCACCACCATGCGCCAATATCACCAGCCCACAAGAAGATGACTGAAGAAACCTGTTAGGAATTTCAAGCCTTTTAGAAGGGAAAGGAAACTTCTTATTAGAGAGAACACATCCCTGAGAGCAAAAATGAAAATAGACTTCCAGCATGAGCCCTCTGGGTGGCTGATGTTTGTAAATAAAAAATATGCATTATTGTACGTAGCAATGGGATTGTTTTACAATTGATAAAGGCACACGCACTTCGTACACACACATACACACGTACATGTACACCCCTCAGTGAAGTGTGGTCATCTCACAACCCCTTTCCTTCCATTTCTCTATTCTTTCAGACTTTTGGGCATGCATGCACTCATGGCCAGCATGTTTTTCAGACCACTAGGACTGAGGTTGGAACTTCATTCAGTCATATGGGAGCTGGCTCCCTATACACAGGGCTTAACCGTTGCACTATGAGATTTGTCTGGGATATGTTATTATACATTTTTAAATAGTAATAACTCATTAAGACAAACACCAATTGCTTTCACTCAGTAGTTTTCTTTCACTTTCTACCTTCTGGAAAAGATGACTTTTTACAACGGAAACCAAAAATAAGTAAGTGTTCACTTTCTCAGACTCCCTCGAAGCTATGGCAAAAATGTTAAATACTACATTGGCCAATCAGCTTATACTATTTGGGGGTAGAATTTTCTTTTCTAATTAAGGGATAGAGACAGAAGATGCCTTAATGTCACATAGCTGTTAAGCAGTCCTGATCTATGTTTGTTTAGGCACTGTATCTGTAAATATCAGAGCACATCAATCACTCTGAGCATTTAGAAATACTGCATTTATGAGTTGGAAGCTATTTTTTTGAGAATTATTTTATTTAACTTAATTTGTTTATTTACTTATTTTAATTTGACCAGATAAGGACAGAGAGGGAGGAAGAGAAAGAGAGAAGGAAAATGAGAAAGTAAGCCACCAGGTCTAGGACTCAAACTAGAGTCCACCATGTGGGAGTCCAGTGCCCTTAACCACCATGCCACCTGCTGGTCATGATATCTTTTTTATTTTCTTTTAAATTATTTTATACATTCAATCACTATACATCACTTAGCTTATAGAGTGAATTTTCCAACTTAAATACATTTCACACCAACCCAGTTGGGGATACTATACACATTATCATCAGATAATAATCCATTTCTGTGTCCCATAAATGTCTATGGCCAGCATGTTTTTCAGACCACTAGGACTGAGGTTGGAACTTCATTCAGTCATATGGGAGCTGGCTCCCTATACACAGGGCTTAACCGTTGCACTATGAGATTTGTCTGGGATATGTTATTATACATTTTTAAATAGTAATAACTCATTAAGACAAACACCAATTGCTTTCACTCAGTAGTTTTCTTTCACTTTCTACCTTCTGGAAAAGATGACTTTTTACAACGGAAACCAAAAATAAGTAAGTGTTCACTTTCTCAGACTCCCTCGAAGCTATGGCAAAAATGTTAAATACTACATTGGCCAATCAGCTTATACTATTTGGGGGTAGAATTTTCTTTTCTAATTAAGGGATAGAGACAGAAGATGCCTTAATGTCACATAGCTGTTAAGCAGTCCTGATCTATGTTTGTTTAGGCACTGTATCTGTAAATATCAGAGCACATCAATCACTCTGAGCATTTAGAAATACTGCATTTATGAGTTGGAAGCTATTTTTTTGAGAATTATTTTATTTAACTTAATTTGTTTATTTACTTATTTTAATTTGACCAGATAAGGACAGAGAGGGAGGAAGAGAAAGAGAGAAGGAAAATGAGAAAGTAAGCCACCAGGTCTAGGACTCAAACTAGAGTCCGCCATGTGGGAGTCCAGTGCCCTTAACCACCATGCCACCTGCTGGTCATGATATCTTTTTTATTTTCTTTTAAATTATTTTATACATTCAATCACTATACATCACTTAGCTTATAGAGTGAATTTTCCAACTTAAATACATTTCACACCAACCCAGTTGGGGATACTATACACATTATCATCAGATAATAATCCATTTCTGTGTCCCATAAATGTCTCGTCTCTCTATTTTTCTCCTTAATGTCTTTCCTCACACTCCCCTCCTTGGAAGGTAAGCATTAATCCCTAGAAAGCAAAATTGACTCAGAACTTCTTTTTCTTTACACTTCTGTTTTTGTTTTATTCTCCCTCTAGTTTTAGAATTATTTTAAAAGAGAACTTGTTTTTACCATATCAGGTCATGATAGAAAGGAGTTTTGATAGCTTGTGAGTGGCCTGGTGGTATTTGCAGAAAACCACAAGAACCCACCAAGGAAGGATGGAGGGAAACCAAGAAGCAAGGGGTTGGGCCCTGCTGTGGGCCAGCCTGAGCCTTTCCTCTTACTCTCTGTGAATGCGAGGTTGGTGTTATTTCTCCAATATGGAAGCTGGCAGCAGTTGACTGTCAGGGAGCTGCAGAGAGCAGCTGTTGGCAGTAGCATCCAGCAAGCGCCAGGATGTGTTGGGAGAGTGGAGGTTTGTCTGTAGAAGCAGTTCCTGAAAGCAACTGTGGGACACCTACAAATCGACAACATGAGAGATGGTGTAAATTAACAGCACGGTGCATTCAGCTAGAGTGTGAGGAAGACAGGAGGGAGAATAATCAGCCTAACTGGAGCTGAGTGAGGTCAATTGTAGAAAGTAACATGGAAAGGTGGGCTTGGAGCTAGGAACTCAGATTACAAAACATGTTTGATCCAGGAAGGGATCTTGAGATCCTCACTTTTAGTATGTTCCAATTCGAAGTGTACTTAGAAATAAGCAGGTGTTTTCTATAAAGTGTTCAATAGCAAGTATTTCCAGCTTTGTGGGCCCTTAGTCTATTGTAAACACTCAGCTTTGCCACTGAAGTGGGGGAGCACCAGAGGCAATGCACAAGTGGGAATGGATATCATGAACTTTATTAATGAAAGAGGACGGTGGGTGTGTTGGCCCGAAGGATGTGGTTTGCCAATCTGTGCTCTAAGGTCCTGAAAAGACAGAGATACACATCTCCTCTGTGCAGGCACTGCCCAAAACCTGGGAATAGAAGGAAAAAAGTCACTGATTTTCTTTTCAAAATATGTTTAGTTTCTGTTCTCCTGCTTTGCCCTTCTTTCTTTGATCTCAATCACCATCAACACCAGCCCTTCAATGAACATCTTCTATGGATCAGACTCTATTCTAAGAGCTTTACATGTATTGTTTTTCAACTTCAAACAGTCCTGCAACATGGATATTATTATATTATCTCTATTGGTTCTTTGGAAAAGTCATGACACATTTTTGCATAGAAAAACATGGAAAAATGTGTCATGAATTTTCCTATGACCCAACATTTTACTAAGGAAATTGGAGTTCTAATTCGTCCAAAAACTCTGGTGCTTTTAGATGCTGGACCTATTTATTTCAAAGTACCTATTTATCGTAAGAGACATTATAGATTCAGAAGAGGTAGGTGATCAGAACATAGGCTTCATGGAAATAAATTCTTACTATGCGACCTTGGCAAAGTTATATAACTTCTCTGTGTCTCATTTTCCTCATCTATAAAATAGGGATGAAAAAAGTACTTACTTCATGAGGCATGTGATGATTAAATTAGTTAATATAAGTAAATCTCTTAAACATCCTACAGCGTGCAATGTAGCATCCTCACCACCAGGAGAGAGAGTTATCTGACTGTACATGTCAACAGCACCAGGGCTTAGAAAAACATTGCAGTGCCATGAACAATGAGGGGGAACTGGTGGGCTCTAGAGTGATGCATTTTCTCTCAACCATAGAGTTACTTAGGGGCACAAATATGGGACTAGAACCAATAACTATAGAGAACATGTCTCTTTCTCTTCACTTGTCACCACAGGGACAACTGTAAAGTGGGCATCAGTGATCCAAATAAGGAGAACTATATGTGCAAAGTGCTTGGAGGCAGGAAGGAACAGGGTGCAAACTTTCGGTCTAGGACAGAGCATCCTGATTCACCTGGTTTGGATAGTGTCTCAGTATGGGGAAGTTTCAAGAAGCAAGTGAGAGAAGTGGAAAAGGGCACAGAAGTGGTGAAAGAGGCAATAGGGAGCCATATCGGGCATTTGAGTAGAGGGATGATGCCTAACTATTAGAACTAAGGAGCATTAGCGTAGAAAGAGACTAGCATCTGGGAGATGAACAGGCAGGGGACGGCGGTACTTTTCAAGGAAGGTCTGAGGCTCCAGGCAAGATGAGCAAGGGAAGGAAGAGGTGGTTCTCAGACACCTGGCAGAGGGGCCTCTATGCCACCTGTACATGGCATATGCTCTGCCTTCTATCAGAGCCAAATGGGAGCTAATGACCTATGACCATGTGTGCAAACCTCTCTCTGCACAGCCTCGAGTGATTGGGCGTCTGCTAATGAGATTTTTCTGGAGGGCTGTTAAAGATCATTAAAAAGCAGTTTTTGAAAACCCAATATTAGTTTTTAAGTAGTTAGCAGGGGTGAGCCCTCACTGCTCAGTGTTAACCAAAGCAAGTGATGAGCTGCCACTCAGGGAGCAGAGAGAGGCAATGGGAATCCCTTTGTTTCCATGGATGACAGGCGTGTTTCTGAGTCAATTCGATCCTATTTGTTTCCATCTGAGTCACGAAATGTTTTACAAACACTCTCTGTTGCTAGAACTGTGCTAACTATTAGATAATCATCCTAATTTTGATACTAGTAATAACAAAAATAATGATAAATGTAAAAATTTACTGAGCACCTTCTTAGGCACTAAGAGTTAATATAACTTTATATAAACAGTTTTTCTAATTCTTTCAGCAGCAAAGTTTTATTGATTCCATAATCCACTTGAGAATCTTGAGTTGAATAAAACCAAAATCCAGATCCTTAGAATCCTTTTATCCATTTTAGTCCATTTTCTGTTGCTGTGTCAGAATACCCAAGACTAGGTGAACTATAATGAGTAAAAATGTATTTCTCACAGTTCTAGAGGCTGGGAAGGCCAAGCGCATGGTGCTGGCATCTGTTCAGCATTCTTGCTGATTTACACCATGGTAGAAGGGCAGACAGGCACAGAAGACAGAGAGCTCACTTTTATAGCAAAACCACTCCCATAATAATGAACCCATTCTCATGACAGTGACAGTAATCCACTCATAAAGGCACTAGGATTA
Organism: Tupaia belangeri chinensis; assembly: GCF_000334495.1. Lineage (NCBI taxonomy): Eukaryota > Metazoa > Chordata > Mammalia > Scandentia > Tupaiidae > Tupaia > Tupaia belangeri. Next base: position 1,955,021 of record NW_006208084.1, on the reverse strand, counting down.
AGTTTTTAACACTTGAACTTTGGGGGGACACAGTCAAACTTAGCACTGTCTAAACAAATGAATGTTATAGCATATGTTATGACTGGAAATATAGAATAATAATTGCTAGCATTTATTAAATTCTCTCCCTGGGCCAGGTACTATTGTTTTACTTTCTTTCCAAGTAAAAGCACATTTATTTCTTATGAAACACTAGGTGGTAATTACTATAACCCCATTTTCTAGATAGAGAAAGTGAGGCAAAGAGCAATTATTAAAAAAAAAAAAAAAAAACACTTGCCTAGAGTTAGCTAGCCAGTGGCACGGTGGTTAAGGAGGCTATGTGGACCCTATGTGGCCTACCGCACAGTTTGAGTCCCAGACCTGGCAGCTTGAGAGAAATATCGAGTGCATTTACCCACATTCTTACAACTCCCCCAAAGAAAGGAGAAATGGGAAAAAGGGATCATGGCATGGCTATTCCCCAAAGGGATGCTGTTTCCCTTTCTCTCTCTCTCTGACTTGTCTCTCTCTGGCAAACACATGCACTCTCTAGAAAATTTTTTTAAAAAGTAGACAATTAGAGGAAAAACAGGTTACAAACTCAAGTATTGACTTCATTAATATAGCCAATACAGATTTTATTCACCTATATAATAACCTTAACAAAAGCTTTTATCTGAGAAGGTCATTACACTCTGAATCACATAAGATATTAATATTTAGTAGCATGCCTGGCATACTTTGTATGCTCCATAACAGCCTTACCTGGGTCTGTTTCGTTCTCTCCTTTAGCCTCCATGTCTAGAGCGCTATCTGGCACAAAATAGACCAACAATAAATGCTTGGCAGATTCATGTTAAAATGTCACTTATCATTATTATTGTTATTGAAGGGAAACAAAGGGTAATTTTGCATCACAATGCCTGAAAGAATTTGAGGTGAAAACAAAAGTAAGGAATGAGAACTAGGAAAAAATCTAGTTGGGGAAACTTCTCAGACTTACAGATAAGATGTGTTGGCTGAGATACTACAGGTACAAACCAGTACCCCCAGCTGGGGAAAGTTCTATCGAGGTATCTGGAAGAAGAGTTGTGTGTCTACTGGAAGTGGTTATAGAAGTCAACACATCCTCCAGGAAGCAAAAGACTGGGGTAGAAAAATTCTGTACTGAGAACTAAGGGTGCATTTCCTCTGCAGCAGTTTCTTCTCTCTGTGACTTTAGGAGAAAGGCAGGCAGTGAGAAGGGAAGGAAATAGGGAGGTCAGCTCCAAAGTCTAAGGTGGAGAATTTCAAACAAGTCCATCAGCAATGTCAGACACTGCAGAGTTCTATTTCAGGACTCAGCTGCACTGGGAATAACTCACAAAGCCCGGTCCAGGGTAGGCATGCATAAAAATGTGTTGTGTGAACTTGTCAAAGGTCACAGCACAAATGACAGGTCTAGGACTTGCACTCCTGCCTATGCTCCAACTTTCACGCTATTCTAATGTCCCCTCTCACTTAGCTCTGACTTTGGAACTTCATTTTGCACAGCCCATGGGCATATCTGTGTTCACACCCTTGATTCCTTCTGAATTCCCATCCCCTCTACATATGTTGGATCAAATTTTTGCAAGTTTTTAAAGGATCAAACATTTTTCTATTAGGAAGACATATCTGGTCCTTTCCAGCTGTAAGTCATTACATGCTTTCTTCATCTTCTCATTTATAATTCTCCTGTAACACTGATATAATTCTACCTTTTATTACACAATTAATTTTCTATTGTTCTTCTGACCCACGTGGGGCCCTTTAGGGCAGGATGATGTCCCCCATGACATTCCACACACTGCTTTCAACGTACAGTGGAACAAATAACACTTGTTAAGTTGAAATAAGACATAAACAGGGTGTATTTCTCCCCATCTGTTGCTTTCAAACTGGTCTTTAGAGATTTCTGTCGTGTATAGACCCTAAGTTTACATAAAATTTAAAGGAGAATCTAAAAATACTCAGAGACAAAAAAAAATGTATTAAGAGTGGAAAACCTAAATGTAGGTCAATAGAAAACTACTGAATGAATTTTTGTATATTTACAGCTGTATTTAGAGTTACCCCCTGATTATCTTCTGGTAAAAAAATAAATTAAGGAATGTGCAGTAAAACATGTATAACTTGAGAAAAATGAAGGTGAAGGTACAAGGTGTGTGTGTGTGTGTGTGTGTGTGTGTGTGTGTGTGTGTATGCATATTTATTGTGGGAAGATAAACAAAAAAATACAAGCTAAAAAATGATTATATATGTATACGGTCAATGAAGAAACAAGAAAGACTCAGGGGAGAAGCTAAATATCTCTGAATATACCTTACTTTGTAGATTCAAATCTGGAACCAGGAAGATGTTTTATATAACTATAAAATAAAATAAGTTTTTTAAAAGTGCAAATTCTTTTTTTTAAATTTTTTAAAAAATTATTTTATTTAATTTTATTTATTCATTCATTTATTTATTTTAATTTGACCAGAGAGACACACACAGAGAGAGAGAGAGAGAGAGAGAAAGGAAAGTGAGAAAGCAAGATACCAGGTCCGGGACTCAAACCATGGTCGGCCATGTGGGAGTGTCCAGCGCCTTAACCACCACACCACTTGCCTATCCCCTAAAAGTGCAATTTCTAAAATTGCAGTGACAGTGAAAAAAATAAACTTAACTGTGTGTTGTAATTATGGCATAACCAAATTGAGAATTATTTTACATGATTTCAAAACACAATAATTTGGTCCAGCCGGACGGCAATCAGCAGCAAACTAAACTGCAGTGCTGAAAGCCGCGAGGTGCTCTTGGTCTCTCTCTCTCTCTCTCATGCATGCACAAGCTCTGTATTATGAATAAAGTTAAAAAAAACAGAACTTTAAAGACACAATACTTCAATCACTATTTCTAGTGGTAAATATGCTATGGATAAAAATAGCTATAAAATAATTTTAAATATTTGCAGTAATCAGTGTGGCTGTAATGTTAATATTCTGTTGATTATTCTGAGAATTTTTTAAAGAATTCTATTATTAACTTTATTCGTTTATTCATTTTATTTTATTTGACCAGAGAGAACCGAGTGAGAGCGAGAGAGGGAAAGTGAGAAAACAAGCTGCAGGTCTGGGACTTGAATCATGGCCGGCCATGTGGGAGTCCAGCACCCTTAATCATTATGCCAGCTCCAATTATTCTAAGTATTTTATGTGGACATTGCAAGAAAATTAAATGAGTCTTATACCACTGAAAACCAGAATTAATATTAATGTGGGGAGAAAGATATAGAGGTGTCAGATTGAAGAAGTTAAGTAAAAACTCTGTAGTCCTGAGTTTCTCTTCGAACTCATTATGGAACTCACAATTAATTTATTCATTTAAAACAGCAACAACAAAACAGACCTTATATTCTAACCTGGACCACTGATAAGGCCTAGACACAATAACCAACCTAGCAATTACAGTGTGATATGTAAATACCATTCCCCAGTAAAAGAAACCAGGTACCTCTGGAGAAATGTCTGGTTCAAGATCTAGGACAGACAAATAATAAGGTGAGCCTGAAACCTTCCTGGAATCCAGGAAGATTTATAACTTTATGGGAATGTGTCAAAAAAGATGTAAAAGCAGGCTTGATGAGATGTTTATTGGCAAAAAGAGAATAACTACAGAATATATTTATATCTGTCTTCATAATGATTCTTAAACCCAAACAACATTTTTGCTTCTGGCAGTGATGAAAAAACTGACACTGGACTGACCATCTTGCTATCAACACCTAGAAAACCTAACAAAATATATGAGAAAAACCGGTTTCCAGACACTGGACAGAAAAATAGTCAAGATTCTAATTCCCGAAAGATGTTGAGCTGAATGATGGCCCTGGATTTCTTCATGGAGGCACTCTTTAGACACTGGTCAGTAAGGGAAACTCAGGAAAAACATGATGGTCTCATTGAGTTGAGAAAACAAAGAACAGAGTTTGGAAAGGCAAATTAGTTGCAATTCATGGGGCAGGAAACCAGGAAGAAGGAGCTATGACGAGACAGAGCCCTGGACATCTGTATCTGGGTTTTCTTGAACCTGTTGCCAAATGCCAAATCACCATTGTCTTACACAAAAGCAAAGAGTCTAACAATAAGGTTGCTATGGTTTGATTATCTACTCCAAAACTCATGTTGGCGTTTAATTACCATTGTGATGGTATTAAGAGGTGAGGTCTTTGGGAAGTAGTTATGATTAGAAAAGGTCATCAGGATAGGGCTCCATCATGGTAAGATGGCTTTATAAGAAGAGGAAGAGACAGCTGACCTGGCATACCCTTGCCTTGTCACTATGTGCCATTTACTATGTTATGATGCAGCAAGAAGGCCCTCATTAGATGTCAGTATCATACTTTGGACTTTCTAGACTCCAGAACTGTGAGCTAAACACACCTCTATTCTGTGTAAATTACCCAGTCTCAAGTATTTACTTATAGTAACAATAACAACAACAAAAGACTAATAGAAAGAAACCAAGGAAATTGTAAATTAAATAATTCCCAGATCCCATGTAGTGTTAGAGGCAAGAGTGTTTTTACTGGCCTGAGTGGAAAGTTTTTATTAAACACTAGGCATTCCGTAGAGACCCCAGAAGGGTCACTTTAGTAGGAGGGATAAACTAGTCCCAATTAAAGGGTGCTATAACTCCAACCTAATAAAGATTTAAAACAAGCCTCAGAAGGATCAGATAATCATCCAGTGGCTTGAATTCTTGCTAGGACAAAGCCCAATACTCTTTGTAGAAAAACACTCTTTAAAGAAAGGTAGCAGATGGTTTAGTTTCATAGGCATACATTTATCAAAAGTTACCAAGCTACACCCTTTAAGTATATACCATTTATTGTATATTATTTTTGCCTCAATAAAGCTGTAAAAATTGACTGAATATTTGAACTAACACTCAATGAAAGATGAAAGGATGGTTAATAGACACTGAAAATGTGCTTAATGCTGGTAGTGATGATGAAAGGGAAAATTAAGATCACAATGAAATACCACAGTGTAGACTGTCTAAAATCTGAAAGATTGACTGTGTCGTGTGCGGGTAGGGATGTGCGTCGACTGGAACTCATACACCGCTGGTTTGAAATATAAAACGGTGTTGTGACTTTGGAAAATCGCTTGGTCCTTTCTTTAAAAATTAAGCACGTACTTCTCATATTACTCTGACATCCCACTCCTAGACATTTTATCAAGGGATGTGAAAATGTATGTCCACACAAAGACTTGTAAATGAGTGCTTCTGGAAGATTTACTTAAATATTGCTTTTGCTATGGGGGCATGCATTCACTGGAGAAGAGACAGAAAGAGAAAAAGAGAAAGAAAGTGAGAAATCACCACGCAGGGAGTGTGGCCACACTAGCGTCCCTTCTCTTTCATTATCTTCTTGGATTTTAGGGCAAGCATGGATTTTACGCCCAGCATGTTTTTCAAATCACTAGATAGGAGATGCAATTCATGCAGTTAGCCATGTAGGATCTAGCTGCCTTAACCTCCATGCCACCTGCTGTCCCATTTCTATTATAATAGCTCACAACTGAAAACAACTCAATTGTCCATCACCGGATGAGTAGAAATACAAATTATCATATAAGTATAGAATGGCACTACAATAATTTAATTACTGACACATGCATCAATATGAATAACTCTGAAAAACATTAAGATGAGAAAAAGACACCAGAACACCAGACACAAAAGGGTTCATATGATATTCCATTTATATTAAATACGAATCTTATCTCCAGAGACAAAAAGGAGGTTAATGATAGCCTGGGATCAAGTATATATATCAATTGGCTATAAGTCTTATTGGCAATATCTCCTTTCCACCTAACTCTTCTCACCACCGCCCCTGCTACTTTCTGGTCCACATCACCATTTTTTTTTTTTTTCAGGATTCCTTGTATAACTTCCTAACTGGTCTCTTTGTTTCCATCTCGATCCTAGTTTAGCTTATTCTCGTCAGCAAAGGTACTGTGATCCTAATAAAGTCACATCAAGTCTCCTCTGTTTAAAACTCTGCAATTGATTCCCTTTTCACTCAAAGTGAAAGCCAATTTTAATTTTTTTATTATTTTTTTTATAAAACTTACAAGGTTCCCATGACCTGGCTCCATTAATTATTTGAAATCATTTTGAGCTATTCTTTCTCACTCTGATCCAGCCATGCTGGTGTCATTGCTCATCACTGAATGTGCTAGGATGTTCCCATCTCAGATTCTTTGCTGAGTGTTCTCTGTCCTGGGATGCTCTTCTCTCCAGATACCTACATGGGCCACCCTCTCACCACATCAGAAACATTCTCAAATGCAACTGCCTTTGATTCCCAGGGCTGTTGTAACAAAGTACCACTCACTGGATGACAACAGAAATTTGTTTTCTCACAGCTTTAGAGCCTAGAAATCTGAAATCAAGTTGATCAGAGGGCCATTTTCCTCTCTGAAAGTTCCAGGGGGAGAAACTTTCTTATTCTTCCTGACTTCTGATGGTCGTTGGCCTTCCTTGGTGTTCCTCACTTCTAATTGCATCATTTTGGTATCTGCTTCTGTAGTCCCATTGCCACCTTTTCTATCATCTCTGTTTCCTCTGTGTTCTATATTCCACTCTATGTGTTTGTATACAAATTTCCCTCTTCTTAAGACGATACCAGTCATTGGATTAGGACCCAATGACCTCATACCAACTTGACTGCAATGATAAAGACTGTGTTTCCAAACTAGGTCATACTCACAGGTACTAAGGGTTAGGACTTGAGCATATCTTTGGGAGGAAGCACAATTCTACCCACTATACTCCCTTTTGAGTGAGACCTTCACTGGCCACCCCTATCTAGAACTGTGGCCCTTTCCCAAAACCCACTGTCATTCTTTCCATTGTTTCCTTAATACTCAGCAACATCTAACAAGTTATGTATTTTACTCATTAAAGAAACTTTTCCCTTCTCCCCCTGGAATACACATTCCAAAAGGACAGAGAATTGAAACTTTGTATCTTTGTTTCCTGCACTATTCCTGACTTTCCTACCTACTTAAATATTTGTTGAACAAAAAGAAGAGTGTTAGGAAAGGTAGGGAATTTTTTCCTGACTCTCATGGATTCATATTGACCTAAGCACAGTTTTTCCTATGAGAGAAAACAGCCTTGTTTGAGTCCCCATAAATAACTAAAATCACCTTATTATATTTTTTTCTCCAAGGTTAGTCTGTTACTGCCTATGTTCTCAATTCATTTGCTCTAAGATTTTTAGTTATCTTAACGAGATTCATGCTTTCCACCTCATGAAAGAAGCAAAACAATCATTGCAGAGGCAGGAGGAGGAAGGGGTCTCATTATATCCTTGTTGTGATCCATAACTGTCACTGACTCTCAGAGCAAAGAACAAGCCCAAGCTGTTTTGACTTGTCTACCTTTATTTTCTCTACCACTCCCACTCCAGATTTCTCTGCATTGTTGCTTTTCAAAATCCATTAGCAGGTGGAAGAAACAAATTACTGCAATGTGACCAGAATTCTTTAAAAAATACAACAAAGTATATGGAAGATAGTCATATCGTATTGGGTAGGTTCAGTAATTACTGTCTCTTGACACTTCTGTTTTGACTGTGTGTTTATGGGTGTGTGTGTTTGTCAGGTCTTTATGGAAAATCCATCCTATGTAGACATTTTCTCTCTGCCTTTCTCTTTTTTCCTTCTATTTGTTTGTGTCTCTCTCTTCCTCAATATCTCTTTTCTCTGCCATCTGAATCACCAAACTCAATTGTTAGGAATAGACATTTGGGTCACTCTGACTCCTCTTTAATGGTGCTTCTTGTCATTACACTATAAGCTAGCAACCTATTTTACACTTCAGAATACCCAAGGTACAGCTGGGAGAATCTTTGAGAGATGCTTTCTAGGTCTTACACACCTTGGGAATACTGACTGGGGGGAGGTCTGGACTGAGACTCAAAAGGAGAATTTTAACCTGGCCCCTAGATATTCTGATGCAGAGTTAGAGACCGCATTTTACAAACATCAGGTTTCAAGAGGGAAAAAAAAATTATATCAATGTGGGAGTTTATTGAGCAATGTTGACGAGCAGAGAAAGACTTCTTGCAATGGGGCAGCTTTCTCTTTGCATGTAATTACTGGTTCATTATTTCTTCTTCCTTCTTTAGGGGAATTCTACCTGTATTGTCTTATAAAGGAGTCAGTTCCAAGTTTTGTTTTATGATACCACCATTGAGTTCTGCCTTCAAAGATTCTGTACTGGTTGGTTGTCTAGAAATTTCGTTAAAGGCTTCTGTAAGGCAGAAGTTACAGACCACATGACAGATTTGTTTAGGAAAGCGGGACAGCACAGGAAAATAGATTTTATTTTATTTTTATTATTATTATTAGAGAGACAGAAAGCGAGAAATAACCCCCTAAGGGTTATGGTCACGCCACAATTCCTTCTCCTCCATTCTCTTCTCAGGGTCATGGGCATACACGGACATGCACCCTTTGTAAGTTTAAGCCACCGGCTCCAGGACTTGAACCATGGTGAACTACATGGGAGTCCAATGACATAGCCATTACATCAACCGCTGGTCCTGGAAAATAGATTTTAATAATAAAGCACCAATGTTGAAAAGAGTTACCAATACATTTTTAAGCTCAGAACTTTGCAGGGTAAGTGGCAGGGCTGGTTGAGATAATGATTGAGGAACATTCTCAGATCCTCAAAAGAAAAGTGTTATACAAATACCTTTATACTGGACACATCTTGAACATATTATATATGCTTTACTGCATCGTAGTCTAATTAGTGCTCTGAAATTCTCCATATTCTTTATTAGCGATTACTTATTTATAGATATGTATTACCACTGCGTTGGGGTATTCAACATTGTCTAATACTTGGACTTCAAATAATGAAAACACATATAAATCATTATAATATATGCTATTATGTTATAAGCAAATAACACATGTTGACTCATGTAATTTTCTCACATCTCTATTTTATCCCTATTTTAGGACCAAGGAAATTGAACACAGTGGGTAGATAAATTATTCCAAGTTACAGAATTTGTAGTTGTAGGCTTTGAAATTTAGAGCCAGATAGCCTCATTCCAAAGTCTGGTATTAACCACCCTGCCACATTTTCTCTCAAAAAAGTTTACCATCCAGTTAGGAAAAGAATTTGTTTCTCTAGAAATAAAGAAGCAACTTTCTTTCTTCTAAATAGAGGAAATGGAGAGATAAGATTTCCAAGTTAGAATATGTATAATTGACCTAGATGGTTTATGATACCTTTCTGATAAAGTGGTTAGACTATAGCTGTTTAGAGGTATGTCAGTTAGGTTTTGCTCACATTTCTGGGTGAACCATCTGGACTGACCAGACTCAGTAAATCAGGGGGGTTTGCTCACATGTTTTCCTTCATTTGTAGGGTTGTTTGTCATTGGTAGGTTAGATGGAGGTTAGATGGCAGGCCAGAGAAACAAGAGAACCCCCAGGGTACAAGTCTTTTTAAGAAGCTGAGATTACCTTTGAAGTATACGGTAGCATTCTGTCTTCTGCAAACAAAGTTGTGTCATTCCACCCACATGCAAAATATGTTTCTTCTTTTTCTTCTTCTTCTTCTTCTTCTTCTTCTTCTTCCTCTTCCTCTTCCTCTTCCTCTTCCTCTTCCTCTTCTTCTTCTTTCTTCTTTCTTCTTCTTCTTTCTTCTTCTTTTCTTCTTTTTGGGAGGTTTTTACTATAGGGCACATGCACTCATCAGAGAGACAGAAAGACAGAAAGTGAGAAGTCACCCCCAAAGAGCAATGGCCATGCTGCAATCCCTTCTCCTAACCTTTATCAGGTTCAGATATGAATGTGGCTTTCGAGGTTGGTTCTTTGAATATGAGTATTATTTATTTATGTTTTCCTCATTGAAAGACAGAGATAGGGAGAGATAGAGAAACAGGCACGATGATCCCCTGCCTCAGCCTGTCCAGACCATAGGCACACACCTGCACTCCCAGTGTATATGGGGAAGCAGCAAGACACATACCCAGGACTTCCCATGTGGGTTTAGTTGTGTTCCTACTATGTCACCATCTGGCCCTTGAATGTGGATTATTTTTTTCTGAATATCTTGAACTAAAAAGGATATACATATAACCTACCTATACTTAATATATCAGAACAGACTAGGAAGGACAACCATAAAAATGAAAATAATGGGAGCTACATGGCAATCATGATCTACAGTAATTCTGAAAACCCTCCAGGAAAATGTTGCCCTGTCCACCTACTCTGGAGACAGATAAAGACACAGTTTAACTTCTCGAGAGAGACACCAAGTCTGTTTTGTCCAGTGGTCCATTCTCTTGGCTCTTAAGCCTATTTTTTGATACAGCCTTCCTTTTTTTTTTTTCCTTCAAAAAATGATGTAAGTGTTGGCAGCTGAGTGGATTTTTTTCCTCCTACCTTTGTTCCTATAGAAAGTTGTGGGTCCAAAGGTCTTTCTATTAATTTGAGCAATATCAGTCCTACACAGACAAAATTCATGGCTATTTCGTTGATACATGTCCCTTAATACTTTGAAGGCTTTCTCTGTTTGCAATTATAATTCCACTCTATTTCATAAAAGTCTGTCTCTACTATCAGACAATCACCCTAAGATTGGTATACACTTCTCTCTAGCTAAGAGAGTCTGATAGGCAGCTCATTGAATCTTTCAGAGATCAGTACACAGTATCTGAGAGTCACATCCTCCATTTATCTTTTCCTTGAGGCCATTACTTTGAGAATCTTTTATAGAGTCAAGAGCCTGGAATTGAGGAGCAGATTCATGTTACCAAACACCATATTCTGATTTCTCTATTCCTTTCAAATGCCACTTGTGAACTGGACACATCTTTCTTCCTCTATGTTATTACAGATATCTAAGTAAGTTGAGTGATTTTAGCAACATCATGCCTGGGAACAATTTTTCCAAGGTCCAAAATTTTAGTACGTTGCCATCATCCCAGTTACAAGTAGCAATGTCACTAATTGTAACACCTCTATATGGAGGGACTTCAAAGGGTTCATGTAAAAACAGGATTAAAGTATAAGTTTATGCTGGTATAAACTTACATTTTGAAATGCATGCATGGTTTTTCGTGGTACAAATTTTCCATGAACTTTTTGAAGTTTCTTCATATATCAACTTGAAATTTTTGAAGTCTCTTCATATATCAACATTTTCTCTATTTCCAATATAGTTTCCCCATTACTTTCTAATTTCCACTAACAGTTCACTCTCCTTTTTTTAGTTCTCACTAAATTTTCCTTTCCTTTTCTCAAGGCTCTACCCCTGGTTCCAAGGCCAATGACATATATTTTAGATTTGGGTTATGGCCACTTCTATTTTACTTTATCTTGTTATTTTATTTTTTATTTTGGCAGAAGGTGCATGTGCTCACCATAGAGAGACAGAAAGACAGAGAGAAGGAGAGAGAGAAGGAGAAAGCACTCCCCCCCCCGCCCCCAATGGAGCATGGTCATGCCACAATCCCTTCTTTTCCATTTCTCCATTCTGTCAGGATTTGGAGTATGCATGCCCATCTGTCCAGGATGATTTTCAAGTTTCCATTGCTAGGATTTGAACTATATGCTTTGCCATGTGGAATCTGGTTCCCTTAGAAAACAGGCCACAGAGATAACTTTGGGTATGGCCATTATCAGTTTTCTGTACTGGTTAGATTTGCTGTACAATAATTCACTCTAAAATGTAAGGAGTCTTAAAAGTTCATGGGGATAGGGCCATAGGTAGCATGGTGGTTAAGGTGATGGACTCCCACATGGCAGACCACAGTTTAAGTTCTAGACCTAGTAGCTTGAAAATCACTCCAGATATGCATGAATCCATGCCTAAAATCCCAGGAGGAGAATGGAGGAGAAGGGATTATAGTGTGACTCTCTCCCAGGGAGTGATTTTTCACTTTCCCTCCCACTGACTCTTTAGCAAGTATGTGAGTCCTATGGCAAAAACCTGAAAAAAGGAAAAAAAGTTCATGGGGACTTCATATTATGAAAAACATGCACAGATTTCAAATTCTTTTGGACCAAAAATAAACTTGTACTTCAATTCTATTTTTCCATTAACTTTTTGAAATACTCTTGTATGCAAAGCAACAGCCACTTATTCAACTTCTGAATTGCAATGTGGCCATCCCGTCTAGGGAGGTGATTTCTTTTTCTTTTTTCTTTTTAAATTTATTTATTATCATGATCTTATTTATATTACATTGAATCATATAACTTTACAGTGTATTACATTTCTTTTTCCAGAAGGAATACCGTGCATGTCAGTCAGTATAAAGACATTAACATCCCCATTGCCATCATCCAATAACTTTTCATTTTTTAGATTATTATTATTACAATTATTTTTTAAACATTCAATCACTATCATTTTGCTTGTAAAAGGACTTTACCCAACATGTCATACTTCTCAGACCAGTCCAGTTGACAATACTATAACGTCATCATCAGCAGGTAATAAACCTTTCTTACTGTCTCTCTTTTCCTCTCCAGCAAGTACACACGCACTATGACAAAAACCTAAAAATAGGAATCCGATCTGATGGACATTGTCACTGTCATAGATTTATCTCAGTGACTGGGTGGGGAAAAAACAGCTGGAAGCGAGTGACTCTTGTTCTAGTAGCTTTGCAGATTGTACTATATACTCGTATGAGACAAGATATACAAAATAATAGAACTCTGAAATTTAACCTGACATTTATTTCTGACTTTTGGATATAAAATGTTTGAGTCGGTGCTTCTTCATCAGCACACCCTAAGGAATGACCAGCCTAGAGAGTTATTTTCTCTTGCACCAATATACATAGTTAATTTTAACTATGCCGAATGTGGTTGGTTGAGAGTGACAGCAATTTAGCTGAAGTATGTAATCTGTTGCCCTGTGAAGAATCATAATTGTCAGGGACAGTGAAGAAAGATATCACACGTGTGTAGTGAAGGTCGTAATGCAACCTTTTGGCATCCTGAACTGGATGTGAGGATGCATCTCCTTGCTGGTGCAACATTAGAAGTGATGGTACAGTGCAAATGAAATAAAATGCAGCACTTTGCTTCAAATATAATGCAAATTTAATAAATTTTGAGGGAGGAGTGAAAGTATACTCTATTATTCTGCAAATAATTATAAACATGGCTTTTCTAGGGAACTGTATTCTTTGCTTCAAATAAGGAAATGACTTAGAAACTAACTTTTAGGTAGAATGGAATCCTAAATTTTTGAAACTCTGTCCTTAAATGTTCCTCTCCAAAGGAATAGGATATTAAATTGTTCCTCTCCTAAACAATGGAATACCTAATTATTTTGCTTCCAAATAGTTTCATGCTCAATTGTTCCTCTCTCAAGCAATGGAACATTCAATCAGTCCTCTCCCAAACAATAAGGTCCACTCAATTGTTCCTCTCCCAACAGTTGAATGCTCAATTGTTCCTCTCCCAAGCAATGAGCCATTCAGTTATTCAGGTGAATACAGTTGAAAAAGTTTCCATTTCTAACAGTATAAAGCAAAGCTGTGACCAGGGCAATGTTTTGGGCTCAGCTTGCTAAGTTGGAGTCAGGCAAATCCATTATTGTTATCATTATCCTGTGGGATAATTTTGAAATTTTCTGAATAAGAGATATTATTGTTGATCCTCTGTCTCCACCCCCACCCAAATGACCTAGTGAATTTTTATGTTCTCTTATCAGGTATGCACAGTAGTCAAGAATGGTCTCTCTATGAGCTTGTGCATGCCATTAGGGAAATGTTATGTCCAAGGTGAAACCAAACAAAATATTTTAAAATCTAATATGTGTTGGGACCAGCAGTTAGCGTAATGGCTATGTCGCTGGACTCCCATGTAGCCGACCGCGGTTCGCGTCCCAGACCCGGTGGCTTAAACTCACGCCGGGTGCGTGTGCGTGCATGCCCAAGATCCTGAGAGAATGGAGGAGAAGAGATTGCAGTGTGGCCATCCCCCCTGGGGGGTTGATTTCTCGCTTTCTGTCTCTCTGTCTCTCTGTTTTTCTGGTGAGTGCACACGCCCTAAAGCAAAATCTTCTCCAAAAAAATAAGAAAAAAAATCTAATATGTGTTAACTGAGCTCCTGCTGCAGAACTAAGTGAGAACTATGCTGGCCTCCAGAAAGTCCATATTCACGTTGTGCAGGAAGATACAACAGTCGGGACAGGATCAGTTGAGTAGTTGGCAAGTGTCTGGGCTACTCAGAGGTTGAGAAACTCCTCCCCCTTGGAGACCTGGGAAAGCCTGTACAAAGATGGCAATCCATTTGGGTTTTGAAAAATGGGAAATACTTTGTCAAAGACACAAGAAGAGGGAGGAGATAAAAGCAGGCATGTTGGGCAGCTCACAGCCTGGGATGGGGGAAAGCTGAGAGCCTGATATTCTTTAGATATAGGACACCTTGAACACAGTGGTAAGACGAGGCTGAGTTAAGGACTTGAATGTACATTTTTCTGAGGTTTTGCTTTTCTTCAGAGATCTTCCGAGCACACAGAAGGAAAGAGAAGGAGTGACAGCAAAAAGCTTAGAAATCAGAGCAGTCTCAGAGACATTTGACTAAGCCCCAATTACACAGGACATGGAGAGAATTCCCTACTGTCATTGGAACTGAGTGTTCATCATAGAATTGCTAGATGTTTCCACACCTGACAGGAGCCAACTTTGCTGCCTGATGTGCATCTCCATGAAGTTCGAGTCTATGTATCTGGTGTTTCTCAAATTTTTTTTCTTGTGGCCAGTAGGTGGTATGGTGGTTAAGGTGAGGGACTCTCACAAGGCTGACCATGATTCAAGTTCTAGACCTGGTGACTAGATTATCATGTCAGGAATGTGTGTGTGTGTGTGTGCTCAAAAGCCAAGAGGAAAATGAAGGAGAAGGAACTGCAGCATGATCATAACCCTAGGGGGTAATTTCTCACTTTCCCCCTCTCTATCTCTGGTGAGCACACATGCCCTATGGCAAAAACCTAAAATATATGTGTGTGTGTGTGTGTGTGTGTGTGTGTGTATACCTATCTATCTCTCTCTATATTTACACATTTTTTCCTAAGTACAGGATATGAAACAAATATTCTGTAAAATGCTTTTGCTAGAGAGCCCCTTGTTCTGTCCTGGGCACATCAGTGATGTTTCTGGAGGATATAAACACATTACAGCCGGTGAATGGTCTCTCCTAGAAAAAGAAAGCCCTTCCAGATAATGAGGAAGTATAGACAGGGCCCAAGAAAGCTCCCCTTAAACACCTAAAATCATTATTGGAGATGATAGTTATAAGCATAACACATGGACTTTGTCAACATTAGAAAATAAAAAATCCATGAAGACAAGCAAACATTGTTTATACTCTCATGACCTAAAACTAATTAAGTTAGCGAGTTTTTGCACTTGATTGTTTTCTTTTAATTCAGTGTCTAATATTTTTCAGAACCCCCATATATGGCATTATAAGATATTTTCTGTTGTTGTTTCCATTTTCAGATGAGAAAACTGAGGCAGATAGATTAAGTGATTCACTCACAGTTGTGCAGCCACTAATTGGCAGAGCTAGAATTTGAGCTCATGTAAATTGGACCAAAAATCAGTGTTCTTGGTCCTTGTGTCATATTGAATGCATTAAAGCCCTTTGACTACTGTGTGGCTCAATTTCAGTTTCAGTTAGATTTTCAGCATTAAAAACAGCACTGCCTCAAATGGCACTGTACATGCATGCGTGTGCATTTTTTTTCTTTTTTTTTAGAGAGGTTTTTGTTACAGGGTGTGTGCATTTGCCAGAAAGAGAGAGAGAGGCAGAGAGACAGAAAATGAGAAATCACCCCCCAGGGGTTGGCCACGCCACAATCCCTTCTCCTCCATTCTCCTCTTGGGATCTTGGGCATGCACACCTGTGCATCCGGTGCGAGTTTAAGCCACTGGGTCCAGGACTTGAACCACGGTCGGCTACATGCGAGTCCAGTGACATAGCCATTATGCCAACTGCTGGTCCTGTGTGTGTATTTTTAATTGAATTAGTGAGGATTAATTTTAAAACAGAAGAAGAGAAAGAGGTGTGAACATTTTAAGAATCTTGATATGGACAGTAATGCTATTACTGTCTAAAATGGTTTTATCAACTAATTTTCCACCCAGTTACAAATGGGGGCAGTCATTCCACTATGCCCTTGTCAACACTAAGTATTTGATATTGGACAATTTGATAGAGTAATATGATTTTAATTTTTGTCTTTAAATTCTTAGTGCCCCAGTTATTGGATAAATGTAATGCTCCTGAATGTCAATGTCCTGACCTCCTTTTATTTTTCTAATTTGCTTCTGAGCTTTGTGGTGGGCACTTGTGTGCAGTGGCCCCTTTATATGTAGATGACAAAGTAAAAACAAAAGGCAACTTCTGGTGAAGAGCCTCTACTGAATGCAATATGCCCAGGGTACTTTCATGATGATGCTCTGTCACTCACTGGGAACTGGAGCTTCGTGGACAGGTACATTAAGTGCATGAGCTAGTTTGGCATTTTGTGGACAAGTGCTGTGCAAGCTGTGGTCTGTGAACCTGCAGCATCATCTGAAAGTTAGTTTGAAATGCGAGTTCCACTGAAAAAGAATTTTAGGGTTAGGAGTGAGGTAGGAGGTACAGAGCCCAGGAATGGGTCTGGCTTTTAGCAACCCTCCAATACCACTCAGCTTAAAAGCAACAAACTTCTGGCCCACATTACGTCAAAGATGAACCTCAAAAACATTATACCAAGTAAGGAAGCCAGACACAAGAGAACAAATAGAGCATGATTCGCTTTATATGCCATAGTCCAAAAGGTAAATTTATACAGACATAAAGTAGATGAGTGGTCCTAAGAGATCTAACTGAAGGTATGAAGGTGCCCTGAAACTGGTTTATGGTGTCACTCAGTGAAGTTACTAAAAATCATAGAATTGTGTAATAGGTTGCATTTTATGATATGCAAAATATACCTCAATAAAACTGTTAAAAGCAAACAAACAAAAATAAGTTCCCCAAGTATTTTCCAAACCTGATGAACATATGCATCATCTGGAGTGTTTGATAAACAAATAAAACAAACAACAACAACAACAACAACAAAAAGAAATTTGTAGATCCCAACCTACAGCTACTGTATTTTGCTTTCCATGGATGGGCATAGTGATTTTTTGTCATTCATTGGACACTGTTTAGGGAAAAATGAGAGTTTAAAGTAGGTGTTCTCACCCTTAACTGTACAGTGTAACCCTAGGGAGCTTTTGAAAATACAGACGCACATGGAAATTTTCATTTAATCATTTGCGGCAGTGACAGTTTTAAAAGCTGCCCAGGTGATTTTAATGTGTAGCCAAGGTGGGCACACTGGTAATGGTCACTTCCCAATATTCCCAGAGCTTGAGCCTGGGAGTGTACGACTAGTCCTCATGGTCTAAAATGGCTTCGAGAGTCCAACCATCACATTCATGCTTCAGGAAATAGAATGGGGAAAAAAAAAGAATCAAAGGATGGAAATTTCCCTTAAATTTCAAGGTAAGTTCCTGGAAATCTCCTTCTCTATACTCCATCCTCACTGGAAGAACTTAGTCACAAAACCATTACTTTCTGTAAGAGAGTTTAGAAAATGCAGTCATTTAGTTGAGAAGTTATATGCCTAGCTAAAAAATCAGCGTTCTTCTAAAGACTGAGAAGAGAATGCATATTTGGGAACAACTAACACTCAGTGACACTAATATGGCAGGCATTTCGTTACTTTTACCTTTTGCATCTTTTCAGATGAGAAAACTGAGGTACAGTTGCTAGTCAAATATAGGCTACTCAGTTAAATTTGAATTTCAAATCAACAACTTTTTAGTATAATTATTCCCAGATATGGCATGAAACATACTTATGCTAAAAATGATCCCTTGTTTATCTGAAATTCAAATTTAACTCAACTTCCTGTATGTGTACTTGCTAAATCTGGCAACCTTGAACTGAGAGAGTAGGTTTCTCAAAACCACTTTTCAATCGCTAAGACTGACTCGAACCCAGGGCTGCTTGTCTCTGGAAACTGCCTTAGTCACCATGCTAGAATTCATCTTTGTCCACCCAGTATAGTTTTCAATGTACACTCAGCCTCCTGATCCCTCTTTTTTTTTTTTTTTTGGAGAGGTTTTTGCTATAGAGTGCATGTGCTCACCAGACAGACAGAGAGACAGAAAGTGAGAAATCACTCCCCAGGGGTGGGCACGCACGCACTCGCGCCCGGCGTGAGTTTAAGCCACTGGGTCCGGGACTCAAACTGCGGTTGACTACGTGGGAGTCCAGCGACATAGCCATTACACTAACTGCTGGTCCCAGCCTCCTGACCTCTTTATTCTGAGATCCTTCCCTCTGAGACAGGGGCCGTTAGCTACCTCATGTACATGGTAAACTGTAGCTTGGCAAACCTGGAATCATTTTAGCTCGTCACTTCCTAACTACTCGATTCTAGAGAAATAATTTAACTTCTTTGTGTGGAAGTGTCTTCATCTGGCAAAAATAGGTAAGAAATAGTAATGATAATAAAAGTTCTGACCTTCTAGGGTAGTTGTAAGGAACAAATTAATATGCATTACTGAATGAGTCAAACTTTTAGCACAAGGTTTGGGACGGATCAAACCATCCATAAATATTTAGAAAGTTGATTTTTTTTCTTATGGTCCCACTGTGGCTCTGTCACTTGTAATATCTTCTATGTATGTGTCTTTTCTGTCCTTTGTGCTATTACTCCCTCTTAAAGACATTTTTGGTGTTTATCACGTATTTTTATTAGTCAATTTTGAGGAGTTGTATCTTTCAGTAGGTCCACCACTTATCTCTTTTTCTTTCTCTCTCTCTCCCTCTTTTTTTTTTCCTATTACCAAAGGCTGCCCTCAACATGTTATACTTTTCATGAGGCGTTATTACTGTTACTTAAAGCAACGATATTTTAAGGTGATCAAAATGCACTCTTCTCGGATAGAGAAAGATAGCAAGTGAACAATAGAGAGGCAGGATGTTAGTGAGAAACAGATATGGTTTATTATCTGTTGAAGATGACGTGTATAGTATTCTCAACTGGACTGGTCTGGGAAGTATTTCATGATGGGTGAAGTCTTTTAATAAGCAAAATGAGAAATAGTGATTGACTGTTTAAAAAAATTATAATAATAATAATTATTATTGGGAAATGCATGAAAAAGACATTGAATGATAAAGCGGGGAGATGGATGTCTCTGTATTGACTGATATGCATGGCATTCCCTTTTGAAAAAGCAATGGAAGTCAATGTAAAGTTATATGTAATCCAATGTAATATAAAGAAGATTATGATGATAATAAAAAAAAATGTAAAACCACAACCGAGAAAAAATAATGCACTCTTCTCCAGTGTTTTTCACTCTTTCTGATACTTTACACATCCATCTGGAATAATTTTCCTTTATTCTGAAAAACTTCATCTCTTGCACTACTATGTCTGCTGGTCAAAAATTCTCAGTTTGTGTTTTTCTAGAAATGTCTCTATTACACCTTCAGGTTTGAAGGACATTTCATCTGGGAAAAAGGAAATGCCAGGCTTGCAATTATTTTCTTTCGGTGCTTTAAAGATGCCATTCTTCTGTGTTCTGGCTCTCCTGGCATCTGTTGATAAGTGAATTCTCTTTCTCATTTTTATTTCTCTAAAGGCAGTTTTTTCCTGTTCAGACTTCTTTTTTTGTTGTTTTTAGAGACTTTTGCTATGTGCATATGTGCTCACCAGAGAGACAGAAAGTGAGAAATCCTCCTTCCCATGGGGGATGGCCATGCCACAATCCCTTCTCCATTCTCTTCTTGGGATTTTGGATTGTGGACAGACCTCTGACTACTTTTCCTATTTTTCAAAAATCTTTTACAAAGGGGACTGGGGAAGTCATGCCCACAAACATTAACAGACCATTTACTTTCTATTGACCGGATTCTTCCTACCTCCTGTCCCTGGCATAGTATCTTTGAGATGTATATTTCAACCAATTAGTGTATTCTTTTGCTTATTTCTTCCCAAGACACAGTACTTCCCTTTCCTTGAGATGTAGATAAGGCCTTTCTTTAACTAATCTCTTCCCAAGACAGGGATCTTCCCTTCCAATCACCGACCTAAGAATTTGTGGAACCCACCTATAACCTACAACACACCCACCTTCTACATGTCCCGCCTTTTTGGGCCAGACCAATGGGAAATCTTTTAATTAAATATTTGTCTGTCAATCTCAAAAACGAATAAAAGGAACCCCTGTACACGATCACCCCGAGAAAAGGCATGTGTGCCTCTTCTCTGGCCTAGGTCACACAGTTGGTTTAGAAATAAACCACATTAATTATTAATTATTAATTTTACGGTTGGTTATATTTTTCCATTGACAGGATACACATGCACGCACATGTGCCTGGTGTGAATTTCATGTACCTGGGTCCAGGATTGGAACCACAGTTGACCATGTGGGAGTCCAGCAACTTAACCATTACTCCATCTGCTGATCACTTGTTTGGACTTTTAAAGATTTCCTCTCCAACATTGGTGTCAAGTTTGGCTACAATGTTCCTAGCTGTAATTTTATTTTTCCTTCTTTTTGAGTATTCCATTTTTCTAAATATATGGATTAATACCTTTCATCAGACTGGAGACACATCTTCTCTTTTGCTGATTATCTTATAATATTTTAATTGATATAATATTTGTACATTTTTATGGGGTATGGTATGGTTTTGTAATACATGAGTACAATGTGCAATGATCAAATTAGTGCAACTAGCATATCTATCATCTCAAACATTTATTATTACTTTGTGTTGGGAGCATTCAAAATCCTCGCATCTAGCTATTTTGAAATATACAATAAATTATGAACTATTGTTACCTTACTATGTTAAAGAACACTAGGACTCTTTCCTCTTACCCAACTGCAGTTTTGTATCTGTTAGCTAACGTCTCCCAACCCTCCTTCCCTTACTCTACTCTCTACCTCTATATATAAGGTCAACATTTTTTCGTTGACTTGGAAACCTTTAAGTCCTTATTTCTTTAATAATTTCTCCTGCCTTATTCTTTGTCTCTCCTCCTTCTGATACTTCATTTACATTTATGTTGGGCCTTTTGGCCATATTCTCTAGCTCTCTTATGCTCTGCCCTGCATTTTTCTTTGTTTCTGTCTCTTTGTGATTTGATCAAGAGGCTTTCCATTTGCTTTTGAGTTTCCTCATACTATGTCTGCTATGAAACTCATCAGTTAGTTCTTTGTTTTTTCAAAAGTGAGTTTATTAGATGCTATCTTGCTATGCCACAATTCTTCCCCCAGCTTCCCAGCCAGTCAGATTGTTCCTGGCATGTTTGGGTCCACCAGGATCCAAACTCAATTCTTCCATATGGCTCCAGTTTCACACAGCAGTGCCCTACCACCTGTGCCACTATGACTGGGTCCCAATTAGTTCTCAATTCTAGATTTTCAGTTTTGCAAGCCTTGAGTGTTCATTTGAAACCAATTATTCCTGGCTTTCTATTACTATTTGAGTAACATGAAGTTTAGTATTGGTTAATATCAAGTTATTTCGAGACCAACAGTTAGAGTAATGGCTATGTCTCTGGACTCCTATGTAGTCAATTGCAGTTAGAGTCCCGAACCCGGTGGCTTAGACTCACGCCAGGCGCATGTGCGTGTGTGCCCAAGATCCTGAGAGGAGAAAGGAGAAGGGATTGAGGTCTGGCTGTCCCTCTGGGAGGATGATTTCTCGCTTTCTATCTCTCTGTCTCTCTCTCTGTCTTTCTGGAAAGTGCATGAGCCTTATAGCAAAAAACTCTCCAAAAAAAAAAAATCGAACTATTTCACGGGTGGAATTTGTTGACTGGTGAGATATGCTGAAGAGTATTTGCGTAGGGAATGATCCGATTCAATGGCTACTTTCTCATGTCCATGTTTGTTAGGTCTCTTCTCTTGGATTTTCTAATTCCTTCTTCAAGTAGAAATTCCCCAATTTCCTAACTCTTTTGGGGAGCTAAGTAACTCTCTTTCAGTTCTTGTATTACTCTGCCTTTTGCTCTGTCTTGTGTGAAGGAGGACAGCACTTCTCTAGTTTAGGTGTAGACCTCTACAATTCTTCTGCTTAAAAGGGTGAGGGACGTGGTGGCGACTGCCCTATGGTAAAAAAAAAAGGTGAGAGGAAGTCTCTGATTCTGTAAAGATAATTAACAATTTGGGGAGAGCCCTTACAACTCCTTAAGTACGGTTTCTAGAACTTCTGTTTTTGTTCCTACTCACCTTCTTAGGTATGAGGCTTTTCAATGCTTAATGCTTTCTTAAATATATATTAATTTTTACCATGATTATTATTATTTGGTTTGGTTTGGTTTAGTTTCTGTTTGGCTTGTTACTCTGCAGGAATTTGGATCTCTGTTTTCTTTAGTTTGTTAGGTTCGTTCTCATTTTTCATCTAATGTTAGTTCCTCTCTTCATCTCTTTACCTTCTGGGCTAATATAATTATAGTTCTTTTACTTTCACTATGGTGAGGTTTAGGAAGGTAATAGAGATAGATTACATTTAAACTAAAGCCTACTTTGGTTATTATATTCTTAATTTATTCAAATTTTAAAATTTTATTTTTTGTTTTATAGACCCATAATTGTATTTATTTATTATGCACAATGTGGTGTTTCAATACATGTATGCATAGCATAATGATCAAATCGGGGTAATTAGCATATCCACCACCTTAAACATTTATCCTTTTTGTTGTTGTTGTGAGAACATTTATAATCCTCTCTTCTCTTCAGTAGAACACCCCAGAACATTTTCCTGCCATTTATCTGGGGATCAGCCTCTCCCTTTTTCTCCATCACCCTATTCTCCCCAGCCCCTGGCAACAGCTATTCCACTCTCAGTTTCTATGAGGTCAGCTTTTTTATATGCCACATGTAAGGGAGATCATGTGATATTCGTATTACTGTGCCTGGCTTATTTCACTTAACATAAGGTTTTCTTTCTCAAAGTTACATTTCATTCCTTTTAAAACATTTTTAGCTTTTTTTCCCTTACAAATTATATTCTTATCTCAAGTTCTCGTAAACCTTAAACCTTCTGTTTGTTCCACCTCTCAATCACTCTCATGGAAGATCATCACTTGAGATGGTGTGTCGGTGTGGTTCTATGAGTCCATCATCCTTGGAGATCACTTTTTTTTTCCTGAGTGGCATGTGGTTTGTAGATTGGTTTTGCATTAGTTTCCTCTGTGTTCTCCCCAAATATTTACCAGGACAGGGACAACTGCAGATCAATTTATTTACCTGAGTATTCTTGTACCATGGGGAAGATATCTATTCAGGATCCATATTTACCTGCTTCTCTGATTTGACATGGGAAGTTCTCATGAAAGGTTTTTTTCCCATAGTTCAGTATCACAGCATAAAAAGATTATTTTCTTATTCTATCTGGCAAATTTTTAAAGTTCCTCTTTCTATCAGGGCTTAGCTCTTTGAGACCTGTAGCTCTCAGTTCCAGCTTAAACCTTGGCATGGACATGAAAATTCCAGCCCCCAGCTCTCCTGGCATATATCAGGATCCAATTCCTCTTCAGACTGCCCTAGTGCAGAGCAATATCTAACTCACTGTCTTTACGTTTTTGCCATGTTTGGTACTAGGCTCTTTCTTTTGAACTGTTTTAAGGTAGAGGTGGGGTATTGTATTTTATTTTGAATTGAAATAGCATTTCCTAGAATGTGGTAGTGGTGGAGATGGGATGGTTGCATTATCTCAATTCATCATTGTGCTAGAACTGGAAGTCCTCCATACTATTATGCATCTTGTTTTCCCTCCAAAATTACATCTTGGAGCATTTTCTGTATCATTAGTACATATCACTGTTTCTAAGGACTACCAAATACCCCATTGTATAATTGATATGCCATTAAGGATTTAACTACTGTCCTACTTGGTTGATCATAGCTTTCTACTATTGCAAACAATGATGCAATTAGGATTATTTTCTGTATGTTCTAGTCTAACAGAGAAAGTAATATTGCTGAGCCAAAGTATACATGCATGATGTTTCAAGATTTGGTACATCCTTGGGACCAGCAGTTAGTGTAATGGCTATGTCTCTGGACTTCCACGTAGTCGACCACGTTCGCGTCCTGGACCCAGTGGCTTAAAAGTCACACCGGGCATGTGTGCGTGTGTGCTCAAGATCCTGAGAGGAGAATGGAGGAGAAGGGATTGCAGCGTGGCCATCTCCCCCGGGGGATGATTTCTCACTTTCTGTCTCTCTATCTTTCTCTGCCTGTCTGGCGAGCACACGTGCCCTATAGCAAAAACGGTCCCTATAGCAAAAACCCCTCCAAAAAAAAAAAAAAAAAAAAAAAGATTTTGTACATACTTTCATAAACATAGAGCGCTAATATCTTTTGTCCCAAGGGGGACATATGACCTTTTCATCTGGTGCCTTTCCTGAAAGGCTTCCTTTAGAATTCGTGTCTGGTTGCCCCTAGGAAAGTTACTGTGACATGAAAATGAAGAGAGCAGTGTGGTTCTTGGAATAAAACCATTCAAATCTGAACATAATTATTTTAAAATCAGAGGTGGCCTTCCCAAAATTTGGGTTGGGGGAACCTTCAGAGACTTTTTTCCCCACGTGTAGAGGCTCTTTCCCAAGACCTTTACAGCTTCAGGTATGAATTTCAAGAATGAGACTATACCATATCTACTATAGTTTGAATGTGCTTCTCCAAAATTCATGGGTTAAAATTTGATAAATCATTGGGGCCGGCAGGTGGCGTGGTGGTTAAGGTGCTGGACTCCTACGTGGCCGACTGAGGTTTGAGTCCTGGACCTGGCAGCTTCCTTTCTCACTTTCTCTCTTTGTTTCTCTCTCACTCTGTCCCTCTCTGGTCAAATTAAAATCAGTAAATAACCTTAAATAAAATAAGTCTTTAAAACATAAAATTCGATAAGTCGTTATGATGGGATTAATGAGGAGTTTTCTTTTTTTTTTTTTTTTTTTTTTTGGGGTTTTTTTTTTAGGGTTTGTGGCCTCGCACAAATTTGCTATAGGATGTGTGCGCTCGCCAAAAAGACAGAGAGAGACAGAGAGACAGAAAGCGAGACATCACCTCCCAGGGGGAATGGCCACGCCACAATCCCTTCTCTTCTATTCTCCTCTCAGGATCTTGGGCACGCAAGCACACGCACCCAGTGTGAGTTTAAGCCTCCGGGTCCGGGACTTGAAACGTGGTCGACTACATGGGAGTCCAGTGACATAGCCATTACGCTAACTGCTGGTCCCATTGGGGGATTTTTACTGTGATGTTGAAAGGTGAGGCCTTTGGAAGGAGGTTAGGATTAACTAAAGTCATTAGGGTGGGGACACCATAATGGAAATCCTTGTGGATTTATAAGAAGAGACAAAGGTCTTCTCTTATTTTGTCTTACCATGTGATGCCCTCAGCCATGCAAGAAGACCCTCAACAGATGTGGTCCCTAAAGTTTTGATTTCCAAAATCATGAGTTAAATGAATCTCTATTCTTTTTTAATTACCCAGTGAAATATTCAGTTATTAAGTAGCAGAGAATGAACTGAAACAATACACCATCCCATAGCTTCTGTCCCTGGCTTCTACCCAACCCTCACACAGCATGGGACCATCTCTGGGAAGCATCTCTCTTATGGGGAAGGAAATTATGGGGGGGGGTCATAGTGGATTTCCCAGAGGGAGGCAGATTTTTCTCTATTCTCTGTTCAGATGAACAGCAGGATATTTGGTACCTTGTCTTTTTGAAATGCAAATGAATCCTGCAGTAGGTGGAGATGAAACTTCTATGGATTTCCTCAGAAAAATGCTTCCTAAAAAGGAAGGAAAAATGTGCTCCTAGACCCTGGGACATGCCTCGGGCAATTTGTGATTATTGTTTGAGTTCCAGGTTTTGGAAAAATAATTTCTCAATCTTTCTTGTGTAGTTTTGTCCTCTGTAGGAATCGGGGATGGAGAAAGGCGAGCAGTTCACAGAGTAGCTGGATGCATTTGTTCATTTGCACTTGCATTCCTGGCCTGCTCTGTGTGAACTTGCTGTGTGACCTTGTTAGGCACGAAAGATTTTTACTCCTTTCAGACTGGGGAAACTTGAACTCAGGATGACTACATTTGAAACTCAGTCTACTTCTTACTAATTGTGTGATCATGGGGATGATTTCTTAACTTCTCTAACTTACTTTTTTCTCACCTGTAACTTGGGAATAACAGTAGTATTTTCCTCATAGGGTGGTCATACAGATTAAATAAGCTGCTCTTGTCAAGTATTTGGGGATACTTAATGTAATATGTGTTGTATTTTCCTGTGTGTTGAAAGTAGCAATTACTATTATTGCTGTTATTATTATAATAAGATGCAAAACAGGGGTTTTCCTCTTGTTCTAGAATTCTGGTGAAAGTTCAAAACTGAAGAAATAAGAAATATAAAATATTCCAAGTTTCTAAAACAACCATCTGTTGCTTTCAGCCCCCACCTCAGAGAGCTACCTGAACTATATCAGTTCAGACCAGGAGCTTAGCTCTTACTCTCTGGAGTCTTCAGTTATTCAATATTAGATGAGGACCGCAGGGCAGACAAACTGCTCCACAGAGAAAACAGCTCATAAAGGCTTCCCCCGCCCCCCCAGTGCTTCTCTCTTTGCCCCTTCTCTTAAACCAAAGGAACAAAGAGGAGCATCAGATAAGAATTACTCTTGTTTCCATATGCCCATACTGACACCTCTGTCTTCTTCATAGACACCTTGTACCAACTCCTCTAGGAATTTTAGGAGCTTCTGGGAAGCTGGTAGGAAGAACAATCTGAGCTAGGTATCTCGTTTTTGAAAACAGTGTATGTGTTTAGAGTTTGGAGGGTACAGGACTTTACGAATAACCAAGTGTATTCCATGAGTTAGCTAGTATTTGGATGATTATTACACAAAAGGCCCTTAAGTCCTTCAGTGTCAGTGTCAGAAGCTATAAATAGAACAAGGCCACCCAACTTACCATGATATGAGCCTTCATGTCACCCACCTTTGCCTCCCTTGTTTCTTCTGCCAGTCAATACCAGAGGCGACTTAGAGAAGTAAAAGCAAATAGATCATGTCATCACAACCCCACTCACCACACTGATAGTTTAGCTGCTCTGGACCAGAGAAGAGCTTTGAATGAAATAAGATATTAGACATTACAATAAAATAATTAAACTACAGTGGGTTGGTGCCAACATGCTGTTAGAAAACCCACTATAAAAGAAAAGGGTCTAAATAAATAAATACACACATACACACACACACACACACACACACACACGAGTTGAGATTTCCACTTCTGGCAAAGGAATTAGCTTGTTCAGATAAACTTTCCCTCCAAGGACAAAAGAAAAGACTGGGGGAAATTAAAATAAAATCTGAAGGAACTAGAGAGTTAGTGGTAGCAATAACTTGAAGGATCAAAGTTCCAAACAAGTGAACCTGGATTTTTGTGCTATTTTTTTAAAAAAACATTTGCTGATTCCAAAGTGAAGGCTGAGAAGCTGAGAAGATGAACAGAAAATGGTGGCTAAAAGGCTGAGAAAACAAGCAGAGCCTCCATCAGACTCACAGGTTTGGAAGAGGAAAATAATTGAACTTCAAGGTCCATCAGGGAGAAGACATATTGGTAGACATCTCAGGATTTCAGCTGGGAATTTTGAATGGCTGACTACTACCAGCAAGGGAAAAACTGGAGATAGACCAGCCTTTACAACTTCCTTTGTAAAATAAAGGTAGAGGTGACCTATCGCTATCCTTACTTCCATTTAGAAATAAAGTCAAATTCTCTTCGAAAAAATAACATTTTCCAAAGCCTCATTTAAAAATAAATTTCTCATGCAAAATAGTTCACATTCAATTAAAAAAAAATCACCAAATAATACCAAGAGACAAGATCCCATGACAACATAAAACAAGAGAAAAACTATCAGCGAAAAAATTCTCAGAGGCAATATAGATACTAAAGTTATTAGAAATAGATTTTTCAACATAGTAATGAGCTTAAAGAATAAACAACTTGGAAATATTTATTGTAGAGTTGGAAACTAAGAAAATATTTGGAATAGACAAATACAGTAATTAAATTTTAGGATCAATTGCTTGGTTTAGCAATAAAGTAAATGAAGGAATGAGAGAATATAATGAACTGCATTACTCAGGAAAAATATGTACTTAAATATAAAAAGAAAAATTAATATCATATGTGAAAAAATGCAAAATACACAACTTTGGAGTGAGAAGGACTAACATGTTCAATGGAAATCACAGAGGAGAGATGAGAAAGAACGAGGCAGAAACAATATTTGAAGATACGTTAACTGAGAACTTCCTCAAACTTAGGAAAGACAGCTTAAGTCATAAAAACTTACTAAGTCCCTGGATGGACAAATATAAAGAAAAATCACATAGTCATGTTATCATAAGTCAGTTGAAAACAAAAAGAAATAGAAGATTTTTAAAACAACCAGAGCACTGAGATCCATTATGTTCGAAAGAGCAATAGTGAGATAACTTGTGTCTTACTAGAAATAAGAGTTCAAAGACAACAGAAATTTCAATGTGCTGAAATAAAATAACTGCCATCTTAAAATTCTACTCAGAACAAAAATGAAGGTGAAATGATATTTTCAAATAAATAAAAACTGCCAGAATGTGTTATATGTTAGCACATTCTCTTTTTTTTTTGGAGAGATTTTCACTGTAGGGCGCGTGCGCTCGCCAGACGGACAGAGAGAGACATAGAGACAGAAAGCGAGAAATCACCCCCCAGGGGGGATGGTCACGCTGCAATCCCTTCTCCTCCATTCTCCTCTCGGGATCTTGGGCACACACGCACACGCGCCCGGCGTGAGTTTTAAGCCACCGGGTCCGGGACGTGAACCGCGGTCGACTACGTGGGAGTCCAGCGACATAGCCATTACGCCAACTGCTGGTTCCCTATGTTAGCACATTCTTAAGAAAATACTCATGCTTAAGAAAATATCAAAGCAAGTTCTTCACATAGCAGGAAAATATTCTCAGAGGAAAGTACAGTGTTAAAGAAGAAATGAGGACCAACAGAAAAAGTAAATAGATGACTAAATAAAAATATTTACCGTATGTATAATAATAATATCTTTAAGGGCTTAAGCTCTATACAGGAAATAGAAAATGTTATAACAATAAAAAAAAATGCAGGTGGCATGACAGATTTTAAATAGTCCATCTTGGGACAAGCAGATGGTGCAATGGTTATGTTGATGGATTTCCGTGTAATCAACTGTGGTTTAAATCCTGGAACTGGTGGCTTAAAACTCACACTGCGCATGTGTGTGTGCATGCCCAAAATACCAAGGGGAGAAGGGAGGAGAAGGAATTATGACATGGCTATCTCCTCTTGGGAGGAGGGGGTGATTTCTCACATTCTGTCTCTATGTGTCTCTCTGTTGCTCTGGTGAGTGCACGTGTCCTATAGTAAAAATCTGTGTCTCTCTAAAAATAAATAAATAAGTAAATAAATAAATAAACCTGAATAGTCTATCTTTGCATTACTAGAGAAGTTGTATAAGGAATAATTTCTATTAGATTTTGATAAGTCAATGATGCATTCTTAATCTCTTTTGTAACCTTTAAATGCATAGTAAAAGAATGTACAAGGTCAATCTAATAGAAGAAAATATGGAATAGCTTTGTAAAAATCCAAATGAAAGTAAGACTTGAGAGAAGAAAATAGAAGAGGAGACAGAATAAAAAGCAAATAGTAAGTTTTACTGTATAACCACAAATATGGACATACATGTAAATAGATTAAATATTCCAATTAAAGACTAGGAGATTTTTGTTTGTTTCCTTTTGGTTTTGTTTTAGTTTCGAGAGGATGAATATACTTAGCAGAGAGAGACACAAGGAACGTGGTAGGTGGAGAAAGAATAACCTCAATGTGGTGTGGTCATGCCAAAATTCTTTCTCTTCTATTTATCCATTCTGTCGTGATTTAGGGCATGCAAAGCACATGACCTATTGCTAAGCCCACTGGGACTGGGATTCAAACTCCAGTGGGATTTGAATGTGGATTCCAACTTCCCTTAGCCACCAGGCTATGGGGAGAGGGTGAAAAATGGAGGAGGGTGAGAGGAAGGGAATCAAGGGAAAAAGAAAGAAGCAAAATATTTAAGGGATACAAAAATGGAAAATTATCTGTTGGTGATAGTGTGTATGATAATACCTTATTTACTTATTTATTTTTATACATTTAATCACTGTGTATTATTACAGTTTACCAAATAAATTTTCCCATCATGAATACAGGGCTTATTGGTCCAGTCAAAGATATTACCATAAACATCATAATCAACAGATTTCTTTCCATTTGGGTTGCCTTAAATATTTTGCTTCTTTCTTCTTCCCCTCGATTCCCTCCCTCTTCGCTTTCCCCATTTCTCACCCTTCTTCCCCACTGTCTCCAGTGTTATCATTGCTCTCTATGCTTTTAGACCTTCCAATCATTCAGTTTCTGCCATAGAGGGCTGACATTTGGTATATATTGAGTGATGACATACTATGCCATTCTTTCATTGTCTGGCTTGCTTCACTTAGCAGTAAATCTTCTATATTTGTCGACTGTCTATCAAATGGTAGGGTCTCATTTTTTTTTTTAAATGACTGAGTGGTACTCCGTAGTGTATATATCCCACATTTTTTCAATCCACTCATCTGTTTATGGACATTTGGGTTGGTTCCATATCTTAGCAATTGTGAATAGTGCTGTAGAATATGAATATGCAAATGTTTTTCTGACTGAGTGTTTTTCTATCATTTGGGTAGATACCAAGGAGTAGAATTGCTGAATCATGTGGTAGTTCTATTTGTAGGTCTTTGAGGAACCTCCATACTGGTCTCCACAGTGGCTGTACTAATTTACATTCCTACCAACAGTGTAGGAGAGTTCCCTTTTAATCACAGCCTCACCAGCACTTATTATTGTTTTAATCTCAGCCATCCTGGCTGGGATTAGGTGGTATCTCATTGTAGATTTGATTTGCATATCCCTTATTATAAGAGATATTGATCATTTTTTTCATATACTTTTTAGTCATTCATATGTCTTCCTTAGAGAGTTGTCTGTTAAGCTCATTTGCCCATTTTTTAATTGGGTTGATCATTTTGTTTCAGGTAAGCTCTCTGAGTTCCCTGTATATTCTGGTTATCAGTTCCTTATCTGAGGTATGGTTTGCATATATATTCTGCCATTCTGAGTGTTGTTGATTCACTCTAAATATTGTTTATTCTGCTGTGCAAAAGCATTTTAATGTAATATGATCCCACTTGTTTATTTTTGGGATTTCATGTGCTTTGGGAATCTTTTTCAAGGAGTCTCCTGCTTCCCCTGTGTTTTACACCAGTAGTTTTGTAGTCTGAGATCTTAGGTTTAAATCTTTGATTCGGGTCCTGATGGCTTCACTTCTGAATAAAACAAACAAACACTTAAAGAAGAGCTAACCCCCATTTTATTCAAACTATTTCTAATGATTCAAAAGGATGGAACCCTCCCAAATTCATTTTATGATGTCTCCATCACCCTCATCTCCGAAACAGACAAGGACATGACAAAAAAAGAAAACTACAGACCAGTATGTCTGATGCATATAGAGGAAAAATTTCTCAACAAGATACTAGCAAATTGTATCCAATGAAATATAAAAAAGATTACACACGGGAACCAGTAGTTAGCGTAATGGCTATGTTGCTGAACTCCCACATAGTCGACCGCAGTTTGCATCCCGGACCCGGTGGCTTAAAACTCACGCCAGGCGCGTGTGCGTGTGTGCCCAAGATCCCGAGAGGAGAATGGAGGAGAAGGGACTGCGGCGTGGCCATCCCCCCTGGTGGGTGATTTCTCGCTTTCTGTCTCTATGTCTCTCTCTGTCTGTCTGGCGAGCGCATGCACCCTGTAGTGAAAACCTCTCCCCCCACCTCACCCCCCCAAAAAAAGATTACACACAATGATCAGATACACTATTCCTAGGACGCAAGGGTGGTTCAACGTATGCAAAGCCATAAATGTAATATGCATATTAATAGAAAGACAAATTAAAAAATCCTTATAATCGTATCAATCAATGCAGAAAAATCATTTCTTCATGATTAAGACTCTGCAAAACTGGCATAGAAGGGACATTTCTCAACACAATAAAAGCCATATATGAAAAGCCTATAGCTAACATAATACTGAATATGGAAAATCTAAAACTTTTTCCTAGAAACTGAAATAAGGCAAGGCTGGCCACTTTCTTCATTCATTTTCAATATCGTACTGGAAGTCCTAGCCAATAGAATCAGAAAAGAGAATAAACTAAAAGGCATTCAAATAGGGAAAAAAGAAGTGAAATTATCTCTGTTTGTAGATGACACAATTATATACGTGGAAAATTCAAAAGAATTCATGGAAAAACTCCTGGAAGTGATAAATGAATAGCAAAGTGGCAGGATACAAAATCAACATATGTAAATCTATAGCATATCTATACACCAATAATGAGCAGACTGAGGTAGAGCTAAAGAAAGCAATTCTATTTACAAGAACCAGGAAAAGTATAAGCTACTCAGGAATAAGCCTAACCAAAGAAATCAAAGACCTCTACAAGGAAAATTATGAAAACCTAAAAAAAAAAAATGTTGAAAATGACACAAAAAAAGTGGAAGGAAATCTTGTGTTCTTGGATTGAAAGAGTTAATATAATCAAAATGTCAATTTTACCAAAACCAATCTACATATTTAATGCAATCCCAATAAAATTACCAGAGACATTCTTCACAGATTTAGAGAAAAACAGCTATAGAATTTATCTAGAATAATAAAAGACCCCATATTGCCAAAGCAAGTCTGTGCAAGAAGAGTAGAATAGGGGCATTTCACTCCCTGACCCAAAAATATATTACAAAGCTATGAAAACTACATGGTACCAGCACAACAACGGGTATGTCAACCAGTAGAACAGAACAGAGATCTCAGAAATAAACCTCAAAACGTGCAGTTAATTGATTTTTGACAAAGGGCACCAGTCAACCCAATGGAGAAAAGAAATCCTCTTTAGCAAATGGTCCTGGGAAAACCGGGTATCCACCTGCAGAAAGATGAAACTGGACCCCTATCTCTCACCATTAACAAGAATCAACTCAAAGTAATATTACTTTAACTTCACTAATATACAGTGTATTCATGGTGGGAAAATTAATTTTACAAGGTGTAATGATATACAGTGGTTGAATATACAATAAATAAACAAACAATGAAAGAAAAAGAGATTGGATTAAAAATCACAACTATTTTAAAAGACATTTCTTGAAGTGTACAGAAAAGCAGAAACAATAACAAAAATAAAACTAGTGAATCTATATGAGATAAAGAATATTTCATATTAATAAAAAAGACATACCTATAAGATACAAAAATTATGTGCAAAATGCATCAAAAGTGTAACTTCAAAATATGTATTTTTAAAAATTCACAAGTAAAAAAGAACCAGACACGTTCACATTACCTATTGAGAACATTTTTTTTGAGAGGTTTTTGCTATAGGGCACGTGTGAGAGAGAGACAGAGAGACTGAAAGCAACAAATCACCCCCCAAGGGGGATGGCCACGCTAAAATCCCTTCTCCTCCATTCCCCCCTCGGTATCTTGGGCACTCACGCACACACACACTGTGTGAGTT
Source organism: Tupaia belangeri chinensis (assembly GCF_000334495.1). NCBI lineage: Eukaryota > Metazoa > Chordata > Mammalia > Scandentia > Tupaiidae > Tupaia > Tupaia belangeri. Next base: position 1,921,194 of record NW_006208084.1, on the reverse strand, counting down.
TAAGCCATCAAGTCTGGAACTCGAAACGTGGTCTACTACATCGGAGTCCAGCAACATAGCCATTATGCCAACTACTTGTCCCCCTATTGAGAAAATTTTACGCATCTAAACTTAACATATACTTGATTAAGTTAAAATGACAAAGAAAAGTAAATTAACCAACATTATTGTGTACATAAGTAATAAAAACAAAGATAATTATTAATAAATTAGCCAAAATAATTGTGTACATATGTAATAAAAACAAAGATGATAATTATTAATTAATTCTAACAGATTATTAGTCAGAGATTGAGAGAGAGAAAGTGAGAAAGCAAGCTGTGAGGTCCAGGACTCAAACCACAGTTGGCCATATCAGAGTTCAATGCCTTAGTCACCATGCCATCTGCTGACCCCAAAATGACCAGATTTAACTTGAATTTTAATAGGATGAGAAGTGGAAGGCATAAAGCTAGGAAGCAGAGAAACCAGCAGATGGTATAATGGTTGCATTACTGAACTCTCATGTAATCGACCAAAGTTCAAGTCCCAGACCCAGCAGCTTAAAACTCACATTAGGTGTATGTGCATATATACCCAAAAAATCCCAAAAGGAGAATGAAGGAGAAGGGATTGCAGTGTGACCACCCCTCCTGGGGGTGATTTCTCACTTTCTGTCTCTCTGTCTCTTTCTGTCTCTCCAGCAAGTGCTCATACCCTATAGTAAAAATCTCTCTCTAAAAAAAAAAAAAAAAAAAAAAAAGAAAATCTCTCTCTAAAAAAAAAAAAAAAAAAAGAATAAGTAGATTTAGAAGATTGTTGAACTCAAAGTCAAAATATAAAAATCATATTAGAAAGACAAATATGAAATAAAAATATAAGCAATAGTATTGAAAGTAGCATCAAAAATCAAAAAGAAAACGATAAATCTGACTAATTTAGAAGATTATAGCCTAATATAAAGTAACAAAATTAAGAATATACCATATTTGTGTACTGGAAGCCAACTGTTCATTCATGTTCTTTTCTATTGCTTTTTCAGTCTCTATTTCTGCTCTGAACTTTGTTATTTCTTTTGTTACTTATTGTGTGATGTTTCTATTTCCTGGTCTCTAGATATTTAAAACATTTCTTAAATTTATTTTTTGACCCATTAGTTGTCCAGGAGTGTGCTCTTTGGTTTTCATAATTATAATTTTCCAATTTCCCTCTTGTTCCTGAGTTCTAGTTTCATATCACTGTTGTCAGGGAAGATACTATGATCTCAGTATTCTTAAATTTTTGACAATTTGCTTTTTGGTCTAACACATGATCTATCTTGAAGAATGTTTCATAAGCATTTGAGAAAAATCTGTATTCTCCTTTTGGATAGAATTCTCTGCATATGTCAGTTAAGGTGTATTTTAAGTTCAATATTTTCAGATTTATTTTCTGTCTGTATGATATATCTATTCTTGAAAGTAAGACAGCAAAATCCCCTACTACTATTGCATTGCTGTTCAACTCTTTCTTCAGATCTATTAATAGTTGCTTTATATATTTAGGTTTTCCAATGTTGTCTACATATACATTTACAATTGTTATGTCTTTTGATAACTTGACTGCTTTTTTCCTCTTCAGCTTGAAGAACTCCCTTTAGTATTTAATTTATGGCTGATCTAGTGGCCCTAAACTACCTTAGCTTTTGTTTGTCAGGAGAAGTCTTTATTTCTCCATTATATTTGAATGACAAATTTGTCAGGTATAGTACTCTTGGTTGGCAGGGTGTTTGCATGTTTGATTCCAGCAGTTTGAATATACCATACCATTCTCTTCTGACTTGGAAAGTATCTGTTGAGAAATCCATTGATTGCTTTAAGGGAACTCTCTTGGTATAAGCATATTTTGTTTTGCTATTTTCAAGAATTTCTCATAGTCTTTGATATTTGACAGTTTGATTATAATATATTTTGGGTTAGTCTTCTTTATGTTGAGTCTTATTGGAGATCTTTGAGCATTCTGTACCCTAATGCTTATATCTTTTCCCACATTGAGATAGTTTTCAGCCATTGTCTTGTTAAATAAGATTTATCATCCTTTCCTGCTTTTAGAGCTTCTGTAGTGTGAATTTAGCGCTCTTGATGGTATTCCACAAATTCTCTAGGCCTCCTTCACTTTCCATTCTCCTTTACTTTTTCTCCTCTAACTATATATTTTCATGTGACCTCTTTTCAAGTTTATAGATTCTTTGTTCTTTATAAAATATCATTATTTTTGTTATTAATCACTGTGCATCTTCGGAGTGTACAAAATGTTTTTCAGCACAATTACAGTGCATATTAGTCAAGTTGTAGATATTACTATATGCATTATCATCATCAGATAACTTTTCATTTTTGTTTCTCTTAAAATGTTTTTAGCAATTAAGAACAATGAGACCCTGACATATGGTATAGAGTGGATGAATACGGAAGATTTAATTCTAAATGAAGCAACCGAGACTATGAAAGATAGGCATTGTATGTCTTCACTTAATATATACTTAATGTCTGCACTTTGGCAGAAACTGAAAGACTGAAAGGTGTAATAGCAGAAAGGTCAACCAAAGTTATTCTAAACAGTATAAAAACAGGTGGTAACAGGAGGATGGAGAGAGGAGGTCAGGGGGAAAAATATTATTCATTTTGTTTGATCAGTTCTGCTGTTGACATTCTTCTGTTACTTTTTTTTTTTCATTTAATTCATTGTATTCTTCAGCTTCAAAATTTCTGTATGGGTTTTTGTTATAATTTAATTTTCTCTGCTAAACTTCTCATTTATTGTTGTATTATTTTAATGATTTTGTTGAATGATTTCTCTGTATTCTCTTGCAGTTTGCTGAGCTTATTTAAAATGATTATTTTGAATTTTTTGTCAGATGATTTATAGATCTCCATTTCTTTGGGACCAGTTACTATAACATTATTGTGTTCCTTAGGGGGAAAAATATTATTCATTTTGTTTGATCAGTTCTGCTGTTGACATTCTTCTGTTACTTTTTTTTTTCATTTAATTCATTGTATTCTTCAGCTTCAAAATTTCTGTATGGGTTTTTGTTATAATTTAATTTTCTCTGCTAAACTTCTCATTTATTGTTGTATTATTTTAATGATTTTGTTGAATGATTTCTCTGTATTCTCTTGCAGTTTGCTGAGCTTATTTAAAATGATTATTTTGAATTTTTTGTCAGATGATTTATAGATCTCCATTTCTTTGGGACCAGTTACTATAACATTATTGTGTTCCTTTAGTGGTATTTTCTTTAGTTTTCCATGTTCCTTGTTCCATTGTATTAAGGTATGCTTATTTGATGGAGTAGTGATGTCTTTCAGACTTTATGGACTGGTTTTGGTGGGGATATTCTCTTACAAGTAAGTGTGAAGGAATCAGCTGGATCAAGTGTAGTGGTTTGGGCTTCATGGGGGGCACAGTGGCATAGTATTTGTGAATTCTGTCAGCTGAGGTTGGCACTGGTGAATATTGCAGTGGTTTTCAGTGGTGAAGACTGTTGATGTCTGCAGTGATGGTGAGGTCTATTAAGATCTTTGGTGGTCAAGACTGTTGGGGTTCTCATGATCCCTTTTTCTCCTACATGGGAAGTTATGACAACAGATCTCTCTTGACATCGAATCTGGCTTACAAGTGCCAACCCCAATGTCAAGTTGGTGATGGTGTTAGCATCAGTATGTGATGTTGAGGAGCAAATTTGCCACTGCTGCCCCATTGGTAATGATATTCAAAGTACAAGTGCTTACAGAGCTACTGGGGACCCAGAGTCTGCAGATCCTATTTGTGGGCATATACAGAGATACAGAAGGTCTGTAGTCTGGGGAATATCCTAGCTGGCTTTGGTGATTGAGTTAGTATCCAGAGTATGAACACATTCAGAGAGACTATAGCTTGGCACCTGGTGTGTGGCTCTGTCTGTGTAGTGGGGGTGGCTTTGGTGATTGAGGTGCAGGTATGTGTGGCATGATCGCAGAGCTTGGATCTGGAATGTGGGTATGTATAGACTGACTGTGGTTCTGGAATCTGGAACACATACTGAGTTGGGAGCGTTGGTGGTTCCTGTTTCTGTGGTGGCACAACAGTGGCTCTCTCTGGGCAGGGACGTGGTGTAGCAGGGTCTCTGTCAGTGTAGGGGTCCACAGTATGGATAATCATTAGTTACTTCAGTGGAGAAAGATGCCAGTGTCCTCTTTGGAGCAGACTACTGGGCATCATCCTCATCTTTACTAGTACTGATAGGATCCCTTCCTTCTTCTTTGTTTCCAACTGTTTCCAGTCACCTTAGCTATGCTGGTCTCCTCAGCAATCTTTTCTGTGTGATTTTTCTCCAGTTTTTTCCTCAAGTATGTTGCTGTAGATACTTAATTAGACCTTTGAGCTCTCTCAAGGCTATTTTCATTTCTACATAATTGTCTAATTGTTGTTCTTTTGTCAGGGGATAAAGGCTGGTTTCTCCAATTCTGTCATCTTGCTGACTTCACACTCTGTTTCTTGTATTCAAAAATATTTAGGGTGCAAATACTATGTGCCAGGAACTATTCCAAATACTGAAGTTACAGCAGGAAATAAAACAACCTCTGCTTTCAAAATAACTTAATTTTAGTGGGTTTGATATAGTTTTTATGCTTTTCTACCTATATGAACTTTTATGAACTTTATCTTTTTTTTAAGTTGTCATTTGTTCACCTTCTATGAAAATGAAATGAGATCATTTTACATGCAAAGTGCCTGGCTCATCATAGACAATTAATTAACTGTTACTATTATTATTTTGTAGTAAATGGTGGCAACTTTTTCTTATATACACTACTGAGAGGTTTCTAAAGAGGTGGTGAGGTGAGTGAGGAGGAATGGGAAGGTGAGATGAGTGCTAGGACTGGGAAAATGTAACTGTCGTGTACTTCTAGCCTCTGTGTAACCATGCCATGCTACTTTCATTCTCTGCATTGTGACTACCCCCATCATGAGCAGTGGAATGAGTTAGACCATCTCCCATGGTCTTGGTAGTTACAAGATCTGTGAGTCTCCAACTCTAAAGAGAATACTGGACTGAGAACCTATGATCTTGAAGTGTAGTCTGCGCTCTTTCC
>NW_006208084.1:1906969-1915563 GCF_000334495.1 Tupaia belangeri chinensis | reverse complement strand
CTAATTCCACCTATGACCTTAGATGATTCAGTTACCTCTCTGAACGCCAGTTCTCCTCTCTATAGTTATAGAGAGGTAGATTATGGTCTCTAGTGCCCCAAGCCCTAATCTTCTGTGGTCTAAGTCAGGCTTCAAGGTCATCAAATTGACAAGGGATTTCTGCAGCGCTGGGTCAGAATCCTGGGATCTGGTTCTACTGCTTAGGTACTAGGTATTAATAGCGATGACGATGATCCCAGCTGTTTATGGAATGTTTATGATGTTCTAGCTTCTGTGCAATGTACTTTGTCTGTTCTATTTAACTTAATCCTCAAGATAAACCCCAAAGTAATTTATTATCTTCCATTTTGCAAATGAAATAAACTCAGAAGAAAGTTAAGTACTTTTCCCAGATCACAGTGAGGGGAAGGAAGAGCAGAGGCCAGAATCCAGTGGGTCTGACTCCAGGGCACCTATTGTCCTTCCCTCTTTCTCTGATGCTTCATCATTTCAGCTCGAGCTGCAGTACCATAATAGAATCATTATAATGGATCAATGTGTATAGCGTTTTAGATTTGATAAAGCATTTTAAGATTAAGTTCATCTGGTCAAGTCCCCTTAACATTGGTTTTATTGCCTCGATCTTTGAGCTGAGAAAACTGAGGACTGGCAAAGGTAAGTGATTTTGCGCAGATTCATAAATTGGTTAGTAGCAGAGACATTGTTTCAGCTGGTACTCGCAATTCAGAGTTCAGGGATTTCTCTGCAACATAGCAACTAACTCTGTGAAAAGAGAAATAATCACCTCCCTATGGCCTGCTTCACATGTAAGAATGTGCAAAAGTGTTTTAGAAGGTGTAAAATAGCCTTTGAACATGTGTCCTTATGACTTTAAGTTCAAAAACAAGTCCCTATCCTCCCAGTACATGTATCTGTCCACCGCACCTTCCAGCTCTCTCTTTAATGAGTTTGCCATGATACTGTAGATGGAAAATTGTGCAGTCAAGGGATCCTCTTTCTCTCCAGTATTTCAGTTGCTGGAGGCACTGACACTGCAGGTCCCAGGGCAGGCTGGACATGACAAGTTAATTCTACAGAAGGCTAGGCTGGAGCAAACCTAGCAGTCACAAAATGAAGGGGGCTCTGGTTGCTGCCAGCAGGAAGGAGAAAGTCAGATGTGACAAGCGGATTATCAGAGACAAATTGTATTATGAGGGAAGGTTTGGTTTCCTTGGAGACTTGTTCTGTCCACCTGGCATGATGTGGTACAGAAAGAGGTGTTGATCAGAGAGATATCAGGAAGACTTGTGATTACTTTGTCATATGGAGAATTCAGGATGGCATTTCTGTTTGACGATTGCACAAAATAAATATTAGATATGGTTTCCCTGAAAATTTTTAGGGTTTACAGAAACACATAACCCATGGGGCCTTCAGAATGACAGACCCCAAATCCTCAGTAGCTATTATCTGCCCTAATTCTAGTGTTTTGAGCCACTGCCTCACCTCCATTCCTACAATCCACACACCAATGATCAATTAGGTGGAGCTGAGAACATGTCATCTCCCTTGATAACATCAATGTTTAGAGGAAGCAGTTCAGTTCACCAAAGATAACCTGGCAGAATAATCATCACTTTAGAACCTTTCTTTTCTCTTGCCTTGTTCCAGTTCTTCTCCAACTGGTACCCTCGTTTTGATGCTGCTCCTCATCTTTACGCTTGTTGGTTGACTTTGGTTTGCAAGGGTTAGCTAATGATGCAGCTAATAATGTCACAATAGGACTTTGCTTTCCACATGCTTGTACAGGCTTCACTTTGAATTTGCTTGCTCAGTTGTTTTCTCCTGCTCCCCTGATAAAACAGCTCGATCTTGCTGTCACCCAGATCACACCACACTCTGTTAGCTGACACTTGGCTAGGTCTCCTTTCCGGGGTCCTTTTAGGCCCTGTGGTCTTCCCTACATTTATCAGAAAACAGGTACAAAATTAACTTATCTTACCTTAGTAACTTATCCCAGGGTGCTAAGCAAGGAAGAGATTGAACCAGTACTGGATAGGAGCCTGGGATTGAGATATGGGTAGGGCTGGGAGAACATTCCCAGAATTAGAGTTGGGATAATAATACTGTATTAGTTAGGGTTCTCCAGAGAAATAGAACCAGTAGGAGATTTCTTAGTAAATCAAGAATATCTGACTCCCACTGGCTTACTAGAACACTAGCTAGAATATCCAGAAAAATAGCAGGTTTCAGAATTCTTTTCATTTGCAGGTTCACAATGAATTTGGATCTATAGCTGCATTTATCCTAGCTCTTTGTTCTACTCTACTTTGTAGTTTGCTTTGATCTTGGGCTGACTTCTTATACTGGTAATGTAGATGCCAACAGCTCCTGGGGCTACTTGCTTCCTCCTTCACTTTCAGGATGAGGGAGATAACTTTTTATCTACCTCCGCTAAAGGAAAGTCCTGAACCTCATTTTCTTTTCACAAAGCACGGCCTGCGCCCACAGGCAAACTCCATGTGCTGGTTTAGAAAGGCCTCAGGTAGGTTCTGTTCTGACCCAAAGACAAAGGAGCATGGAAGCAGGGAGGCTGCATTTGAGTTCTGAGCCCCCGGGTTCTGTGATTTCCATGATCTTTCTCAGCACTGGAATCATAAATATCTATAAGAAGGATGAATCCATGCCAGATTTACCTACTTCCTCTCCATCCTCCAGCTGTAGTTCTTAGGAATCCATCCACCTCCTCCTGTGGGAGGTGGGAAGAGGAAAAGAGACAACTGGCAAGAGGAAAAAATGGGCTAGAGGCCTTGAGTTGCTCTCTCCATAGTCATCTACCCCAGCCTACAAAAGGTGTTCTGGTAGGTGTTAAGCCATTGGTAGCCACTGGTAGGTTTTAAGGTCTCAGAGTGAATGCTTTGACAGAGTACTGCAGCATTCCAGGGAAAGCATCAGAATTCTCACGTTCCAGACCCGTGCTCCCTCTGGCCATTGGGTCAGCCTCAGATCAGGGTAGTTGAGAATAGGAACAGACCTCCATCTCAGCAAGAAAAATAGAAAGAGGTAAGGCTGGGGCAGGATGTGGTCTCAGGTTGACGTCTTTCCAAGAACTAGGGTCACTCATCTACTCTTTGTCCTTTCTGTTTCCTACAGACCTCTCATTTCTGACCAGCTGGTGAATTTGAACCCGCTGCCTGGCTTTGACTACCATGTTAACCCTCATTATTTTTGCCATTGGACTCTGTTCCTTTAGGCTCATCCTCGATTTCTAAATCCTACTCTCTAGCTGTTTTCACTACTTAATGATTACTCATGGGATAATAATGCCAACAAGCACCATATACTGAATGCCTGCTCTGTGCTTTAAATTTTGTAAGCATTGTTTCAACAACACTTCAAGTTTGGCTATCATCATTTCCATTTTGCCTATGATAAAACAGAGGCTCAGAACAGTTAGGTAACTTGCTCAAGCTCTCTCAATTTACAAGTGATGGCATTGGAGATCAAATGAATTTCTGTCTGACTCTAGCATCCTTTTTCTTTCTAGAAAACTCGGTGTTATTTATTAAAGCAGAACAAGTGAGAGCAGAAAGCCAGTTGGAGGGCCATCTTCAGGAAGGAAGGAGCATACATACAAATGGCCCCCAACTCTATTCCCCAGGGATTTTACTTTCCATTTAGATCATTTTCCTGCTTGTCCCTCCTGTGACACCATGCCAAGACAAAGGCCATAGCTACTCCTTTTAACAGTTGGGCTAAAACTTGACAAAACTCCCTTTACCTCTATTTCTTTAACACAACTGAGACAGGCTGGTATTTTCAGAAGGATTTTTAACTAAACACTAAGGGAAATTGAAAGGAAATAATTGCAGCAAATATAGGCAGTATAAAAATAGCCAGCTTTCCAAATACACGTTTCTGGATTTAAGAATCACAATGGAAACAGTAGAAAGCTCTTCTGTTGCCCAGACCTGATGCTTAAGAAGCTTGTCTTCCCTTTCCCCCAAAACTGCTGCTAAGTCTATTTTAGAGATGCAGGCTGAGAGTCAAGTACCTGACCTGGGAGAGGAGGAATGAGGGAGGCAGGGGATGGCTGCAGGGTCCAAATCTCGCTGCCCAGACTCATTTGGCCCACCCACAGGCTGGTGCCTCCCACACTTTGGTCTCCAGCCCAGGTCTCTCTCTGACTTACTGGACATCTCACTAGGATACCTCTCTCTCTCCTCTCCTCTTCTCCCCTATCACTTCTTTTATTTTTTTTAATCTTTTTTTTCCTCTCCTTTCCTCTTTAGATGAAACTGCATTATCATTTCTGTATTTCCTTCACTTTCCTATTTCTCTTTTAATTCATTTGTGATGCTCCAGATCTCACTTATATTGTATTTTATTTAAGAATATGTTGGTGAGACCAGGGCTAATGCATTTCTGAAGCATCTTAATTGATTACCCAGAATCCTCTCTGCCTGACATGCCCCACATGGAGAGTCCAGCAGAGGAGGGGGAGGGTGGTGAAGGCACTGCAGAGTTGGAAAGGGATTAGTGTTAATTCCTCCCAGACACCTCCTTGTGATGTTTCTCAGTCAATAAGAGATTAGAAAGGAGAGGCTTAAATGCAGTCATGCCTCTTCTCATTGCCTATTAATCCCCTCCTCTCCATTCCCACCTGAGTCCCTGGTGCCAGTGCCTACGCATGTATCCGCTGATGTGCACAGAGCCTTCTGAAGGCATTTTTTCTGGCTCTTGGACTTCCCAGAAAGGCCCTGCACAGCCAAGGCTTCTGGTGTTGATTCTGGCTTAATGGGACCCTGTGATATGTGGAAGGATCAGAGCTGCTTCATGTTCTATGGGGTTAGTGGGAGGGCAAGGTGAAAAAAAAAAGTGGATGTATAGGTATAAGATGGGGAGAGGCAATAAGAAGGCAGAAAAGATTCTTATCAGGATCTTAACACTACTCTGTTCTGCAGCCTCAATGACTGTGGCCAATTTAAGGGCATCCACAGAGATCCTTGCCTCTGTGTTCATGCCTTGTAAGATCCCTTCACCCTCAATGTGGATGGACCTGTGACTTGCTTCTAACCAACAGATGTGTCAAAGGTGATTATGTTAGTTATGTAAGACTCATTTTGCTAGTGTACTCACTTGAGAGTCTTACTCTCTCTAGCTGGCTTTGAAGAAGCAAGTCACTACAAATCCCACAGCTGCGAGGAAGCTAATGTTGCCGACAGCCATGTGTGACTGAGGGAGGCCTTTTAACTTAAAACAAGCACAGCTCTGGCCAACACCTTCGCTGCAGACTTTTGAGACATTGAGCAGTGACTCCTAAGACACGTCTAGACTCCTGATGCACAGACACTGTGAGATATGTGTGTTGTGAAAAACCACTGTGTCATAATTCGTTCTTCAGTAGTGATGGAAAACTAATACACAGATTTCTTTTCCTTCCTGCCTTGAGCACCAGGCTGGGATGCTTTTATCTTCTTTTATTATCAAATGGTCTCTTAGGAGAGTCTTTTTTAAATTTTATTTCAAGAAAGGCTATTTTATTTAAAAAACAAAAACCAAAAAGAAAAATACATGGACTCTGGGAGGAGGGCCAGTCCATTCTGGCCTTCAATGTCTTGGTGGTGATCTTGTCCTTCTCAATGACTTTGATGATGACTGCTATGCCGGACACTGCGTCCTGGTCTACAGCATTCAGCGTGGCCTTGGAGACCGTTTCAGACACGCCTTCTGGGTCCAATGGTCTCTTAGCAGCTTCAACCTGCTTGTACAAACATGAACTTGTACAACATAAACACCGCTGGGGTTGCTCCTCTCCCAGTAGAAGCCCTGCACACAAAGCAGCCTTCACAGCTGTGGCCCCTTGTAAAAATGTTTAGGAGCCTTTATGACTGTTTAATTTAGGTAGTTTGGTGTCTCTTGGATTATGTCCCTCTTTTCTGTGGAGTGGGTTGTAGCAGCACTTTCAGTCCCTCCCTCCTTCATTCCCTTCCTTCCTCTCTCCACTCCTCATCCTTCCTTCCTTTCTTTTTTAAACTATTCTTTGCTTGACAGGCTTTCAAGATCTGCTATTTAGGCTTCGTTGGGGAGGAAAAAAAATGATTTTATTGTCAATATCAAAACATCTTTCTCAAAGCACATCCTCTTTAGGCCACAGTGGCTTGCCCCAGGCAAGAGGCTCCCAACTTGTTCGGAACATTCCTAGTTAAAAGACAGTACCAGGCCGCAGAGCCTCTCCCTAGACTAAAGCCACGTTTTGGGATGGAGGAGGTATGAGCCATGGTTTAGGCTATGTGAGAACTTAACTCTTTTTACTTAATTTGTAACAGCCTGGGCTTCAAACAGAATCAGAACTAAATTTTACTGTCTATGGGTTATTCCCCATTGGTTAAGCTCTCTTCAGCTGTTTCCCTTTATAACACAGTATCATTGTGAAAATTAAACAAGGTAGCGATGACCTTTCTCTCAGCACAAGGCCTAGCCCCCAGCTGTCATCAAATAAATGCGAAGGTTTGCTGTGGTCGCTCACGCAGGTAGAGGAGGATGTGAGCGACAGCAAGGATAGCATGACAGTTTTCAGGGATGAAGTGCTAAAGCTCCTGGCAGTGAGGCTGACTCCTTCTTCACTCTCATCCCCCTTGGCTTTCTCTCCTTTCTTCCTCTCTCTCCTGAGTGAATACATGCGAACGACTTAGAACAGTGCCTGGCCACAAACGCTAGTCATTGCTCTTGTTTTTGCTGCTTTTATCTGTATCGCAGTGGTCATCAGCGTTGTCCGTGCAGTCATTTCCTCCCCTGCAGCATATTCTCCGTTCTCCAGTACAGGTCATACACCTGCTCCTTTTTCTGTAATGTTGCAGCCAGGAGCCTGCATAGGTTATGTCTGCTGAACTGCCCTGTCATCTGGCTACAAGTTTGGTTTTGCCAACAAAGAGACGCTGCCAGAGGGAAGAGAGCCTTGCCCTTGCTTCCCCTTGTTCTGTTTTGGCAGCATCTCCAGACAGGACTGCATGCTTCCGGGTGACCTCACTTAAGCCACAACTGTCCCCTTGTTGGTGGTCTTAACTTCAGTGCTTCTAGTTCTGTTCTGTCATAGGTCTAGGGCTAACTGGGGTTATTTTTCTAGGGTATTCCAGCAGTGCTGTGCCGAGTGTAACCCTTGGCTCTGCTGATACCAGCTCTTCCTTTCGTCCCTCCAGCAGTTAGGGTGGTTGCTGCTTCCTACAGTTGCTGCGTTCCGTGTTGTCACGCCTTTTCTTGCCTTCTCAGTCTTGGCCACACTTTGGTAATGAGTTTCTTGTATAGCATCTTTTCTTTTTGAACTTCCTATTGTGGCGTCTGTTTTCCTGCAAGGACTTTGACTCTTAAAGGCAGTGATTTCTATCTGTCCAGTCCAGAGGGAGGGGAATTACAAGGGACGTAGAATCAGAGCCTAGTGTAAACTACTTTCTGATGGCTTCCCATTTAGAACATCCACACAGAGGAAACTAAAACCAATTCCAAACTTGCTTTCTCCAGTCTGTGGATGGGAAACAGCAGGGTGTAGGCAGCTCCCTTTTCCTTCCCTGTGTGATGTACTCAGAGATCCCTGGAGCTGGTTGCTTCATCTACTCATCTCAGTGCTGGTGTTCAAATGCCAAGAATCATTTAACCCATTTCTTTTTTTAATGAGAGAGAAAAAAAAGGAAGAGAGAGAATGAGAGGAAAAGAGAGAGAGAGGTATTTTTGACAGGGGTTTGTTATATTGTAATCTTCCTGCTCCAGCTTCCATGGTGACTTAGGTTGGGCCTGGAACTGAACTTAAGCTTCCCATGTGACCCTCAAACACTGCACACTGGAGTTCCTGCTGCACCTCTGAGGCTGGTTCATTTAATTCATTCTTGAATTCTGCATGATCTTTTATAATTCTCTTCCTTCCTGTTTCACCTCCTCCTCTTCCATCACTGTCAAAATAATCTTGAAGTGAGGTCCTTTAATATTCAATAAATTATCTCCTATAGTGATTTCTGAAAAGCTAATATTTGCTGAATATTCTACTCCATGATGTAGGTAATATTTTTCCAATGAGAAAACTGCAGTGTGGAAAAATTTTATTATCTACTATGATTATTGTGCATGATGGAGCTGGGATTCTAAGCCAATTCTGTCTGAATCTAAAACTCAGAAATTTGATAACAATATTGCCCTGCCATCCTTCCCTCCATCCATCCATTTATCAACAGTTAAAAAGAGTTTGGTACACACCAAGCACTGTGACAACCACAGTAATTGGGAGTCAGAAGGCCTAGCCTATATTCTCTGAAACACCACAGAGAGAATGATACCCAGAGCCAGCCTGGGAGAATGTGAACCAAGACTGAGGATGGAAGGATGGATTGATGAATAAGGAAGGGGTAGAGGAGGGCTAAGATGATAAATGGGGAGAGAGAACAGGCTGAAGAGGAGCTGTGAGGTGAGAGGGTCAAAGTGGGCTGCCCCGAGGCCATAGGTGACACTGGTCTTCACTTTCCGCTCTCCAGAGATGCTGTTCAGTAGCCCCCATGCATCTCTTCGAAGACCAGAACTGAGAACATGCTTTGTTTGATTAGGACCAAATGTCTTTCACCTTCCAACTT
>NW_006208084.1:1902048-1906717 GCF_000334495.1 Tupaia belangeri chinensis | reverse complement strand
CCTCTGGTTCTTTTGTTATTTTTAACAACAGATACAACAACAAAATAAATTACCAGCAAGCCTGAAAGTGAAGGACTGTAAGAGGTTGCAGACTTGAGTGAGCCATTGCAATTCCCTAGAAAAACTAGTATCTTTGGGTGGCCACTTTCCTCTTTGCTCTCCAGCCTCCATCATTAGTGGCGTCTCCTCACTCAGGTTGGTCTTCACCAAGTTTGAGTGTGAAGTAGGATTTTGGTTCATGTCAGGCCCTCAGAATGCATCTTCGTGTGCTCTTTCTACAGAGACAGAGAACATAAGGGAGAAACCAGAAACCAGCCCCTTATGGAGCAGGGTCATGCTACAGTTCTTTTTCTTTTTTTTTTTCCCTATTTCTTTATCCTTTTGGAATTTTGAGCATGCACATATATGTGCCCAGTATGGTTTTTTTTTTTTTTTTGAGGATTTTTTCTATAGGGCATGTGCACTCACCAGAAAGAGAGACAAAGAGACAGAAAGTGATAAATCTCCCTTCAGGGAGGATGGCCATGCTTCAATCCCTTCTCCTCCATTCTCCCCTTGGGATCTCGGGCATGCACGCACACACACCCGGCGTGAGTTTAAGCCACCGGATCCAGGACTCAAACCATGGTCCACTACACAGGAGTCCAGCGACATAGCCATTACACCATCTGCTGGTCCCCCCAGTATTTTTTAAAATCTGCTGGGCCCAGGATTCAAACTGTGTAATCCAGCTCTCTTAGCCACTATGCCACAGGTCTGGTCTCTCTTCACCCACCCCACACTTTTTAGATTCTCTCTCCTCTTTCTCTCTGTTTTTCTTTCTCTATATATTTCTCTTTTCCTGTTTCTCTCTTGGTTTATCTGTCTGTCTTTCTCTTTCTATCTCTGTTTCTGAAGAATGATAGTGGCTTCCAAAAACTGAAAATTATTCAAGCTTATAAAAATAATAAGGAAGTTTATCTCAAGCAAAGAAAAGTTCAAATGTTGAAAGCATCTAAGGTTAGTAGATTTGGTAACTCAGTCATATTATCAAAGACTCAGATTTTTTCCATATTTCCATTCTCCTATCTTCAGCATCTTTTCATTTGTTTATTTCCTCCATGACTAGAAAAAGAGAGAGAGTGAGCTAGAGACAGAGAGACAACACCTCCAGTGTGACCCTGATGCCATGATCCACTCTCAGTCCCAGTGAGCTCCAGATCTTGGACACACACATGCCTGATGTACTAAAGGAGGTCTCTAGACAAAAACCTGGGACCCAAACAAGTGGGTCAACCTCATGGAGGGCCGTGTTACCACTGCCCAGCCCTCTTCAACGTCTGTTGACTGATATTTAGACTGCTGACAAGTGGCTACTCAGTCAAACATATTCAGGAGGAATCAGGACCAGAATTTGTGCTGACTCCACTTTCTTCTCCATTCCTTTCCCCTGTTCCAGCCTTTCTCCTCCTCCCTTTTCTTTTTTTCTTCTTTCTTCTTCTCCTCCTCCTCTCTTTTCCCTTCTCTCTTACCCTCCTCTTGCTTATTCTTTTTCTTCCTTATAAAACAAAATGTTTTGTTCAGAAGCACCACAATGTTAGTTTCCTCTCATATATAACTGCCAAGAAATGCTCACATTCATACCTGAGTGGATCTCTGCCAATGGGGGTAGAATCACCGTGATTTGTCTACACTGTGGGGTGCAAGGGTTGATATGGACAGTCAACCTTCAAGAATTCTGAAGTATCTGAGATTTTCTCCTACTGCTACAGCTTCCTGGATGTCAACAGATGATTTGAGACTCCTGGTCAGAGACAAATGGCATGATTCTTCACAGCACACAGACAACATGAGCTTCAGTTTTGCATTGGTCCACGGGCTCCAAAGTCCCACGGGGGCAGCATGGAAGGGGCCATGAGGAATTGCATCACTGCTTAGGAACTGCAAGCATAGAGAACTCAAATCTTTCTTAATAGGCTGCAAGGAAATAATTCATGCTATTTGGGTCAATGTAAAATAACCTAAATTGTGTGAATTTATAATTTGGGAAGGAGGAAAGAAATAGGAAAAACATTCAAAAGAATAGCAGCTTAAAGAATTTCCCCTTAAAGGTGATGGAAACTATATAGCCACGGAAGTGAAAATCTCTCTAAATCTTGAGTAAATATAAAGAAAATAACACAAATGTGTGTCATATTTAAATTTTTGAAAACCAGAAATGAAAGCAATGGTAGAGGGGGTGAACAGGAAGATATCACATACAATGTAACGAGGATGACAGACTTCTTATGAAAACATATGAAGCCGGAAGATATTCCAGTGACGTATTTAAAGAACTGAACAGGAAAAATGGTTTATCCAGTAAACGTATTTTTCAAAAACTAAGATTAACCTTTTTGGAAAAGGAAAATCTGGGACAATTATAAAAAAAGAAACTTCTCCATTATAAGAAACTAAACCTTGTTAAACATAAAGGGAATGATATCAGTTAGAAATTTCAATCTATAAAAAGGACTAAATACCACCAGAAGTGGTAAACATTGGAATAAATATGAAGTTTTATCTCATTTGTAATCATTTTAAAGGTTTATTACCTACTTAAAGCAAAGGTATTAACAATGCATTGGGAGGTTCATTATGCCTGTAGAAGAAAACTGTAACATTATAAGAGCACAAGGGAAGGGAAATGGGAAAGAAAGTACTGTCCATGTAACTCTTATGCTATCCATGAAGTGGTGTAACAGTATTTGTATATAGACTGTTATCAATTAAAATTGTATGTTGTCAACTTGAAAACAACCTCTAAAAGAATAAATAAATATTGTAAGTAAGCCAATCATGAATATAACATGAAACACTAACATATACTCAATTCATTGAAAAGAATGAAGAAGAAAAAGAAGAAAAAAAAACCAGATGGAATAAAAAGAAAACAAATGTACAATATGATATTTTAAAAGCAAGCCATGTTGATAATTATATTAAATCATAAGGGTATAACATTCTAGAGATGGTTAGATTTTATATATATAAAAGCAAGACCTGACTATGTTGTTTTTAAAGAAATCACTTAGATATAAAGACATGAATAGGTTGGAAGGAAGGATGGGAAAATAAAGACCATGAAAATACTTATCATAGTGCCAGGCTGTTCCTAGTGCTTTATTTATATGCATTACTTCAATGAATATTTAAAACAATTTTTAATAAACAAGTCATCATTTTAAAAATGAAGAAACTCCATGCTCCTACCATAAGACTGCAGATTTCTGACAGGCAGGAATCATATTTTATTTACATTTATATCTACACTGTCTATATATTTACAGCATGAGGTCTGACTCATGATAGGCAACTGATAATTAATTTTTTTGTCAATAAAAAATGGATGATTGGATGGATGAATGGTTGAAGGAATGTGTGCACCTGGAGAGGCAGTTATGCCTTGTCATCCCACTTGCAATGTCTGCACTGAACAGACCACAGTTTAAAAATGAGAGCAAACATTCCATGCAGCACGTCATGCCACATCAACGATCTAGGTAAGGATTTAAGTTCTTTGGTGCAGAAGGAAGACCTGGAGTAACCAGGCAGGGGTGAGGGAGCTTCCAAGGTCTAGGGTTGGCATTGGGCCTCCAAATGGGTAAAACCTTTTAAAAACTTTTCTTTCCAAATCTTTCTTCTCATCTCTGAGCACCAACAAAATACTCCTCCTCTGACCATTCTGTTAGGCATCCCATCAAAAAGCAGTGTATGGTCAGCTAAAAATTATGTCTTAGTGAGTCTTTATATATTTAAATGCTGCCAAGGAAACATGTAATCACATCTGTCTCATAATTTTAAAGCATAGGGACTTGCCAGAGTTGTTATGATGATCAAACTCATCAGAACCATTCATAGACTAATGTTATTGGGACATTCAATGTACCAATGTTATTGCATTTATCACAGTGTATTGAATTTGTTAAAAGCTCTATTCTTGTGATTCTTTGCATGCAAATTATGTCTATCTACTGGAGATTGCTAAAGCAAAAACTGGAGTAGAGGGATTAGGAGACTTCATGGATGACTTGTGTTAGCTACTCAAGAAAAAAAAAAAGGTAGCTGGGCTTTAGGAAAGAACCGGAATCAGAATCTGGAAAGACATGGGAACGTTCTCACTAGTTCACGTGTTTAGTTTTCTTTGCACGATTACTTCATATTATTCTGAAAACTATCATTTCTTGCCCTCATTACACATGCTAGATTATTAGTGTCGGCCCAATAGACTCCTAGAGTCTGCATTTATAGATCGGGTTTAACAAGAATATCTTCAATCAAAATTTCAGTCTCTGGGAGAAATATTCATATTGACCCATTGTAGTTCAGTGTAAAGTCACCTTAGGGGAATCAGAAGCGACACTCCATTGGGTGACTAATGTAATTAAGGAGCTGTTGTCTTAAAATCTGGATAAACATTCCAAAAAGTATAAGCTTTTCAAGAGCAGAAATTCTCACTCATCTTCATGGAACTTGGCATACTGGAAGCTGGAGAAATTTAAACTCAAACCAGTCTGGTTTCAACGCCTTAAATTACTTTCTGCCTGAACTTTTTTCATTTCATATATATATATATATATATATATATATATATATATATACATATATATATATATATATCTTCTCCCCATTTCTCTCCCTCAGACATATC
>NW_006208084.1:1901162-1901704 GCF_000334495.1 Tupaia belangeri chinensis | reverse complement strand
TATATATATATATATATATACTTTATTTGTTCCTCTGTACTATTCAGTTTAGGCTAAGTTATGCTGAAAAAACAACTGAACCGCAAATCTTAATTACTGAGAATGGTAATTTTCAAAGTTGGGTCTCTGGAACAGCATCAGCATCAGCTGGGAAATTGTTAGAAATACAGATTCTTGCTCTCCACCCCAGCCTTACTGAAGGAGAATTAAGAATGGGCTCCTCAATCACCAAGACCACTGAGTGTTTTGGTGCACATCAAAATTTAAGAACCACTGGCTTATCATGATGAAAGTGTTTCCCACTGACCTTACGAGAGCATTGTCTATAGCTTTGTTCTCTACCACCTGTACTTTTCCAGCATGCGAAACAGTCCCTAGTGGAGCAGAAAACAAAGACATGGGGAGCTGAGGGCTAGTCCTTAAAATTTGGCTCAGAGGTTACATTGTCACTTCCACTCACTTCCTGTTGTCCTCAGAAAATCTAATGCCAACAGGGTAGAATTATATAATCCTGTCACAGAGAGGGAATACACAGGAAGGGA
>NW_006208084.1:1887146-1901131 GCF_000334495.1 Tupaia belangeri chinensis | reverse complement strand
AAGAGGATGATTGCATTAGTTTTATTTTACTTCTTTGTAGGCTCATCAATGACAGCAAGAGTAAAGTCTGAACAAACATTTTCAGAAGTCGTGGAACAACCACGAGTTATCCCATTGTTCAGACCGCTTTGTTCAGCTCCTGTGGTCACTTCCGAAGCCCTGTACTGCTCTGCACAATGAGGACTGGCTGGATTTCGAAGAATAGTACAACGTACTCCATGTTCTTTTCTATCTGCTCACATGTACCTTCTTAGAAATGTTTCCACAGCCATTTATCCACACTACTGGAAAATGCAAACCAATCTCTAAGGACACAAGGCTGCTGGCTGTTGCCTGTGGATGAGGAATAAGGATGGGATCATAAAAGGATATAGGACACTTTTGGACTTTTGGGCATAATGCATGTATTTGTCTCTTGATGATATCGATCTTTTTTTTTTTTGAGGGGGGTGAGGTTTTTGCTATAGGGCATGTGCGCTCACCAGACAGACAGAGACATATAGACAGAAAGCAAGAACCCCCCCCCCCCAGAGGGCATGACTACGCCGCAATACCTTCTCCTCCATTCTCCTCTCGGGATCTTGGGCACACATGCATACGCGCTTGGGGGGGAGTTTTAAGCCACCGGGTCCAGGACGCGAACCGCGGTCGACTACATGGGAGTCCAGCGACATAACCATTACGCTAACTGCTGGTCCCATGATCTTGATCTTCAGGAGGGTCTAGAGATGTAAAAACCAATCAAATTGTGCACTTTAAATATGTGTAGATTATTGTATATTAATTATACCTCAACAAAGTTAAAATATCTCCCAAATTAATAAAATCAGTAAATAAAACTACCTTTCAAAAAAAAGGAAATTTTTTCTAGAACTGTGTTATTTAATATTGTCCTGTTCCCCATCTGCTGTCACCCTGTCATGTTATTCTATTTAATTTTCTTCACACACTTACATCTAGTTGAAGCAGCCTTATGAGTTTCATTGTTCTAAAAGTTATTTTCACATAAGCTTCATGAAAACAGGGATTTGTCTCTCTTTCTCATGGCTTTATCTCTACAACTTAAAACAGTGCCTCACACAAAAATGTTCACTAAACATTTTGTGATCTGAATTGGTTGGTGTCTCTCAAAAAGGATCAACTAAACTCTCAGCTCTCAAAGATGAAGTTGGAACTTGTCCTGAGTCTGTGCCAGGAGTCTGGGAGGCAGATAAGGAGGCCTCCAACCCAATGCCCACATACAGGGCCCAATATGGGTTTGTGTTTGCTGGGTGAGGAATTTGGTTTATTTAGGGAAGCTATAAGCTTTCATCTTATGATTCCACCCTAGCTTCTTCCTTCCGAACTTGGAGAAAACCCAGCACATGGAAGGAAGCTTCTCTTATCTCTTCTTTTGTGACAGACCAAGTCTCCTGAAAGAGTGCCTATTCCCATATCTAGAAAGGCTAATGTTTGGTCAGATTCAACTTCTCATGGCAGAGAATATAACTTGGTTAAAAGAAAATAGAAGTGATCTAGCCCCTTCTTTCTTTTTCTATATGGTAGGATATTGTGGGCATTGAAGATTAACTGCCAATTGCATTATCATTATTACTACTTACCTATTTCACTATACTATATTTTTAAAAATTTAGTAATTGTAACAATCTCATGAGATAGATATAAATATAACCATTTACAAGCCCTCCCCCCGCCCCCCAAAAAATCCTTGGACTTGGAGTACATGTGATTTACTCAAGCCCAACTAGCTGGAGTTGGGATTCAAACTTAAATGTTCAGCCTCCAAATTGAAGAATTTCATATTTTTATATATAGCACAGATTTTTCAAGAAAGACAAAGGGCCCACATGGAGGGACAGTTTCTCCATTCAAAGAATAACAGAGCCCTGTCTGGCAAAATTCTACATCTAGTAAGTCACTATCATAGAGTAATTCTGAAATTTGCAAGTTGAGCCTTAGTCCTTCCTGCTATCAGTTCTTCACATTATCCTGAACAGCTAGTGACATCTCTTTTTACAAACTGAGGGAGCTAACATTTATAGACAAAGGAAAGAGCCAAAGCTTAAAAAGGCAGAAATGTAACCCGACCAACCTGATTCTGAAAGACAACTTCATCACTTATGGACTATGGACAATGTAGCCTTTTTTTTTACCTGCTTATCCCCCCACACTGCATGTTCCTAAGGGCAGATGCTTTGTAAGAGTGATGAGCATGCACTGCTGAGCATGTCCGGCAATTAAGAGGCCTTTGTGACAATCCTGCTAATTACCTAGTAATCATCCCCTTTGCACTCACTGTCCTTCCTGGCTAATAGACCCAATTTTGTGCACACACAGGTAAAGAGCTCCTCTCTCATCTCCTCAGAATGGTATCAACTATGAATGGTCTGAGCCAGCTATGGCTATTGAATTTCTCTGTGACTGATGTGACTCTAGAGATGCCCATATGATCCACTTCTGAACAGTGACATCGAAGAAGAAATTTGGTGGAGACTTTCCTGGTGAAAGGCGATGTATGGTGGGTTGAAGAATTTTTTGTAACTGCCTTTCCTCCAGTTTAGGTCATGAAATTAATTCACTTGATAAATATTTGTTGACTCCTCACCATGTGCCAGTAATAAACTAAGCTCTCTGAAAACAGTAGCAAACAGGATGAACAGACAAAAAATTTACATTAATGGAACTTATAATGGAGGAAGGTACGCAATGAACTAGTTTTAAAAATTAATCATAGTACATCGAGTTGGAAAAAGCAATATGAAGAAAAATTGAGCAGAGTAGGGGGGATAGGGGCGGGAACTATTTAATATAATGTGACCAGAGCAGACCTCTTTCATTAAGTGAAACTGGAAGAAAAATGAACTAGAAGTGAGGGGGCAGACATCTGGTACAAGAGAACTCCAGTTAGCAGAGCAACGAGGGGAAGTCCTTCAGGCACGAGTAGAGTGACGGGCATTTTGGAGAAATTAAAAAGGTATCTGAGTGACAAGAGCAGGGTGAGCTAACACTCAAACCTGTCGACCATGACCCACGGTGATAAATTGTACAGTTGACCTAGCACACACACACACACACACACACACACACACGCGCACACACACACACAGTGAACTAAAAGTTCCACTTTTATCATGTACGATGCACTGTGATATTAGATAAAATATTCTATTTTGTTAAAAAATTCTGGTACATAGCCTACTAGTAGGTCAGAACTGCAGTTACACTGAGACAAGGTAAGAGTGATAGGAATTAATATCAGAGAAGAAACAGGCCAGAGAATGGGTTCGTTAGGCTGAAAAAGGACTAAGCGAGGAGGGAGACTGTTAAGACATTTGGAGTACTGAGGAACGACATGCAGTGGAGTTTTGTTTGTTTGTTTTTGGTTTTTTGTTTGTTTTTTAAATGCTCTGACTGCAATTAGTCGGTGGTATAATAGAGCAGAAGTATAAGCCCAGAGAACAGCAAAGATGCTACTGTAACAGCCTGTATGAAACCCAGTGATGGCTTAGACCAGAGAGGTAGTGGAAGAGGTGGTAAGCAGTGGAGACGATGGATTTATTTAAAGGGTAGATCCAATAGGATTTCATGGTGGGCTAGATGTAGGGTGATAAAGAAAGATAGAAGCTAAAGATGATTACAATGTTTTAGACCTGAACAACCCAAGAAAAGAATTGTCATCTACTAAGGGTCAGATTGAGGATGAAGTAGGCTTGAGAAAGAAAGTAGAATCAAAAGGTCAGTTTGGGGCATGTGAAATTTGGAGACAACTGAGTGGAAATGTTAAAAATCAGTTTTATATTTACACCTGGAATTTGTTCCTAGCGGCATACATTTTGAGTCATAATTTCATAAATGGTGTTTAAAGCTCTACCAGCTAATATAACCAAGGGCGGATGTGTAGCAAAAGTAGAAATACGAGGCACTGAAAATTTGGAAATAAGAAGGGTGAGGAGAAACCAGTAGAAAGAACTGAGATAGAATGACCATAAAGGTTAAAGAGGGACCAGCTAGCACACACACACACACACACACACACACACACACGCGCACACACACACACAGTGAACTAAAAGTTCCACTTTTATCATGTACGATGCACTGTGATATTAGATAAAATATTCTATTTTGTTAAAAAATTCTGGTACATAGCCTACTAGTAGGTCAGAACTGCAGTTACACTGAGACAAGGTAAGAGTGATAGGAATTAATATCAGAGAAGAAACAGGCCAGAGAATGGGTTCGTTAGGCTGAAAAAGGACTAAGCGAGGAGGGAGACTGTTAAGACATTTGGAGTACTGAGGAACGACATGCAGTGGAGTTTTGTTTGTTTGTTTTTGGTTTTTTGTTTGTTTTTTAAATGCTCTGACTGCAATTAGTCGGTGGTATAATAGAGCAGAAGTATAAGCCCAGAGAACAGCAAAGATGCTACTGTAACAGCCTGTATGAAACCCAGTGATGGCTTAGACCAGAGAGGTAGTGGAAGAGGTGGTAAGCAGTGGAGACGATGGATTTATTTAAAGGGTAGATCCAATAGGATTTCATGGTGGGCTAGATGTAGGGTGATAAAGAAAGATAGAAGCTAAAGATGATTACAATGTTTTAGACCTGAACAACCCAAGAAAAGAATTGTCATCTACTAAGGGTCAGATTGAGGATGAAGTAGGCTTGAGAAAGAAAGTAGAATCAAAAGGTCAGTTTGGGGCATGTGAAATTTGGAGACAACTGAGTGGAAATGTTAAAAATCAGTTTTATATTTACACCTGGAATTTGTTCCTAGCGGCATACATTTTGAGTCATAATTTCATAAATGGTGTTTAAAGCTCTACCAGCTAATATAACCAAGGGCGGATGTGTAGCAAAAGTAGAAATACGAGGCACTGAAAATTTGGAAATAAGAAGGGTGAGGAGAAACCAGTAGAAAGAACTGAGATAGAATGACCATAAAGGTTAAAGAGGGACCAGGAGCGAGTAGAGTCCTGGAAGCAAAGTCAGAAAGTGTGTCACAAAGGAGGGATCAAGTGTGCCAAGTAATGCTGATGGTTAGTAATAGCAGGGACTGAAGGTTGACTGTTGATTAGACAGCATGGAAGTCACTGGTGACCTTCAAAGAAACAGTTTCAGTGGGGTAGGGACTTAATTGGATTTCAGAGATCATGGCAGGTTACAAGAGAGAAAAAGAATATAAAATTATTTTGAAGAGTCTCATTCTAAAGGGGAATTAAAAAAACAGAGTGATAGCTATTAGTTAAGGTTGTAATTATTGCAATGGTGTCAGTATCTTTCAACAACAAAGAAAAGAATAAGAAAATTTCCGAGACTGGTCAGAGATCGTACATAGATGGGAACTGAGTCTATTAGCAAACAGTAATTATCTTATATTTACATTTATCTTAGTATCATATGTTTTAATCTACTATCTATCAAGCAATCTTACTTGTAGCCAAATGCATCCTAGCAGAAATAGCATCGAATATATATTCACCAGAGTCTCAGATTCTTGGCAGTGCAGCAGTACAGTTTGGAGTGTGGGTGCTGGAGTGAGTTCCTCATGACCTGCTTCTCAGTTGTATGTTCCTGGGCAAGGTATTCACCATACAGGAGCACCCATTCCTTCATCTAAACAATGGGTATTATAATTGTTCTGAACCTGCAGGTATTACAGTCTAGGTGTTTCTGTCCAATTTCATGCATTAGCAACTTAATCCTCCATGCACCAGTGTTGGGAGGTGGGGCCTTTAGGGCAGTGTTTGGTTCAGGAGGGCTCTGCCATCAGGAATTAGTTCATGCTGCTATAAATAGTGTTTGTGGGAGTGGCCTTCTCTCTTTTGCCATTCTGCCTTTGGTATGTGAAGATGCAGTTGGAGGCCCACATCAGATGTCAGTGCTTTAATTTTGGATTTCTTAACCTTCGAAACTCTGAGAAAATAAATTTCAGTTCTTTGTAAATTATTCAGTCTTTGGTATCCTCTTACAAGACAATAAGGTCATTTAGATTACATGAGATAATCTATAGAAGGACCTAAAACAATGCCTTGAACATTGCAGATGTTCAATATATGTAACTACCCTGACTACCTGTATCCTGAAGTTCTGGAATTAAGTGCAAGAGACATGTATTTTGAGTTATAGTTTTATAAGTGATATTTAAAGCCCTATCTGATAATATTACTTAGGGAGTGTGTAGTGAATGCAGAAATTCACAAATTCACTAATTCACAAATTCCTTTGCACTCTTGGGCCTTCATTTAACATCTCTGCTTAAAGAAAACGCTTTCATACCCTAGTCTTTGGAAAACTTACAAAACCCAGCTGCCACTATTCTCCTCAGTGAGGCAGAGACCTCCAAACAAAAATGACCTTGAATAAACTTCTAGATCAGGGATCAGGGCCCAGGAGAGGAACTGCTGAGCTCTGTGTGCTGGACGTTTTTCTGCCAGAACGATAGGGCAGCACAGTTTCCTGCACAGCTGTCTTCCACCCCCTCCACCACCCGCCCCCTTGATAGAGTCATTCAGTTGTTCATCACGCCACAGTGGCCACCAGAATATCTGAGTTCTCTGTGAACCTCCTAAGTGTATTTACTGCTGAGCAACGCTGTCTCAGAACAATTAAATCAAATGACAATTGTCAAAAGTGTTGGCAGTTCTTTGGCCTGTGATTGCCAGACTCCACTTCCTTTGTAGGTTGGCACTTGGAATCCATAATAACCTGCCTGGCTCCTTGCCCCATCTATCTCTAATTCCCTGAAGCTCAGCCCATTTAGTCCCAGTACAGACCTGGCTTTCCTCAGCTTTGGAACTAACCAGCTTCTTAATCAGAAGGGGGAAAAACCCTTTAGATTTTTTTTACCTGCCTGGGGATCAGACTCCATGATCTGGACTCCAGTTCCACAGGGAGGGGACTCTTTCTTGTGATCCTAGAATTCCAGTTCTTGTTTCAGTTCATCACTGTGTTGTCATCCTACTCCTGAATCCCTTCGCTGATTTTACTGTCTTCCTTTCTTCAGTAGAGCCCATCTGACCTCTATCTTTAGCTCAGACTCTTCCCTAGTTTGACCTGAGCTAGAAGAAACGCCACACCTATGGAGTCTGAAGTCCAGGCATTGTTTTAGAGACTGTACGTATTTTATTTCCCATGCCAACCATCTAAGGAAGATTTAAAAAATTAGTACCAATTACTTTCCCAAGGGCACCCAGATAGTGAGAAGGAGAGTTGTGTTTTGAGCCCCAAGGTAGGTTTTATTTATTTATTTATTTTGCCAGATGGCATGTGGTTTCCCCAGAAAGAGAGACAGAGAGAGACACAAAGAGAGAGGAAAAGGGAAAAAGCACCACCCCACCATGAGGAATGGTCACACCACAATCCCTTCTCCTCCATCTATCCCTCCTTTCAGGATTTTGGGTACACACATACACATGAGGGCATGTTTCTCAAGTCGCCAGGTCTGGGACTCAAACCTGTGTGAGATCCAGCTGCATCAACCATGACATCATGAGCTGGCCCTCAAGGTAGGACTTTAGGGTGCAAGATGCACACAAATGATTTGACTCTCCAGTCCTCTCCTCTTCCCTCTCCTCCCCCTCCCCTCTCATCTCCTCTTTCTTCCCTTCCCTTCTTTCCTTTCCTCTCCCCCTTCATTTTCTTTTCTTTCCTTTCCTTTTTTCTCCTTTCCCTTTCTTTTTCTTTTTCCTCTTTTTCTTTTCCTTTTCTTTCCCTTTTCCCCTTTCACACAGAACCCCTCATCTGATGGATTCTGGCTCTTCTCAGATTTAAAGTACCAGTGGGTGAGGTGATTATACATTTATACAAGTGCAACCTTAGGATGATGGTAGATTTCTTCTCTCTCTCTCTCTCTCTTTGTCCTTCTATGTCTCTCTTTTTCCAAACTTGAATCTTGTCATCATTTCAGTTTTGAGCAGCCATCTGGTGATATATTTGGGGTTTTGGCCTGAGGGACTGGAATAGATCCCTCCCTCCCAGGCTTCAGGTGAATGCTGCTTCATTCTCCAGTTAAATTTACCAAAGAGCTCTGCATGTGGTTTGGGGCTAAGTCCAACTAATAATCACATTTTCCCATTTGTCATTGTCCCTTGTGAGTGTCTTTCCCTTGGGAAGAGGCCAGCCTGGCTGAGTATTCCTTGATTTCCAAAGACTAAAACCTTATGACGAACATACTGTTAGGCTTCAAATCTAGCACTATGAATGTACAAAACTAAGTATAATACAAGGTATTAAATACAGAAAGAACTTTCCCACCATTTAACAAAGTCCCAGCTCTGATAGAATCTCCTATATATAATAAAATGCTAAGCATTTGCTCAAACATGCCTTTAATCTCAGACAGAAAATTTTGTCGGCACATTTCCTCCCTATGTTCTACAATGGCTTCAAATTTCTTATGTTTGACTGAATAAAATACCATACCATCTCTTCAATGAAGGGAAACACAAAAGCTTTCAAAGGAATGTATTATATAAGCAGTGTTCTTTTTATTTTATTTTAACTCCGACAGTTGACTTTTAATATCTGGTGTTTGCATTTGTAGTTAGGGATTTCTTTACATTAGACCCATACATTCCTGTATCAGGTGAGAGAAGAGAGAGTTTAGGCTTATTAAAAGAACAGTAAAATATCTTCGAGAAGTTGTTCTGTGTTGAGTTGGCTGGAGAGAGAAATAGGAAGCAGGGGGCCTGAAAGAAGTTACTCTGCATCTCAAAGATACCTCCCTTTGGAGAGCCTGAGGAATTGCTCATCCACGTTGAGGTTTTCCTCCTAATTTGGACCTGAGCTCACACTTAACAATGTTTACACTGATTCACCCAATCCATCATTTCTGTGTACTCTGTGACCCCCTTAGCACTTGCTTTTCTGCACTCCATCCATAAAACTCAATTTCCTGGGAGATTTAGGATAAGCTCTATTCTAGCCAGATGCTCATCTTGATTCTGGGATAGAGATTCTGGCCTGAGTCCAGATCCTGCTGCCGTTAATATCCTGGAACAGGAGAATATGGTGGAAAGAATGGGGCTTGGAGGAAGATTTTAGTTGTCCCTGGCCCTTCTATTCTATGATCTTGGGTAGGGTATTATTTAGGGTGATACTCTGCTCTACAACAAATAAAGCCCCACATCTACATGACTTAATGTAGATATTTACTCTTCTCTGAAGAGTTGACATCCATGCTTCTTGTTATTGGGAGGCATTGCATGTGGTAATTCAGGAACCAGGCTTTGCCCATCTGGGGGCTCTGCCCTCTCCTGGGCCTCCCGAGTCCTCTTCATTCAGGCTGCACTTAGAGAAATGGAAGGTTGTAAAGCTATGATACATTTCAACCTCATTTAGGAGGTGACAGTCATTCCATGAGCAAGATCACGTCACAGGGCTACACTCAGATGAAAGGTCAACTTGACATGTAACCTTTGGCTGGTGAGTTATTTTTACACAATAATCTATACTATTACAGAGATAACAACAATCACTGGTACATGGTTAGCTATCTCTAAACCTCTCTAAGAATCATTTTATTGTCTGAAAAATGGGACTTCTAGGGACATTAAATAAATTATCAAAGGTCACATAAATGATGAGATTAATACTAAAAGTGGTATCTCTCAGCTCATATTCCATATTGTCCTCCACACCCTTCAACACAGTAATAACACTTCAGGTCAATGTTAGCCTCTTTTTTTTTCTACTTTCTTTCTCAAATCCTAATATGAAACTTGGGAAATTCTACTATAAGTTGGCTAGCATGCAGCTATCTTTTTAATGCAAAGGAACAGATGATAGAGTTCTATAACAAGTCAAATAATACCTTCCAAAAACTATGTCCATTCTGAACCTCAGAATATGACTCTATTTGGAAGAAAGGTCTTTGCAGATGTATTTGGTTAAGGATACCAAGGCAAGATACCAAGGCAAGATCATCCTGTCCTGGGATTAGGAGGATCCCTACATATAACAATTAGTGTCTGTACAGAAGAGAAGAGGGCACAGAGACATAGGGAAGGCGGTCATGGGTAGATAGAAGCAGAGATTGGAGTGATACTGCCACGAGGAATTTCAGGAACCACCATAAGTTGGGAAAGGCAAGAAAGATCCTCCCTTAGAACCTTCAATAAGAGCATGGCCCTGCTGACACTCTGATTTTGAATTTTTTGCCTCCTGAACTGGGAAGCAATACATTTCTGTTGTTTTGAATTGCCACGTATATAGTAATTTGTTATAGCAACCCTAGGAAACTAATGCAGGCTTTTCCCATGAACAAAGAAGCAACCTTCCATCTCACTTGAAGGAGAGTCGGGAGCAAGAATTTTTCAAAGCAGGAAGATTTGGCCTTAGAAAAATTAAGAATGGCATATACATTTAATCTGTGATACACTGTGTCCATTTTAGTGAACCTCAGTATCAAATGAGGAATTCACTTTAGAGGCATCACAAATTTGGAAACCAGTCAGTTCTTTTGACGCTAGCATCTTAACTATGTCCTTACACTACAGTACTTCCACTCTCGCTGGAAGAATACTTGGAGTTAGATCTGAGTTAAAATCCAGTTCTGTCATCAACTTTTTGTGTGACAATGGGTCAATTTTCTCACGTAGTGGTACAATATTTACCCTTCTGGTAGAATTAAATGATACAGGGCATGAAAAGCAGCCTTCATGATGTTGGTTAATAGTAGACATTCAAATTAGTGGAAGCCACCAGCTTCTTCCCTGTCCTTACCTCCTATCTGGGCTCTTTAGTTTAACTTTGGGTTTGCTCATTACCCATTTTCAATAGCTTTTTAGATATTAAACTCCCTATGAATAAAAGCTGTATCTATAGGGTCACTGTTAGTTGTAGCACCTGACAGTATTAGTGGGATAAATGATTGAATTTGGCATGTTTCTTACCTAAGTTCTTTGAGAATAAATGCCCGATTCCTTTATTTATTTTATATTCTCTAAGAACTTTCTTAAAACTGGACAAGAAAGTATGCTCAGGGAGTATTGTCTTGGTTGAATTATGATGGGAATAAGCAAGAATGGGAAAGAAGGTCTTTGGGTCTAAAAAGAGAATAACCTGAGATGAATGAATTTGGGGTTTTTAATTGTCAAGGACTGCTGATTCTCAGAATCATAGTGCTTCATTATCTTTCTATCTTGTGTATACATAGATTTATGAGAGTCTGTTTCAAGGAATATATTCAGGATCATTGACTCTAAAGAAATTGTGAAGCACAAACTATTTTCTGTTTGGTAGGACAGATCAAAAGGTCAGTGCTTTTAAAATCAGTAAAATAGTGCATCTTCTCTTTCTCTCTTGATCTTGCCTTTTTTTTCTCCCTCTGGGAAAAAGAGTCCTGGAATTTACTAGACAGAGTGAGCATCAGGGCAGGCACTGTTTCCAATGTGTCGGGTTTTGACTTCCTCTCTCCTAAGTGTTCCGTTAGTCCCCCTTGTCTATTCTGCCCACTGGACCATCCAATGTGCTCCCCTGGCCACTGTGGTACAAGGTGGTAGTGCTAGGCATGCTCAGTGTTTGACAGTCACTGGTGGGAAGGAGGTAGTGAGATGGCTAGCCAGTGAGGGGGCTTTCTCATTGGCTAACTGAGCAGATCTGCAGGTAGCAGAAATCTCTGAGTTGGTGCAAATTGAGATTTGTCTCTGCAGTACTCACCTTCTAAGTCTTAGTCTTCCTAGAAGAATTGCCCATGAGATGATTTAAGCAATTCTGGGATGAATCGTCAAACAACTAATTCTGATCTTCTACACTGCATTTTTTCACCTGAGTTCAAACTCCTCACTGGCTACATTTAAATCCCTCAGGAAGCTGTCGGTTTTACCTCCCTACAATCTGAAACATAGACTAAAAATTACACCCATTCTATCGGTGGAATCTGACCTTTCTTTATATTAGTAAGATGGGAAACATAGCTCTTGGGTAAAAATAAAACAGACTTCTTAAGTCTTATTAGAACTAGAAGTGTTTAAGCTTGTCTCAAGGGAAAAAGCATTGAGTTCAGATAGGGCCAGGGGAAACACAGGACTCAGCATCTTGTAGATAAAAGCCTCTTGACTTTCACCTAGGAGACCAGCCTCGTCAGTCTTGATGCTTTTCTATCTGCCAATGAAGAGTTCAATCTCCAGAGAGATGTCATCCCTAGACTTGCTGTGTCCCTGGGCTTGCACCTGAAAACAAACCCTTGACTAATGTGTGTCACTAAGATATTTTCTTGTTCCTTAGTTCTTGCTGTGGCACAGTGTTTTGTCTGTGGAAAGTGTGCCCCATCTTCTTACTACACCAAGTTCATTACAAAATGGAATTCTACTGGAAAAGCCATTCTTGTGAAGTAGATCCTTGCTACCTTCTTTCAGGGAACCTGGGTGCTGAACATAAGCTTTGGGCCTTGCATTTTTGCATGGGTCCTTTGCTACATGTCATCCCCCTGATTGACCTGCCAGAAATTTGACCCGGGTACCATTCTTTTCAGTGTGACCTGAGTCTGATAGGTCTAATCTTCTCTTATTGTCATAGCTCAACTCAGTGAAGAGAAGAAACAATGAGCAAAGAATTGCTAAGAGAAGAGGGAATACCTATTTTCCCTCAATAGTTTGATATCAGCATAACCAGGTCAGGACATTCTAAATGTCAGGGCACCCAGTGACCTCCAGCATCACTGCGACAAGATTAACAATACTTTATGTTTCTAGGGGGCACAGATTTTTTTCCTTGACATTGTTTTGGCTTTTTTCCCCCTCATTTCATTCTCATAACAACTTCGATGAAAAGGAACAGACAAGTGGTTCATTGTGAAAATGCGATCCAGTGGTCAAGTTGTACTGTTTTCTACATTCTGCCTCTGATAACGCGCCCTTCTCTGTCTGCATGTGACACTCTCTCCTTGCTCTCCTCACTGTTTCCTCTTTCCAGTCCATCCTTTGCCACTTGCTCCACTCTAAGCCAGCCCATTCTACCCCATTCTGTTCTATTCTGCACTAGGAAAGGAGTTAGAGTTGGATCATTTTGAACATCCAAGTAGACCTGCCACTATCTTCATTCCTGCCCTCCCCCACTCCATGGAGCTAATGTTTCAAAGGCTATGTTTGAAAAAGTACATCGTTAGGTATTAATTAAGTTGCACTCCCACTTTCTAAAAACCAAAGACATTCCTCAAAGAAATCTTTTTTTCTCTTTTTTTTTTTGAGAGGTTTTTGCTATAGGACGGGTGCACTCGCCAGACAGACAGAGAGAGACAGAGAGATAGAAAGCGAGAAATCACCCCCCAGGGGGGATGGCCACGCTGCAATCCCTTCTCCTCCATTCTCCTCTCGGGATCTTGGGCACACATGCACACGCGCCTGGAGTGAGTTTAAGCCACTGGGTCTGGAACTCGAACCATAGTCGACTACATGGGAGTCCAGCAACATAGCCATTACACTAACTGCTGGACCCCCCCCTCAAAGAAATCTTTTGATGAGCATGAACTAACCAGTTTTTTCACATTGAATGAATATAGTTTAAGTCTTAAGTTAAAAAAAAAAGAAAACTTGACATTTCACATTGCACAATGTCAGTACCTATACAATTTCTATTGGCTTTTGCAATGGAACGTTCACATGCACACGCTTCCTCTGAGCATTGGAGGGCCTTGGAGTGGTATGTACTGATTGGCTTGGGACCTCTTGAGCCAGGTGAGGTCCTTGCTGAGGCATTTGAACAAAGGATGGGAAGAAGTTGCTCACGTGGAAATCTAAGTGTAGTTACCCATGAAAGCTAAGAAAAGTGCTAGGAGGCCAAAATCAAACAAAAACCCTTTCTTCTAGAACTTTCCATTCAATCTCCACAAATAGTCTATGCTATGACCATTTTACTGATAAGAAAACCCAGGCTTAAGGAGGCCCACATTTGCACGGGAAATCAGAGGTAAAAGGGGTCTGCTGGCCCTGAGGCCATGTTATTATCCACACAGGCTGATGTTCTGGAAGCCAGCCTGGTTTTTT
>NW_006208084.1:1873785-1887115 GCF_000334495.1 Tupaia belangeri chinensis | reverse complement strand
TCTTTCCCTCCTGCCCATAATTACTCCTCATCACTTCCCCTCCCTTCTCCAGGCTTTGCTATTCTTTGTGAGAGCCCCCAGGGTCCAAACTGCTTCACAACAGAAGCACAACCAAAACAGAGACCCTTGAAATTTGCCATAGCTACAAGTCTGACAGCTTCCCACTGTGGACTGGGAAATAATTACTGTCAGTAATTAGAACTAAATTACTCTTGTCAAAACATACAAAATTGCAGAGCCAGCATTGGGGCATCCTAGATCCTTCTGTCCCAGTGGTCTCCGCCATCCTCTTGGCCTAATTGAAACTCATGTGGCCCCAAGAAATTCCCATGCAGTTCTAGATACCAGGTGTGGGCCACAGTAGAGAGCCATAGACCTAATTCACAAACGTAAATTGAGAGGTTGGGTTTCTGAGCTCCTGCATCTCTGGACTGAGAGGTGGGAGGAAAGCTGAGGATAATAATAGTGGCCAATCACAACAGTGAGACAAGGAAACAAAAATGCACGTTAAAGTGCAGTGAAATTCCAGGAGGTTGTGTTCAGTAAAAGAATCTTGCAATTTACAGTTCTGAATAAAGGAGAGAGAAAGAGAAAGAGAGGCTACTTACATTGTTTCTTTTCTGATTACAGCAGTAATACAAGCTGGCTTCAGAAAATGAAAAAAACAGAGAAAAATATAAAGAATGAAATAAAAATCACCCAAATCTCCATGTGCTACAGTGATTGTATTCATCTTTAGAGTATTTTCTCATAGTTTCTCTCATCCTCTCTCTCTCTCTGTCTCTCACACACACACACACACACACACACACACACACACACCACACACACACACAGATAAGTTGGCTCTCTCTTTAACTCATTGGGAACAACCAAGTGATGCATTCTTTTACTTCTGCCATCCAACAAGAGAGGACTGAAGCTTACTTGCCCCAGAAAAAAACGAATGAGGCTTCAATTTTTCAGAGGGCTTTAGGACTGGAAGTCCTGAATGAGAGAGAGACCCAACTTCTGTAGAGCAAGCTAGGAAGAAAGAGCTTCCAGGGAAGGCAGAAAGAGCTTCCTGCAACATTTTCTATATCGATTCTGCCTTGGGGCAGAAATGATCTACCCACTTATAGACATAGAAGCCATATTCCATTTAATTCAGAAAAAGAACATACTCTGAAATGCTTTTTAAAAATAAGAGGTTTTTTTTTTTTTTAGAGGTTTTTGCTATAGGGCACGTGCGCTCGCCAGACAGACAGAGAGACAG
The DNA here is from genome assembly GCF_000334495.1 of Tupaia belangeri chinensis. NCBI lineage: Eukaryota > Metazoa > Chordata > Mammalia > Scandentia > Tupaiidae > Tupaia > Tupaia belangeri. The sequence goes on along the minus strand of NW_006208084.1, from coordinate 1,885,860 downwards.
AAAGCGAGAAATCACCCCCCAGGGGGGATGGTCACACAGCAATCCCTTCTCCATTCTCCTCTCAGGATCACGCGCCTGGCGTGAGTTTTTTAAGTCACTAGGTCTGGGACTCGAACCACAGTCAACTACATGGGAGTCCAGCAACATAGCCATTACACTAACTGCAGGTTCGCAAATAAGAGTTTTATTATAATTCATATATAGTTTAAAAATAATATTTTATCCTCATTTCTGATTTATATATAGTTGGACATCTTTGTAGGGTACAGCATGGTTTATCAAAGCATGTATACAGTGTGTAATGATCATCAGGGAAATCAACATATTCACCATCTCCAACAGTTATCATTGACTTGTGTTGTGCACAGTTGGACTCTGTGGATGGTGGTTGTATTTGTTACACTGATGCTCTCCCCTTCCCAGGTGAAATCATCCTGAATTGTTGAGATGGGCTGGTTTCCTCTGACTTGTTACTGTATACATGTCCTCACGTCATTTCTGGGCTTCACCAGGTTCCTTGGGTGGACTTTTCTCAGAATATTAGCTGGACAATGTTAAGACCAACAACTGTAGTCTCAGGAAGGAAGCGTCCTGTGACGCGCCTCTTAGCCTCGCTCTGTCTAGGTGAACTGCTGGGCTAACAGTAGTTCTGCTGTTACAGATAAGTCTCAAGACTGGTGATAGCTACTGACCCTGAGTGCTGTGTGTACTTGGTCCCACTCTCTAGGTGGTCACCCTGCAAAGTCTTCTCAACTGCTGTGCCTAGTTTCCATAGAGAGATAAGCCTGCTTACCTCAAAAGATAAGTGCAAGGATTAAAGGAGAAGATATTGTCAGTTTTAGACTAGCACGTGGCACATAGTAAGTGTTCAAAAGTTAATAGCTACTATGCCTTTTTTTTTTTTAATTCTTCCCCAACAAATGAAATTCATGAGAATATTCCCACACCTATGATATTCCAGTAGGAGCTACCAGGAAGATTAGTTACCTCTGGGACCCTGTGATAATTATGCACCTTTCTCTCTCATCCCAAAGCAGCCTAATCCTGGAGTGTTTTATTTTATTTTCTCTCTCTCTCTCTTTTTCTCTCTCTCGCTATCACACATACACACAAACCACTTAATCACTCCTCAGATCTTAACCATTACTTCCTCCCTCCCTCCCACTACATTCCCTCCCAACACAAACAATTACTGAGCAGATAGTTAAAATATATGACTAGGGACCAGCAAATGGTATAATGGTTACATCACTGAACTACCATGTAGTCGATCATGGTTCGAGTCCCAGACCCAGTGGTTTAAACTCACGCTGGGTGTGTGTGCATGCATGCCCAAGATCCCGAGAGGAGAATGGAGGAGAAGGGATTACGGCGTGGCCATCTCCCCAGGGAGTGATTTCTCACTTTCTGTCTTTCTGACTCTCTCTGTCTTTCTAGTGAGCACATGCACCCTATAGCAAAAATATCTCTCAAAAAATCTATATCTATATCTATAGATATACACACACACACATATATAAATATAGTGCAGGATGACTATGACAGGGTCCACTTCTACTTTTCTAGCTTCTGAATTCCTGGTATATGACAGATGCTTAAAAGAGAGTTCAGTACAGAAACGTTGAATTGTAGAGGAAGGGATGTGATTATAAGGAAAGACTTGAATCTCTTTTCTATTGCAAAAAGGACTTATTTGTTTTCTGTTTTTTTGTTTGTTTTGTTTTGTTTTTTGAGAGATTTTTGCTAGAGGGCGTGTGCGCTCACCAGAAAAACGGAGAGAGACAGAGAGATAGAAAGCGAGAAATCACCCCCCAGGGGGGATGGCCACGCCTCAATCCCTTCTCCTCCATTCTCCTCTTGGGATCTTGGGCATGCACGCACACGCGCCTGGCGTGTGTTTAAGCCACCAGGTCCAGGACTTGAACCGCGGTCAACTACATGAGAGTCCAGGGACATAGCCATTACGCTAACTGCTGGTCCCGCAAAAGGGACTTATTTGGACATGGGTCCTTTAACCAACTAACTTTACAACATGTCTCAGTGTCCTTCTGTTTAAGAAGCATTGTCCCATGCCACATTTCTCCTGGTTCTCCCATTTAAATAATGAATACCAGCAGTTGGTGTAATGGCTATTGTTGCTGGACTCCCATGTAGTCGACTGCAGTTTGAGTCCCAGATCCAGTGGCTTAAACTCACACTGGGTGCATGTGCATATGTGCCCAAGATCCCAGGAGAAGGGAGGAGAAGGGATTGTGATGTGGCCATCCCTTCTGGGGGAGGATTTCTTGCTTTCTGTCTGTCTCTCTCTTTTCTGGCGAGCGCACACACCCGATAGCAAAAAACTCTCAAAAAGTTAAATAATGAATACTGGACAGAGACCCAGCTCCAGAAGCAGAAACCAAGTCATCTCCCTTGGGCAAGAGAAACAGGCAACCAGAGGAGCTGAGGAACTGCACATGCTGCTGTCAGAGAGGAAGTGAAGGACGGCTCGCTTAATGAGCGTCCCTACTGGTTCTCTGCTTTATGTTTCAGATCCAGAGGACCCTGGGCAAGCGCTTTCTCATCACTCTTGATACAGATGTTCTTGTCCCTCTGCTAACAGAAAGCTGGAGGTAATTACTGGCAGGAGTGCAGCTCCGTGAGGCACATTAGGCTGCTGGGAACTTCAGTAGACCACAAATTGTGCCTCTAATTAGGCAATTGCTGAAGCAAGAAGTTCAGAATCTAGTTTATGGGCTTGCTCAGGCCAGAAGCGTCTTCCAGCTGTAAGCGATCTGAAATGGTGTGAGAAGAGGAAGAAAGGTCATCAGGATGGAGAAAGGGTGAGTAGGAGTTTAAGGGACACCACATGACAATTTTTAAAAGAAAACAACAAACTCCTATAGATGATTACTATCACGTGGTATTTTGTTAAGCAAAAAAGGAGACAGGTACAGAAAAGTTACATTCTGCAAAACTCATTTTTTATCAAGTCCAATAAGAGGCAAAATAAATCTATAGCAATGGAAGTCAGAATAGTTGCTTCTTATAAGTGTATGAGGGGTCTTCAAAAAAGTCAATGCAAAATGCATATCATGAAAACACTCTTCATGAATATCAAAATTATTTTGTAACAAAATAAATTCATATTTAATTCTATTTTTCCATGAAGGTTTTGAAGTCTCACATGGAAGAGGCATGAGAGAAGCCCCAGGGGTATTATAAATTTTCTATATCTTTTTCCCCCTGCATAGCATGTGTGCACTTACTGGAGAAGAAAGAGAGACAGTGAGAGGGAAATCAAGAAATCGCCCCTCAGGAGGGATGGCCACACAGCAATCCCTTCTCCTCCATTCTCCTGGGATCTTGGTCATGAATGCTCACACACCCAGCATGATTTTTAAGCTACCAGGTCTAGGACCCAAACCATGATAGGCCATGTGGGAGTCCAACTCCTTAACCACCACACGATCTGTTGGCCCCAAACGTTCTATATCTTCAATAAAAGTTCTGTTGCTTGATCTGGGTGGTTACATAAATGTCAGGTAGGTAAAGTAGCCAAAGGTGGCACAACAGTAAAATGCTCTATTAGACAATCCCTAAGAAGGTTCCTGGTTCAAGTCTGGAGACCCCCCTGAGTATCCTGGGCACATATGTACTCATGATTCAAGGCTGGTTCAGACTATGGCTCTAGAACTCCGTCAGAGGGGCTCTATCTCTCTCTCTCCTTTTTCTCTGTTTCACTCATGAAAGAAAGAAATAAAAGTAAGTTAAAAGCACAAAATGTATTTTTATAAAAATGTTAAAAGCTGAATATTTTCATACTTGACTTATTTAAGTTATAACTCAATAAAAGGAAAAAATACATATTTACCAAAACAGTATGTGAAAAATGATTTCTCATAGCTCAGACTTTCATTTCTTTGACTAGGGAAGAAAATCTTTCATGTTTATCTGTCTTAAGTATGTACTTGATGAATCGCCTGTGTATATTTCTACCAAGGCTCCATTTGGAATCTTTGTTCTTTGCACTAATTTAAAGAGCCTTGTTAAATAGCAGTGTATCTGAATCCTTCTCTAGTTGTTCACTGCAAAATCCTTCCCTTGCAGTTCATCATCTTTCACCTTTTTACTCAATTGTGATAATTTTTTTTTCCAGTAGTGATTTCCATGTAGGGAGAGTTTAAAGTTTTAAAGAATCAAATCTATCAATCTCTTCACTAGTTTATTTACTGTGTGCTTGTGTTCCTCCTCCTCCACCCCCACCCCAAGCTTCTTGGTGTTCAAAAACAGAAAGCAGCATAACTAGAACAGCAGAATGGGTAAGAAGAGTTGGTCAAACTAGGATTGGAAAGGCAGTGAAATAATAGATCACACTAGTTTTTGGACTTCGGCGTTTATCCTGAGTACAACTGGATAGGAAGGGAAGTAGTCGGGAATAATGCGAAGAGATTCCTGAGTTATAAGGAGTGGATTAGGGGAAAACAAGACCAGAATATGCATGGAGACTTCTGTAGTGGTTGGGGGTGGGGGAGATGTCTAGGTTGGCGTCGTGCCCCAGAGACAGAGCAATGGGCAGCATTGCTTTAGCCCTGGGTCCCATGGGACTGTATGATGGAGGGAGGTGAGAAAGGAAGGGAAATGGGGCTTGGCTGTCTGAAGACAGTGGGAGACTCACTCACCAATAGGGTTGCCCCTGGATTTCTGGGTTTGTATATATTTGTTAACTTGTTTTTACTTTTAACTGTTTTATTAGTCCAGAATTTGGTTTTCATGTTTCATTTGAGATTATACTTTCATTCTCAACTCACCTGAATGTCTCCCCTAATATCTATTGAATAAATCTATCACTTCCTCATTGTTTTGTGAGATTTTCCATATAGTTGGTTATGACCGATTATATTTTGCAACTGTTTTCCTCTAATAATCTCTCTTCTTTTGTGTTTACCATAAAATTTTTATAGTTGTAGGCTTTGATTCATTAATTTTTTGTGTGGGAAAATTATCTCCTAATTATGCTTTTTAAAAAAGTCTCAGCTGTTTTCTCATTAATTTGTTTTGTTTGTATTATTCTTGCTTTTTCCCTCAGGTGAACTTATGAATCCAATAATTAAGCTCCAAGCAAATTCCATAAGGAATTTAATTGGGATTTTACTAAACCCATAAATTAATTTTACAAGAATTAATGTATGGTTTCTCTCATACGTGAATATTTTTTTTGCCTATATATAAAAAACACTGTTATTTATCAGCAATTTGGAATGTATTCTTATAGATTCTACTTACTTTTCAAAAATATTTTTCCTCAGAATTTTATGTTTTGGTTGCAATTGTAAAATGTCTTTTTTTGTTGTTTTGTTATGGATTATTATTTATATACATGAAATATACAGATTATAAAAATACTTATTTTCTATAAAGTTACTTCACAAAATTTAACTTGAAAGGTATATGTAACATTGATTCTTCGGATTTGTATAAGAATAAAATTGTACAATATTATTGTATAGAACATTTAGCTACATGTTCAATAACTATTTCTTCATATTTCATGCTAATATTAGAAGAATTCAAGTTCGATTTTTCTCATACATGAATGTTTTTGCCTATATATTAAAATATTCATTGTTAATTTTCAGCAGATTTGGGGATATATTTTACAGATCTGACTTGCTTTTTTTTCTTTTAGTTTTGCTGTTGGGTGCATATGCTTGCCTGAGAGAGAGACAGAGAGAGAAATCACTCACCCTTCAAGGGGTATGGCCATGCAGCAATCCCTTCTCTTTCATTTTCCTCTTGGGATTTTGAGAAAGCTGCTCAATACAGGTCTCAAATGGGGCAGTAGATCATGTGGGATCCAGCCACCTTAACCACCATGCCACCTGGCTGACCTAAATTGACTTATTTTTCAAAAAGGTTTTGTTCCAAAATTTTGAGTTCTGGTTGTCTTTTCTTATGGTTTGTTATTCACATATATGAAATACAATGATCTGAAAAATATTTATCTTCAATGCTAAATAATAATGATGAAAATAATCATTTGCTTGCTTTTCTTACATTTTTAAAAGCAATTCTTCTATTTTTTTACTGTTAAGGATACTTTTGGTAGCTGAGTTAAGAGATAAACTTGGTGTAGCAGTAGCACATCTGGACATATATGGGAAAGACCCTGGAACCTTCTTGAGCAAGCCAAGTGCACATACTTGCCTGTAGTCTGGGACAGCGGGACTGAGGGTAGATTCAGTATGGAAACTGTCTCTCTCTTGAAAGAAATAAACTTTATATAAAGTCTCTGTATATTATGTATATGCATATTTATTGTGTTTAAAAATACTTTCATTTTTAATTTTCCAAAAAGTCTCAGATTTTGGCATTTGTAAAAGATAGTTGCATGTCATTGACTACCTTTTCATACTATATTAAAATTATTTCTGTTTCCCCTAAAATACCTTCATATGAAATGTTGCATTAATAGATCTTTTCATAATATGTGGCTTTTGCATTTCTTAGGTAAGTCCTACTCAGTGATTGTGAATAATTCTTTTAATTTTGCAGCTGGATATGATCTATTGATATATTATTTAGGATTTTTCTTCTCTTGCTAATTTTACTACATATTTTCATTCCCCCTTTGCACATTTTAGAATCAGGGTTATGTTGAATTTATAAAATAAAGCATGCACTCATATTTTTCTATGCCTACAACAATTTCAGTAGCATAGGGATTTTAGTCCCTTGAAAGTCTGAAAGAACTAACTCTCAAGATTGACTGAGGGCTTTTACAAAGTAATTCTTTGATAAATTTTTCAGAGATTTTCATAGTAACTTGTCTATTCAGGTTTTCTACCTTTTCTCAAGTGAACTTTTTAAAGTGTCTATTTTGCTAGAATTTTTTCATATCACTGAGTTTCTGAGGTTTAAGTGCATATAGTTGTTGATGTCCTTAATATTTTATTTTCTCCTCCCTATCAGTCATAACAGTTTTCTCATTAAAAATTATGTTTTCTGATTTAACATGTCAGAGGTATCCATTTTATTCATCCTTTTAAAGAACTATAGTTTTACATTTAAGAAGATCAGGAAATATGTCCTACATTCAAAAGACTGCATTTCTGAATAGATATTTTTAAATACTGAACGTGCAATAAATACTTTGTTCTAATCTTGGATGAATAGAGCAGTATTAGTAACCACAACTCACTCTCACAAAACAGCCCCTCTTTTTCTGCTATATTTTTATCATTTTATATTTTTAATTTCAATATTTTTTATACAGTCAATCACATATGTCGCTTAGCTTGCAAAGTGAATATTCCAACATGTATACATTTCTCACCAGTCCAGTTGAAAATACTATACATGTTATCTTCAACAGATAATAACCCATCGTTTTGTCCCTTAAATGTCTTGCCTCTGTATTTTTCTCCTTAATGTCCTTCCTCAGACTTTCCTTCTTCACCCACCCTCTTCTCACACTGTATCTGGTATTTATAACCATTTTCTATGTTTCTATATCCTCTAGTCATTCAGTTTTGGCCACAGAGTGCAGACACTTTGTGTATATTAAGTGGAAACATACAATGTCTCTCCTTCATAGCCTGACTTGCTTCACTCAGCAGTAAAACTTCCATATTCATCCACTTTCTGTCAAAAGCCAGGGTCTTGTTGTTTTTAAAGCTGAGTAGTATTCCATAGAGTATATGTGCCACACTTTTTCAATTCATCCATCAGTTCATGGGCATTTGGGTTGGTTCCATGTCTTAGCAATTATGAATAATGCCACAATAAACATTGATGTCCAAACACTTTCCTAACTAAGAATTCTTCTGTGCTTTGGGTAGATACCCAAGAGTGCGATTACTGGTTCATTGGTAGTTCTATTTGTAGATCTTTTTTTTTTTTTTTTTTTGAGCGGTTTTTCACTAAATCATAGCAGATCTGTTTAATCCCTTGAGTAAATCACATAATATTTTAATTCCAAGCAACTATAACTTTACGGCTTAGACTTAGCCAAAATTGTTATATAATGTTTATTTGCATTCAAGAAATAGGAGTGATCTTAGGTTGAATGGTTATATTATTAAAAATTATAAGAACATTAAATCATTAATGTGATGACTGTCCTTCCTTGCTGCAAACAATAACCAGTATTCATCATTCAGTGGTTTTATATATATATATATGTATACATATATATATATATATATATGTATACATATATATATATATTATGTTAGTCATTCTGACTGGGTTTAGGCTATCTCATTGTGTTTTTGATCTGCATCTCTCTTACAATGAGGGATGTTGAATATTTTTTCATATGCCTTTTGGTTATTTGTATGTCTTCCTTAGAAAGTTTTTTTTTTTCAACTCATTCTTTCATCTTTTAATTGGGTTAATCATCTCCACTCCTTTTCAAAATAGTACTGGAAGTCCTCACCAATGCAATCAGAAAAGAGAATAGAATAAAAGGCATTCAAATGGGAAAAAGAGAAGTGAAATTATCTCTATTTGCAGATGATGCGATTGTATACATAGAAGACCCACTGGTATCCATGAAAAAATTCCTGGAAGTAATACATGAATTCAGTAAAGTTGCAAGATACAAAATCAGCATGTAGAAACCTATAGCATTTCTATATACAAACATCAGGCAGAATGAGATAGAACTGAAAAAAATAATTCCATTTACCATAGCCACAAAAAGTGTAAAATACCTAGGAATAAATCTAATCAAGAAGTTAAAAGACCTCCACAAGGAAAGCAATGAGAAGCTAAAAAAAAAAAAAAAAATTGAAAAATGACACAAAAAATGGAAGGACATCCCATGTTCCTGGATTGGAAGAATTAGTATAATCAAAATGGCAATCCTACTCAAATTATTCTACATATTTAATGCAATCCTAATCAAAGTGCCAGAGACATTCTTCACAGATCTAGAAAAGACAATCATACGATTTGTCTGCGATAATAGAATACCTTGTATTGCCAAAGCAACCCTGCACAAGAGGAATGGAGTGGGTAGCATCTCGCTCCCTGACACAAAAATACATTACAAAGCTGTTATAATCATAATAATCCTGTACTGGCACAGGAACAGACAGGTGAACCAGTGGAACAGAATAGAGACCCCAGAAATAAACTCCCAGACATACAGCCAACTGATTTTTGACAAAGGGTACCAGTCCACCCAGTGGGAAAAGGAAAACCTCTTCAGCAAATGGTGCTGGAAAAAACTGGATATCCACCTGCAGAAAGATGAATCTGAGCCTCTACTTCTCACCACTGACAAAAAAAATTCAAAGTGGATCAAAGAGCTAAACCTAAGACTTCAAATGTAAACTTAAAACTATTGCTGGAAAACACTGGGGAAACTCTGAGAGACACTGGAGTAGGCAAAGACTTCTTAAATAAGACCCCCAAAGCACAGTCAATAATCCCCAAAATAGACAAGTGGGATTCCATCAGATTAAGAAGTTTTTGCATGGCAAAAGACACAGTAATTAGTGTGAATTGACAGACCTCAGAATGGGAAAATATTTTTGTAAACTATGCATCAGATAAGGGACTGATAAAGTTCCCAATGCCCTTTACCCTCACCATACTTGATATCTCCAGGCTTTTTAATTTTTGTCAAACTGATAGATACAAAATGTTACACCAGTGAGTGTTTGAACCCATTGGTATTTTAAAGATAGACTTATGTAATTATTAGAATAGGCTACTTATACACAGGGCTCAAAGTCAAAGTCTTGCTTTCCCCTCTGCCCTCAATATGTCCAGTTTCCACCGTGCCTGGACAGAGTTAATCATTTGAGTTAGTTTCCTTAACTTCTTTATGCAAATACAAACAAATATTACTATACATTTTAATAAAGGGTGGCATATTAGATGTTGTTTTCTTACTTTGCTTTTTCATTTTACTGTATAATTTGGAGATCTTTGCAAATCAATATGTAAGTAATTAGTTAATGTCCTGTCTTGACAGTTCCCAGATAAATTAGGTTCCAGTACAGTACAGCTAGCAACACTGCTCTAATGGGAAATGAAAGAGACCTGGGTATTGGTGTTAAAATGTACCTTTCCTGGGATATTTCTTTTACCTGGTGGATGCTCTAATGCCTAGTTGTCCAAGATATGATCATGGAGTCCTTCCTGTGGAAACCTTGTTTGTATTGATAGATGCCTTTGTCTGACTTATGTCCAGTTTATGTCTGTCTGATCATCACTCTGGCTCCCAGAGCCCAGCCTGGTGTTATACTCTGGGAATAAGGAAAGCCCTGCCTGAGACAGCCCACAGTTTTCCAGATGGAAGATACAAAATTCAATATACCAACACAATGGGAAACAAACTCACAATATATTTTTTTTAATGTCAGAAGGTGTATGCATAAAAAAGAACCACCATCTCTCAGTGGGTCCTGGCCAGAACTCTATCCTTTTTCCTTTCCTCCCAGTCCTCTGCCCCATCTAGATCCTGGGCATGAGTGTCCACCTGGCGTGTTTTTCAAACTGAGGGGCTGGGACTTAAAATCTGGTTGGCTATGTGGGATCCAATTTCCTCTAGACAGTACCAAATCACCGAGCTGTAGGGCTGGTCAAGGTTCAGGGTTTTACTTACAGATCCTAGGCAAGGGGAATGCAATGAGTTGGAAAGGGAGTCTTCCGTCACTGAGTGATATGAGGCAGAAATGAAGGATCAGGCAGAGACCAAGCATGGCAACTAAAAGCACATACAGTTTTGTGCCAAATAACAAGGTCTGGTCAACAACAGACAGCTTGTATGATGTTAGTCTTATTGCATTATAACGGAGCTGAAAAATTACTGTCACCTAGTGACATCATAGCCATCATAAAGACATAATGCAATGCATTACTCACGTGATGTTGGCAATGCTGGTCGGAACAAACCTACTGAGCTGCCAGCTGTATTTAAATACAGTGTATATAAACACATACAGCACATAATACTTGATCATGATAATAAATAACTGTCACTGGTTTATATGGTGACTATGTTATACTCTTTTTGGTTACTCTAGAATGTACTCCTGTTACTTATTTTAAGAAGTTGTCTGTAAAACAGTATTCCATGTTATGTCAGCAGCAGACTCATACATCTTGTTTCCTGTGTCCCTTGATGGCTTCTTCTCTCGTGCTTGATTTAATGTTATGTTGTTTTGCTCATCATGGTCCCTAAGTATGCAAAATCTACTGCTAATGTTGCCAGTAAGAGACCACATCCAGTGATTGACTTGAAAATTAAATTAAAAGCCATTGAGAACTAGGAAAGTAGAAAATCAGTGATGGCTATTGCCTACCAGTCAGGCATGTCCTGTTTCACAAGATTTATTGCATTTTTCAATATTTAAGCTCAGTGCCATAAATATTTTCATTCCTTTTTTCATTTAAAGTGTATTTATTTATTCCTTGAGTGAGAGATAAAGAGAGAATGAGAGAGATAGAGAGAGGTAGCACATCCCAAAGTGTCCTGACACTGTGGTCAACCAACTTCAGATCACACATACATGCCTGATGTGCTCAGCAAGGTCTCTGGACACCAACCTAGAACCACCCTGTAGGTCAGCCTTGTAGAGCATCCTGTTTCATTGCCGTGCCACCATTCAGTCCTTCAGTCCTTCTTATAGCCACTTAAAACTTTACCACAATCCCAATAGAGAAATCAAAAGACTTTTTTAAAGGAGTAGACTTAATAGTTTTCAAAGATCACATGGAAATCATTATAATGCCTAGACCTTTTGACCCAGAAATTCCAATTCAGCAAAATAACCTCTATACCTGGTAAGTTATTACAGCATTGGTTACAATAAATAAAGATTGGAAACAGTGCAACACCCATCAGTGATGAGTTGCTGAAGTAGAATATGGTGAATTCACGCAATGGAATATACTAAACTGCTTTTAAAATAGTAAAGCGTTCTGGGTTCTTGTAATTTTATGTTGTCTCAGTGTTCATTTTATATACCAGGTTAACTTTCTTTTACTAGAAGCAGGGCTTTATGCAACCTCCTCATCCTTGACAAAATATTTTGAAACCATCAACGAATCTCTTGAGTGTCTTTCAGGTCATATTCA
>NW_006208084.1:1813667-1873676 GCF_000334495.1 Tupaia belangeri chinensis | reverse complement strand
CCCCAAGTCCGAGCAAAGTTCTTGATGCAGTTATTGAGGTTATAATCCTTCCAGAATTTCATCAGTGTCTTCTCAATATCTTCCTCAGTTGCAGCAGTAGTCTGGGCAAAAGCCCTTCTCAAATTCTAGCCTTAAAGGCTGCTATGACGACTCGATCCATTGATTGGATCGAATGAGTGGTGCTTTGACGGAGAAATATGACTTTTATGTTGGGATGAAGATCACTAATGAAAGACTGATGTGTAGGAGCATTCTAGACAATAGGCACAATCTTGAAAAATTATTCTCAAAAGAGTACTTCTCTACTTCTCTGGTTTGAGGGTTCAGGAGGGTGTCTTAGAAGGGATGTGGGCCATCCATGACTTCTTGCTCCCGTAGTACATTGGCAGTGTGCTACAAGTCACACTGCCTCTAGATTGATGTGCTCGAAGGCCCTGGGACTCCCCTTGTGCCAGATCATGAAGGGTTTCAATTTGTAGCCTGCAACCTGGCCTCCAAACGAGACTCTTACCCTGCCCTTAAATGCCTTAAAACTTGGCATTGAACTGGCTTTGTTATGGATTGAAGAACTTTGGGGCATACATTTCCAAAATAGGGAGGCTTTGCCCATATTGAAGTTTTGCCCTGGCAAATAATTTTCCTCCACAATCAGCTTATCCAGAGTTTATAAGAAATTTTCATCTATCTTTTTTTCTATTTTATCATTACTTATTTATTTTATATTCATTCACTGTATATCATTACAGCATACAAAATGAATTTTCCCATCTGGAATACAATGAAAGACTGATGTGTAGGAGCATTCTAGACAATAGGCACAATCTTGAAAAATTATTCTCAAAAGAGTACTTCTCTACTTCTCTGGTTTGAGGGTTCAGGAGGGTGTCTTAGAAGGGATGTGGGCCATCCATGACTTCTTGCTCCCGTAGTACATTGGCAGTGTGCTACAAGTCACACTGCCTCTAGATTGATGTGCTCGAAGGCCCTGGGACTCCCCTTGTGCCAGATCATGAAGGGTTTCAATTTGTAGCCTGCAACCTGGCCTCCAAACGAGACTCTTACCCTGCCCTTAAATGCCTTAAAACTTGGCATTGAACTGGCTTTGTTATGGATTGAAGAACTTTGGGGCATACATTTCCAAAATAGGGAGGCTTTGCCCATATTGAAGTTTTGCCCTGGCAAATAATTTTCCTCCACAATCAGCTTATCCAGAGTTTATAAGAAATTTTCATCTATCTTTTTTTCTATTTTATCATTACTTATTTATTTTATATTCATTCACTGTATATCATTACAGCATACAAAATGAATTTTCCCATCTGGAATACACTGTATATTGGCTCGATCCAAGATATTACCACACATATTATCAGTACTTGCAGACTCAGCAATCACTTTCCCATTGTGTAATGATGAATGCTTCTTGAATCGTCTAAATTACCCAGAGCTAACAGCAAGTTCAACATCATAGTCGGCTCCAGCCGGTTCTTTCTACACCAAAACCTTTTTGTTTTGGCCAGGATCATCGTGGTGAGAGAAATATGCTTTTGTGTCTGGTCTTTAGTCAAGGTTGTTAGAAGTTTCTCCATGTATGAAATTAGGCCCCTCTCAAATTTTTGTCATTTCATTGCCTTCAGTGAAGCAGGTCCTTTAACAGCTCCCATCATTTCATCAAGATTTTTCTCTCACCTTGGCAGGTCTTAGTGGCTTAGCTGATAGAATGACCCAAACCTGTTAGTTCTCAGAACTATTAATACTGGGCAATTATACTCTTCTCAGTCTGTTATAATGAGGTAGGTACCAGGAGGTATCTAAAATACAGCCTGGGTTCCTCCCTGCTCCCATTGTGTAAATGCAGCCCTACCTTCTCTGCCGATCAAGGCGAGTTGCCTCTGTCAGTACGGTGTCTCTTCCTCTCACCTACTAGTCCCTGGCTATAAGCAGTCCATGGTGTCCCAGTGATAGCCAAACCTTGAAGTTCAATGGAACCCTTGCTATGTCCCCTGGAGAGACAGTTCCTCCTTTGGAGGTCAGCCTGCCAACCCTACAGGGTCTAGAGCTGAGAAAATAGGAACCACAAAATACCCAGTGGGCCACTGGGAGTGATGTTGACTGGAGCCATTCTTGGTTCTCCCCCTTGGTTCCAAGGCCCATTTTTCCGCTGGAGAATAACCACAGAGTTCTTTGATTCAATACACATATTGCATCCTGAAGGATGGCAACAAATCCTTTCACATGCTACCTTCAAACTAGCAACTCAGGTGAACACTAGACAGTCATGCTACAATCACAGCATACATATGTGGTTTCCCATCCAGCAACATCACAGCATATATATGTGGTTTCCCATCCAGAATATACTGCATAGTGGCTTAATCATGCATGTTATCATCAATAATTTTCCATTTCTAGTTTCATTCTAGTAACTATACATTTACCCTCTGCCCTTTCCCACCCTCTTCTCATACTATCTCTGGTGTCTACAGTTGTCTTCCATTCCTTTTCCCCCACATTTTATTTATATTTTTTATTTATTTTTTGTTTGTTTGTTTGGTTTTTTTTTTTTTTTGAGAGACTTTAACTATAGGGCGCGTGCGCTCGCCAGACAGACACAGAGAGACATAGAGACAGAAAACGAGAAATCACCCCCCCAGAGGGGATGGTCACACCGCAATCCCTTCTCCTCCATTCTCCTCTCGGGATCTTGGGCATGCACGCACACACGCCCGGCGTGAGTTTTAAGCCACCAGGTCCGGGACGCGAACCGCGGTCGACTACGTGGGAGTCCAGCAACATAGCCATTATGCTAACTGCTGGTTTCCCCACCACATTTTATTGATCACACAGTTTCTTAAATAATCTAACTACTTTCAATAGCAAGGTTAGCTGGCAATTTCAAGAAAAGCAGTTTTGAATTGGTAAGGAAATTTGCTTAAAACTTAAAGGTAGGAAACAGGTTAGTATTCTGTTCAAATAGGAGGTACATGAACCTATCAAAAGCTCCTACAGTTTTTTTATTGTGTTAATAGCTTTATAATTTAATGTTTTAGATTAAAGATAATGTCTAAAAATACCTTTGTTTGCTTCTCTCACTGTTTAATATTTTTGTCTTAACTGGTATTATCCAAATGTCCAGTGCATTACGGAGTAATATTGGTGAGAGTGAGCAGCTCTTTTTTTCTTTTCCTAACTTCTGCCAGTTTTACCTCCTTCTGTCTACCCTTTCCAAATCTGTATCTCTAATCCACCTACAGGGTAAAAATATAAAATGGAACTGGCAACGGCCCAGGTTCATGTGCCTAATTCATATATGTACTGTTTTTAAAATGTTCTGAGTTTTACATGTATTTCATGAGCACTTTTTAAAAGTGCATTTTAATTTTATTGTGATAAGAACACTTAATACGATATCTATCCTCTTAACCAATTTAATGGGTACAATACAGTATTATTAACCTTAGATACAATGTGGTCCAGAAGATGTCCAGAACTTACTCAGTTTTCATAACTGAAACATTATGACCAGAGGTGAGCAAAGAAAATGTGGTATATGCAAATAATAGAATATCATTTAGCCTTTAAAAAGAAGGAAATGTTCTGTATGTGACAACACAGATGAGCCTTGAGGACATTCTGCCAGTCACAGGACAAACATTTCGTGAGTCACTTACGGAAGGAATCTGTAACAGCCAATTGCATAGAATCAAAAAGTAGATTAGTGGTTGCCAAAGGATGGAGAAAGGGAAAAGAGAGGAGCAGATACCAGTCATCTGAAGCTAGAAATTCCATGGGATTTAGAGGACCACATAGAACACAGCTGTCCTGCAGTTTAAACAGCCAGCATTGTTTCACTACCAAATGACTCAAAATTTGACAAAAATACTCTTTTCTCCATCAATGACTATTTGCCACAGCCTGGCTCCTTGGGAAATGCTGTACTGCGCTGTGAAATGAGCTGGGATCTTTTCTCGGGATCTTGGGTGCATGTGCATGCGATGAGTAATAGTGGTAGTGAGCAGCTCTATCTTGCTGAGTCTACCGCAGTGCTACTGGGGCATGCTTCCTCAAGCTCCCTCGTGGCTGCAGACCAGTGGTTCTCAGACTTCAGTGTGCATCAGAATCTCTAGCAGGGTCAGTTAGAACCTCTAGCACCCAGACTGCTGGCCTCACTCCTGGAGATTCTGACACAGTACATAAAGGTGGGGTCCAAGAATCTGCATTTTAAATGAGCTTCCAGAGCCGCTGCTGATCTGGGATCTGCTTCGGAGACCCATGACTGTAGACCTTGCACATGCTGAGAATATAAAGCATGAGTCTTTGCTTGGCCGGGTGCTTGCGCCACAGAAGCTAACCAAAGTCACGGCAGCATCATTCTTTATGTGGTCTGTGTAGTCCCTCTGCCTTGCTCATGGCCGGATGTAAGTACTGTTGCTGCTATAAAACAGCCATTTGCCTATGGTGAAGCTGCCATAGAATGAATTCATCAGCCAATTAAACATACTATGTGTTCCAGGGTTTAAAGGCTCAGGCCTTACAAGTTAGAAACTGGCCCATTTACACTCTACAAATTGCAAGGTCAAAATGCCCTACTCTTACAATGAAGTTCATGATTCTATATTACATGTTCTGGTTGCACTAAAAGCATAGAGGGGAAAGGGTGTGTCTTTTTAATTCAGTGACAATTCTGTCCTTTATTGTCCAGGGTTAGTCAATATTTATAGATGGAAATTACTACATTTTGGTTCATTTGGATTGTACTTTTTCTGAGTCTGTTCCTAGCCTTCTAGCCGTGCTGAAGATAATCTATGCTTTCATCTGTTCTCCTCTTTTTCTTCCCGATAATTTGGAGATCTTATCATTTCTACTTTTCTAGTGGTTACCCTAGAAATTTTAACATACTTATTTACAGCAGAGTCAAAAGTTAATCAGTATCTTTCTTCCAAATCATGCCTTGTAACCTTGTATTCTTTTTCCTGATGTTTATTTGATTGGTAGCCAAGACTTATTTTAAAGTCTAAAATTTAGACATTATTTTTGTTTAGCAAATGTTTGTTTGAATTTACACATATGTTATGGTACATTCTACTTTCTGAAATTTCCTTTAACTGCATCCTTGACACTTTTTTTTTTTAACATTCGTTATAGGGTATGTACACTTGCTGGATAGAAAGAGAGAGAAAGAGAGAGAAAGAGAGAAAAAGCATCCTCCAGGTGGGATGGCCATGCCATAATACCTTCTCCATTTTCCTCTCAGGATTTTGGGCATAAGCACATATATGCCCAGCATGTTTTTCAAGACTCTAGGTCTGGGGACTTGAACTGCACAGTTGGCCATGTGGGCTCTGGTGCTTTAACCACCACACCACCTGGCTGGCCCACTAGCTAATATTTTTATCATGGTAAAAGATACATAGCATAAAATTTACTGTTTGAGTTTTTAAGCATACAAAGGTCAAAATGCCCTACTCTTACAATGAAGTTCATGATTCTATATTACATGTTCTGGTTGCACTAAAAGCATAGAGGGGAAAGGGTGTGTCTTTTTAATTCAGTGACAATTCTGTCCTTTATTGTCCAGGGTTAGTCAATATTTATAGATGGAAATTACTACATTTTGGTTCATTTGGATTGTACTTTTTCTGAGTCTGTTCCTAGCCTTCTAGCCGTGCTGAAGATAATCTATGCTTTCATCTGTTCTCCTCTTTTTCTTCCCGATAATTTGGAGATCTTATCATTTCTACTTTTCTAGTGGTTACCCTAGAAATTTTAACATACTTATTTACAGCAGAGTCAAAAGTTAATCAGTATCTTTCTTCCAAATCATGCCTTGTAACCTTGTATTCTTTTTCCTGATGTTTATTTGATTGGTAGCCAAGACTTATTTTAAAGTCTAAAATTTAGACATTATTTTTGTTTAGCAAATGTTTGTTTGAATTTACACATATGTTATGGTACATTCTACTTTCTGAAATTTCCTTTAACTGCATCCTTGACACTTTTTTTTTTTAACATTCGTTATAGGGTATGTACACTTGCTGGATAGAAAGAGAGAGAAAGAGAGAGAAAGAGAGAAAAAGCATCCTCCAGGTGGGATGGCCATGCCATAATACCTTCTCCATTTTCCTCTCAGGATTTTGGGCATAAGCACATATATGCCCAGCATGTTTTTCAAGACTCTAGGTCTGGGGACTTGAACTGCACAGTTGGCCATGTGGGCTCTGGTGCTTTAACCACCACACCACCTGGCTGGCCCACTAGCTAATATTTTTATCATGGTAAAAGATACATAGCATAAAATTTACTGTTTGAGTTTTTAAGCATACAATTCAGGGGCATTAATACATTAACGTGGTTGTGAAAAAATCACCACTATTTCCAGAACTTTTTCATTATATCCCAAACTAAAACTATGTATCTATTAAACAGTAACTCCCCATTCTCTCTCCAAGTCCTCGGCAACCACCATGCTACTTTCTGTCTCTATGGATATGACTACTCTAGACATGAAATAAGAGGATTTGTACAAGATTGCTTGTATTGCATCTGGCCTATTTTGCTTAGCATAATGTCTTCAAAGTTCACTCAGGCTATAGCATGTATCAGTTTCATTTTTTAAGGTTGAGTAATATTCCATTGTATGTATATACCACATTTGTTTTTATCCATTCGTCCACTGACAAACATTTGTGTTGTTTTCTGCCTTTTGGCTTTTGTGACTAATGTTGATATGAATATGGGTGTACGAATGTCTGTTTAATTCTATGCTATCCATTCTTTTGGGTATAAATCTAGCAGTTTTATTGCAAGAGAATGCAATAATTATATGTTTAATTTTTTGAAGAGTCATTGTATTGTTTTTCATTGTAACCATTTTTTATATCACTACCAGAAATACACAAGGATTTTAACTTTTCCCCAAACTCACCAGCACTTGTTATTTTCTGTTGTTGACTTTTGGTGTCATTTCCAAGAAATCATTGTCAAATTCAATTTTATGAAAATTTGTCCCTTTGTTTTCCTCTAAGAGTTCTGGAGTTTTAGTTCTTATATTTAGGTATTTGATTCACTTTGAGTTCATTTTTGTATGATGTAAGGTAAGGGTCCAACCTCATCATTTTATATATGGATATCCCATTTTCTGAGCACCACTCATTAAAAAGACTGTCCTTTCCTCATTGACCATTCATCGCATCCTCACTGAAAGTCAGTTGAACATACACATGCATTTATTTCTAGCCTCTCTATTTTATTCCATCAGCTTATATGTCCATCTCTGTGCCAGTTCCACATTGTGTCAATTATCCTAGTTCATAGTAAGTTTTGAAATCAGGACATACTGAGTCTTCCAACTTCGTTCCTCCTTTCAAGATTGTTTTGACTATTGTGGATCCGTTGAGATGCCATGTGAAGTTTTAGGAAGAATATATATATATATATATATATAAATATAAATTTTGTTAGAGAGCATGAGTACTCATGACAGAGAAGATATAGACATTATAAGGTAGATAATATATAATGCACTATTTACTGGGGGTCTGATCAGTTCTTTCTGCTGCCTCACATTATCATGGCTTAATTCTTCATATGGGTCTTATGCTGTATGATTATGCGGTCATGTTTTGTGAAACTTCATCTGTAAGGGTGGTGCGGTTTTTTTGCCTTTTTTTGTTTATTTTTATGATTAAGACCATATTCATGTACAAGAGAGAAACATTATGTGGCTCACCATCCCAATCCTGTTTCCCCAGCTCTTCAGTTTCTCAGGTCCCAGGGTGCCTATGTGTGCATCCAGCACGTTTCCCTGCCAATCTGGGGATCCAAACCCATGATCACTATATTTCTTCCAGACTTGCAGGATGTTGGTATTAGCCATGTGCCACAGCAGCTGTATCATCTATAGGAGTTATTGAGAGATTAATTTAAGGTATATTTCTCTAGAGAGAGATATGTTTGATACTACCAGTGACTCAGGGACAATCACCAGCCTAGGGAAGTTCAAACTATATTTTAGCTGTGTTTTTTAAGAGCAATAGTCAAAGTAGTTACAACTCATATATAAGTGTAAATTTGAAGAAAGGATTCCTTGAGTGAAATCTTTTGTCTTTTGCTTTCATTTTTTTCATATAAGCTTGAGCCAAGTCTAAGAGAGATGAGAATCTATACTGCATATCTTTTTGGTGTGTGAGTGTGTGTGTGTGTGTGTGTGTGTGTGTAGATTTTAAATCACCAGTGATGAGTTACACTTTAAGAAAACTGGTTTTATATGTGAGTCTTAAAAGTAAGAGAAAAAAATCTGCATATGTCCCAGGTTTTGTCTTTTGATTATGTGTCTTATTTCTTTTATTTTCTATTCTTTTTTAGAAAAATTTTTGCTATAGGGAGCATTCGCTCCTGAGAGAGACGGAGAGACAGAAAGCAAGCAATCAAGAAATCACCTCCTCTTCCACAGGGGATGACCACACCACAATCCTTTATCTTCTCTTCTTCTCTTGGGATTTTGGGCACACACAGACACGTACCTGGCATGAGTTTGAATCCTCTGGGTCTGGGACTTGAACCATGGTTGACTATGTAGGAATGAAGCAATGAAACTATTATGCTATCTGTTGGTCCTGATTATGTGTCTTATTTCTAACATCCATGGAATCCTTTTAAACAACATTCTAGGCCACTAGAGATGACATGAGTCTTGTGGGCAAATGGCGTAGCAAGGCTAGCTTTTCTCTGCATTTGGTTTCTATTTCATAATTGGCTTTCCAATATTGGTGTTAGCTTTTAGCCAGCTGATCCCTACATTTAAAAACTCAACTTATTCATGCCCATTTTATGTGTTGTTCTGAGATAGCTGTTCTCTCTGAATAGCTAGTCTTGTCATATTCCCATTATCTAAGTCCAGGAATCCCTTCAGAATTTGCTTAGGACGTCTGTTTATTTCTTTGTGATTCACAAATATCCGCTTTCAACCTTATAATTTTCTCTTTTCTTAATGTTGATTTGGAGTTATTTTAGTGACTTTTTAAAAAAGACAAATTGAATGCTTACTTACTCTAATTACATTATTTTCTATTTAATAATGAAAGCTTTAAAGGGATTTGACGTCAGGTAAAGGCCAACCTTTTCTCATTGGTTTTGATAAATATTGTCCTCATCTTTGCTATTTTCCAAATAGCACGTAATTATAATTTTTATTTCTTCTCTGAACCATCCTTATTTAATAGAATGTTGTTTAATTTCTAAGTTGTTTTCTCACATTGTTTTGATTAGACTTTGTGATTAATTTCTAGCTTTAATGCAAAGTTGCCAGAGAATATGGCCCCTACAGTTTCTACTACGTAATTAAATTCCTTAAACCTTACATGGATGCTTATGAAGGTATATTTTATGCTTGATGCTAATTTCATTGTATATATATTTTTACTGTTGTTATGCTGTTAAAATGATTAAATCTTCTATGTCTTCCTCTTTTTCTTACTTCCTGTTCTGTCAAAGACTGAGAACGGCATATTAAAGTTTTTCACAAGAATTGTGTTTTTATAAATTTCTTGTTTAATCTGAAAGAATTTCTTCATACTTTTTTTTTTAGTCCTTTAAGTTTTATGATTCTTTTGTCTTAACTTTGGGATTAATATTTCATCAATTTAAAGTGAACTTGTTGAAGCGATTTTTTCCCTTGCATTGTTTTTCTGATATTATTGTTATCAGTTTTGAAACATTTTTGTTTAAATTTGCTCAAATCTTCCTCTTATTATCCTTTTTGAGGTATAATTTGCATACCACACCCTATTCTTCTTGAGGTGTACAATTCAGGATTTTCAGTAAATACACGAAGTTGTGTGACCATCGCCATGATAAATTCTAGAATATGTTCATTAACCCTCCTTGAAAAACCTGGTATATGTTAGCAGGTGTTCCCCATACCCCTCCCTATCCTCTACTCCGAGCCCTGAGAAACTACTTCCATATCTCCTGTCTCTACTGATTTACTTATTCTGAACATTTCATATAAATTGAATCAAATAATTTGTGATTCATGTGGCTGACTTTTGTGACTGGCTTTTTCCACTTGGCACAATGTTTTCAAGGTTTAATCATGTTATAGAATGGACCCATACTTCCCTTATTTTTATTTCTGAATAAATTCCATTATATGAATATACCACATTTTATTTTTTCATTCACTGGCTAATAGATATTTGAGTTGTTTTTACTCTTTGGCTATTATATATAACACTGCTATAACCAAGTGTGTAAAAGTTTGGAATTTTTGTTTGTTTGTTTGTTTGTTTTAGAGAGAGATTTCTGCTATAGGGCACATGTGCTTGCCAGAAAGACCGAGACAGACAGACAGACCCAAAGCAAGAAATCACCCCCCTCACAGGGGATGGCCACACCACAATCCCTTCTCTTCCATTCTCCTCTCAGGGTTTTGGGTATGCACACATATGTACCCAGCATGAGTTTCAAGCCACTGGGTCTGGGACTCAACCATATTCAGCCATGTGAGAGCCCAGCACCTTAACCACTATGCAACATGTCTGTCCCGTGTGTTTGTGCAAGTGTTTATATGAATATAGGACATCTTGTAACTACTCTTAACCTTTTTTAAAAATTTTTATATATATTCAATCACATTGTTTAACTTACAAAGTGAACATTTCAATATGTGAACATTTCTCTCCAGTCCAGTTGATCAAAATATCTTCAACTGATAACACCACACCTCTCCATCCCGTCAATGCTCTGCCTCTGTATCCCTCCTCCAAACGTCCTTCTTTAGGCCCCACTCCTTCACACATACCACATCTGGCATTCACACCCATCTCTTGTGTTTGTACAAACTTTAATTGATCAGTTTCAGTTATAGAGTGCAGACACTCGGTATAAATTAAGTGTAGACATACAATATCTCTCCTTCATAGCCTGGCTTGCTTCACTCAGCAGTAAATCTTCCATATGCTTCCACTTTCTGTCAAAAGCCAGGGTTTTTTTTTTGTTTGTTTGTTTGTTTTTATGGATGAATAGTATTCCATAGAGTATATGTGCCACAGTTTTTCACCAAACATACAGTCAACCAATTTTTGACAAGGGTACCAGCCAATCCAGTGGGAAAAGGAAAACCTCTTCAGCAAATGGTGCTGGAAAAACTGGATTTCCACCTGCAGAAAGATGAATCTGAACTCCTACCTCTTAACATTTTGAGGGGTTGCCATTTTATTTTTTCAAAGAGTCTGCAATATTCTACTGTCGTGTCAGAAGTGTATGAGAGTTCTAGTTTCTCTGCATCTCCACGAACACTTGTTATTATTTTTCTTTTTGATTATAGACATTCTACTAGATGTAAAGTGGTGTCTCATTGTGGCTTACATTTGCTATTCTCTTATCACTAATGATATTGAGTTTCTTTCATGTAATTAGCGACCATGTGTATAAATTCTCTGGAGAAATGCCTATCAGATTGTTGGCCTAATTATTCATTGGGTTATTTGTCTAAGTTGTAAGAGTTCTTAATATATTCTAGATTTAAGTCCATTATCAGGCAAACAATTTATAAATATTTTCTCCCACCTTTGTGGGTTGCCTGTTTCTTTATAGCACAAAAATTTTCCATTTGGATAAAATTTTCTTATTTGCTTCCTTGTGTTTTGGTGTCAGATCTAAGAAACTGTTTCCTATCCCAACATCAGGAAAATGTATGCCTATTGTTTTTCTAAGAATTTTATATGTTTAGATTAAAGATTTTTTGATCCATTTGAAGTTCATTATTGCATGTAGTGTTAAATAAGGTCAAACTTCAGGGGCTGGCAGGTAGCGTGGTAGATAAGGGTGCTGTACTTCCACATGATTCGACCATGGTTCGAGTCCCAGACCTGGTGGCTTCCTTCTCACTTTTCCTCCTTCTCTCTCTCTCTCTCTGCCTCTCTGTGGTCAAATTAAAATAAATAAAATAAATAAAGTTGTATAAAATAATAATTTTTTTAGAAAATGAGGTCAAACTTTATAGACTCAAATGTCTTTTTTTTTTTTTTTTTGAGATGTTTTTGCTATAGGGCGTGTGCGCTTGCCAGACAGACAGAGAGAGCCAGAGAGACAGAAAGCAAGAAATCACCCCCCAGGGGGGATGGTCACACCGCAATCCCTTCTCCTCCATTCTCCTCTTGTGATCTTGGGCACGCACGCACACGCGCCCGGCATGAGTTTTAAGCCACCGGGTCTGGGACGCAAACCGCGGTCAACTACGTGGGAGTCCAGCAACATAGCCATTGCGCTAACTGCTGGTTCCCTCAAATGTCTTTTTTATGTTTAATTTTTTTGGTTAATTCACTGTTGGTGTTTCTTATATGTAGTAGAGACTTAAAATAATTTGGTTTATATCAAAAATTGTATGTTTTATTTAATCTGTTTACATTTATTGCATCAGCTGATATGCTTGATTTATGCTCTTTCTGTTAGTGCCCTGTTGATATTTCCTTTGCATTGTCTCCATTGCTATAAGGACAATCTTTTTTCCCTTATCATTATTTGAACTGTCTCACAGCTTCTGTTTTTTCAAAAGTGATATTTATTCAGGCACACCTCAGAGATATTGTAGGTTTTGTTTCATATCACCACAAAAAAAGTGAACATCGCATTAAAGTGAGTCACGCAAATTTTTGCTTTCCCGGTGAATATAAAAGGTATGCTTATACTATACTGTAGTCTATTAAGTAAAAAATAAATAAAATAAAGTATAAATCTTAATTAAAATATACTGCATTGCTAAAAAACTGCTAATATTCATTTGAATCTTCAGCAAATTGTAATCTTTTGGCTACTGGATTGTTTTTTCTTTTTTTTTTCATTTTTAAATTTCATTTTCTCTTTTACATTCAATCCCATTATTTAGCTTACAGACTGAATATTTCAACATGAGAACATTTCTCCCTATTCCAGTTGATAAAGCTGTAAAAGGCTCTTCAACAGATAATACTTCTTTTTCTCAATGTTGACGGCTGCTCACTGATCGAGGTGGTAGTTGCTAAAGACTGAGAGAGCCATGGCAATTTCTTAAACTAAAACAACAAATGTCACCACATTGATTGACTCTTTCTTTTACAAACGATTTCTCTGCAGCATAGATACTATGTAATAGCATTTTACCCACAATAGAACTTTCAAGAGAGAAGTCAATCGTATCAAATCTTGCCACTTCCTTATCAATTACGTTTACATAATAATATAATCCTTTATTGTCTTTTGAACAATAGTCACAGTATCTTTACCAGGAATACTTTCCATGTTTAAAAAAAACAAAAATACAAAATACAAAGCCCACTTTCTTTGCTCATCCATAAGCAAGTCCTCATTCGTTAAAATTTTATCATGAGATTATAAAAATTCAGTTGCATATTTCAGGCCCCACTTCTAGTTGTAGTTCTCTTGCTATTCCCACTGTATCTGTTTTATTTCCTCTACTGAAATCTTGAACACACACAAGAGATTTATCAATGAACTTCACAGTCTTATAAGGGCATGATTCACAGTGCCTCAAAGCAGTTGTGATAGTGACACCAAGATCACTGATCAAAATAATCTGAACAGAGATCATAAAAAACCTTTTAAATATTACCAGAATGACCACATTTGACAGAGACATAAAGTGAACACACGCTGTTGGAAAAATGGCACCGATATACTTGCTCAACCCAGGGTTTTTACAAGCCTTCAATTTATTTAAAAAGAAAAAAAAAAAAAAGAACAACATCTGCAAAGTGCAATAAAAGAAACCACAATATAAAAAGGTATGCTTATATTTACATTTTATGTTTTGAGGAGAAGACCACAAAGGTTAAAATGCCATTTTCATTATATTATATCAAAGTATATCTGATCGTGTATGACGAGGTATCAGGTAAGAGGGAGAGAGGTAAATAGGTCTCTAGTGTGAGGATTTCATTGAAACTGAGCAAAAGTTGAGCCTTTAAACCCAATCCTTAGCTATGGGCACCCAAACCTTTGAATTCCTCTGACGCCCTTGTTTTTGTTTCCCTCTTGATTCCGGGCTTCCTCCTCCTCAGAGACACCCATGTCTTCCAGCTGTGACCTTCTGTTAAGATGCAGGAGTCCTGTTGGTGTAAAGGTAAGATGTGAAGGGGGGAGTTTCTGCGTGTATGGACTGTGATCTTCACAAATATTTCTTCCTATATGTTGTCCTATCTTAGATGAGACACAAAGGCTAGTGACAGATGCAGTGACAGGAGTGCTTTTCCTCTAGGACACTGAGACAAGACTCCAGTAACGTCTTTACCTTTAAAAGTGGTTTTTGCCATGAAGAAGGCTTAAAGGTGTCTCACAAGGATTAGAGAAGACTCTTCCTCTGCCCCTGCCAAAGTTAGAAGGAGATATTTCTTTGATCTTCACCATACAAGAAATTGTTAGAGGTAAAACCATGAGTGTAAAAGGTCCCTCTGAGACTGAGGTCTTCCTAAGACTGTGGCCCCAGGAGCGTCTCATTCATGCTAGTTCACACTAAGTCTTGAGCGAGTTATCAAAACTTCTAAAGGCGCCATCAGTTCATAGTTTCAGTGTCTTCTGCTTCAGGTCAATATATCTTGGTTGTAGCTCTCTGGATTTACCAGTATCTTCAGGGTGATGGTTTGCCTTAAAATTTCAGTTTTCTGATGGGCCCAAGAAATGCTGATTTTTAGTTTGTCCAGCATTTTTGCTGCAATTGTTGTAAAGACAGGTCTGGCAGCTTCCAAATTTTTCATGTTTTGGAGCACAAACTGGAAGTTCATTTTATTTTTTAACATATCACAAATTTACTGACTTATGTTCATCATTATTTATCTACCTCCCATTCCCCTCTCCCTGCACCACACACACTAAAATGTACGTCCCACAAGAACAGATGTCTTTGCCTGGTTCACCACTCTATCTGTACTGCCTAGACTAATATATGTCACAGGCCAGGAATCTAACAGATATTTGTTGTCCTTAAATGAATACAATGTCTTCCCTCTGAAAAAAAGGAATGTCTTAGCGCTCTCTCTTTGACCCTGTTCTGTTTCCTCACCTCTTTCACCACTACTCAACCAGGCACTCCTACAATATCTATTTAATCAAAAAGTTTACCTCTCTCCTGTTGCAGATATGCTTTTCCTTTTCTTGTCTTTTTGGTGAGTTTATTAAACAATATTGACTTTTCTGAGTTACCATGAGTCCTTTGTTTCTCTGGCTCTTTTCATGCTGGATTGTTCTTCCATGAGTATTTTCATAAAGGGCTTTTTCTTTTTTTGGAGAGGTTTTTGCTATAGGACGTATGTGTTCTCCAGAAAGACAGAGAGAGAGAGATAGAGACAGAAAGCGAGAAATCACCCCCTGGGAAAATGTCCATGCTGCAATCCCTTCTCCTTCATTCTCCTCTTGGGATCTTGGGCACATAAACACACGCACCCAGCGTAAGTTTAAGCCACCGAGTCTGGGACTCAAACCACGGTCTACTACATGGAAGTCTAGTGACATAGCTATTATGCCAACTGCTGATCCCCATAAAGGGCCTTTTAAAGGTAAACACTGAGGTCCAAAACATCCAAAATATGTCTTACATTAATTTAAAGTTATAGTTTAGTAAAATGTAAATATAATTTCAAAAATTTCATCATATAACATTTGCAAATGTTCTGTCATTGTCTGCTAGTATCTGGTGCTAATGTTAAAAGTCTGATAGAAATAATAACAGTAAACATTTACACATAACTTCTTATGTGCCAGGAATTATTCAAGGGACTCATGGTATATTAATTCATTCACTGCTCACAAGCATCCTCTTAAACATAGATATCATTATTATCATTAGTTAGCTGCTTTTTAAGAAAAGGAAACAGAGGCACAAGGAAGCTAAGTAACTTGCCCAATGGTATGTTGCTGGTAATTGGTCCACCTGAATTTGGCTCCCACAGTCAAGGACTGGTGGTTGACCATGCACTGTACTGCTCTAAATGCCAGGTTTTATTCAACTTTACTTGAACTGTATTTCTCTATATAAGCATTTATATTTTCCTCCTTATCTTTTAAGTTCTTTAATCTCACTAAACATGTCTAGTTGAGAATTTTTCTTTTTCTACTCTGATAGTCTATGAGCTTCTTCAATATTTGTTCTTATACTTTCTTTACTTTGGGAACATTCTTATTCATTGTGATGGTTAATTTATGTTTTAACTTGACTGAACCATGGGATGCCCAGATATTTGATTTTTCTGGGTGTGCCTATGAGGGTCTTTTAGGATGGGATTAACATTTTTATTAGTAGACTCAAGTAAAGCAGATTGACCTTCCCAATGTGGATGGGCCTCTTTTAATAAGATGAAGTCCTGAATAAAACAAAAAGATGAGCCCTCTCTTGAGTAAGAGGGACTTTCTCTTTCCTGATGGTCTTTAAACTGAAATATAACTTTTTTTGTTGCCTTCAGCCTCCAACTGAAACATTGTCTCTTCCTGGATCTCAGGCCTCCTTTGAATTGAACCATTCTCTCTTGAGTCTCTAACTTGCTGACTTGAGATTCTTGGAGCTTGTCAGCCTCCGTAATTGTGTGAGCCAATTCCTTATAATTAATGGAGGATAAGAACCTATCCTCCAGAATTGATCACTGAGAGGGAAACTGAGTAGAAAGAAATGTTCTACAAGCTATAAGTCTGAGTAGAGAGAGTGGTAAAGACAACCTGCAAGCTCTAGCTCAGTGGTCCCCCAAGTGTGGTTCCTGGACCAGTGGTATAAATAAGAGCCATCTGGCATCTTATTAAAAATAATAGACCTACTGGGACCAGCAGTTAGCGTAATGGTTATGTCATTGAACTCCCATGTAGTTGACTGCAGTTTGAGTGCTGGACCCGGTGGCTTAAACTCATGCTGGGCGTGTGTGCATGTGTGCCCAAGATCCCAAGAGGAGAATAGAGGAGAAGGGATTGAGGCGTGGCATCCCCCCTAGGGGGTGATTTCTTGCTTTCTATCTCTCTGTATCTCTTTCTGGCGAGCGCACATGCCCTATAGCCAAAAAAAAAAAAACCTCCAACAACAAAAATAATAATAATAATAATAGACCTACTGAATCAGAAGCCAGGGATTGAGGCGTGGCATCCCCCCTAGGGGGTGATTTCTTGCTTTCTATCTCTCTGTATCTCTTTCTGGCGAGCGCAATGCCCTATAGCCAAAAAAAAAAAAAACCTCCAACAACAAAAATAATAATAATAATAATAGACCTACTGAATCAGAAGCCAAGGGGTGGGGCCTAGCAAGCTGTCTTTAAATAAACCCTTTAGGGAATTCCAAAGTTCAAGAAACACAAATCTAGTTTGATGGTTCTCAGCCCTGGTTACACATTGGAGTCACCCAGGGAACATTTAAAAAAAATATTGTCCACTATCTCACAAGAAGATGTTTGGGTCTAGGTTGATATTTGATATTTGTTCCTTTGTATTAGTCAGTGTCCAGTTTGCATTGTATATTAAACTTATCATTACTGTTGTCCAATGAAGGAGCCCAGAATATGCTCCAAACAGTCATTGTTCTCCTTAAGTCTACTGGGGACAATGACAGTGAGAGGAAAGTGTCTGGGTTTAGATTCAGATGACGTGAATTCTAGTCCTAGTTTTCCTCCTCACTGCTAGTGTGACCTTGTGCAATTTAACTGGTGTTTCATGACTCGATTTCCTCTTCAGTAAAATCTCAACTGCTGACTTTTTGGATGTTTCCAAAAATTAAATGTGATACAATATAAGGAAAGTACAGTGCCAAGTAACTATGGACAAGTAGTTATTCTCTTTTATGCAAAATAAATTGACTAGTTAGCAGCTTTCAATCATGAGCAGGACAGGCAGCCATGGAGATCTGGTTCCTTAGATCATTAAAGGCTCCCCAAGGAGTTGTTTGTTTATTCTCCTAGTTTGGAAGTAGTTTTAGGATAGCTTCTGCCCACCATGCCACAGTTCACCTTTCTTCTTATTATAAAATCCTCACTCAGGCTTTGAATTACTCCACCTCCTTTCTTCCCTGCTAGCACCTTTAACTTTGTTTCTGACTGGCTACTTCTGCTGGTTTGGGTACTCAGCTGTGGGCTCAAGTCCCCTCTGGGTAATTTTGTGTGTCTGTGCTACATGGCCTTAAACAGAATTCTGTCTCCCTAACCATGGCATGAGTGAATATCAGGAGAGGGATTGAGCATGTATTGCTCTCCAGAAACAACACATCCCCTGCCCTGCAGGGACATCCCCACTGGCACACAGGGTTTCTGGAACATGGTGAGCCTGGCGTTCCTTCTAGTGAAAGGTATGTTTCACAGAGCATGTGAACAAATGGGCCTGCAGCTAATGAGGGTCCTGCCAGCAACTGAGCTCAGGTATTTGGCCCACCAACATTCATGCTCTCCACTTCACATCCTCCTCTTGGAATGATTCTCTGAGTCTCGATTTGGTGTAGAGACTCGGGTCCACAAACCATATCATGGTGCCCCCAACAACAGCCAAAACCAGGACAAGCAACTTATCTTCCTATAGGGGTGGTTATTGCCACTCCTTAGAGAATGCCTCTGCAAATGAGTCCTCACATATGTTCTATGGTGATGGATAGTAGGTGCCTGAGAACCAGCACCCAATTAGACAGGTGAGATAGTCAACATCTTTTCACTCTGCAGACATTTAGTTACTCAACATTAACAGGAAAGCTGGCAACTGGTGAGAAAGAGGTCAAGAATGTGTAAGAAACTTACATTCAAAGATTCATTTCCAAAAGGTAGTATGGAAATATTTACAGTAAATCTTTCTCTGTGTGTGTATATATATACACACACACATACATTCATATATATATGTATATACATGTGAACGTGTGTGAACATGTACATACAAATTCACAGTAGTTATGGTCTATCTCTACATTTACACATATGTTTGCATACAAGGGAATTTCAAAAGTTCATGGAAAATGGAATTAAAGTGCAAGTTTATGTGGTGCAAAAACATTTTGAAATCCATTTATTTATTTTTTTATATAATGGGCATTCTCCATAAACTTTTTGAAGACCCCCCCTTTTATGTATATAGAGAATATCACTATTACAGATAACGAGGTTGACTGTATACATGTGTGCATGCAAATACTCCCAGTATTCAGTAGTTATGTTCTATACAGTCATCCCTAGTATCCATGGGGAATTAGTTGTGGGACCCCTACAGATAACAAAATCTATGGATGCTCATGTCTCTTCTACTAAAAGTGGTAGTATTTACATATAACCTGCAAACATCCTCTCCTAGATCTAAAGTCATCTCTAGATCACTTACAATATTCACTACAATATAAATGATATGTAAATAGTAGTTGTTCTGTCTTGCTTAGGGAATGACAAGAAAAAGAAGTCTGTACATGTTCAGTTCAGATGCAAACTTTCTGGGCCTAACTACATAGCACATGTGAGTAACAGCATAACATGGGATGGACTGCATCTGGGATGCGGAACCCATGTATATGAACACATACACATCACACACACAAACACATATATATATATATATATATATATATATGCATATGTAAACTACACATATATGAGAGGTCTTCAAAAACTACAGGGAAAAAGTATATTATGAAAAAAAGCTATGTATGGATGGTAAATATTTTTGCAACAAAATAAACTTATACTTTCATTTCATTCTCCACAAACTTTTAGAAGTCTTCTTATATATTGTGTGTGTATGTGTGTGTACAAATTGATGCTTATCATTTGCAATAGTTATATTCTATAAAGTCATTGTGAATACAGAGTTAACAAATACTGAACTATTCCTCTCAAGAGACATAGAGGGTTAGGTTCCTGCAAGCCTCTGGTCATAATATTTTCATCAACCAATCAATACATTACCTTGCTTTTTGTGTGTATTTCCACCTAAAGACACCTTGTTTAATTATATTGTTGAGCTATTAACATTTAAATTTTCGCCATCAGCACTGGAACTCATACCTAAATATTTCTTCTTGTGCTTTGAGACACTAGATAGCACTGCAGCCCTTCCCTTATGGGCCATTTTAAAAAGGGAAATCACTAGCAAAGTACAAAAATGTGGCACTACATAGATCAGGAAAAGCACACTTGTTTACAGTGTGAGAACTGAAATGAGAAGGTGGAGTGTCGCTTCGTTCAGTCTTAGCTGGGAGTTTGCATGTCAGGTGGTAACTCCATTTTTTCACCTCTGCACAAGACTGTAAAAAGTGCCTCAAGTATTGGTTATTTTGGGGTACCAATACATTTTAACAAGTAATATTTTCAAGTATGAAATTATGAAAGGCAACTGATTCTCTCTCTCCACACACACACACACACACACTCACACACACACATCACAAGATGAATAAAGTACATTAGGGCATTTTAGTTATTGGTAACTGAATTTAGGTAAACAAAAGGCAGAATTTTTTTTCAAGACCATTGTAGTGTCAACTGAACTACAAAATGGCAAACATTGTAGAGATGCAGCCAAATCAGACAAGGAACACTTAACGTACCAGCAGGATTCCTTTTGCTTTGGTCTTTCTACTCCGCTTCAGTACAGCTAGTGCACACTGCTCTCTCCCCATGGTTGGGCTATGGTCACACATGGGTTCTGCATTTTGCATCTTGATGCTCTCTTTTTCAGAATTTCTCTTTTCTTTGTTTGCTCCTGAACCAATCAATGATAAGGGAGAAAGAATGCACTATCAGAACTGGGTGACTTGAACTTGATGTGATCAGGGAGACAGTTTGCAAGCAGTATCCATTTGAACATCATTGGAATTGCAGAGGAAACCCCTGGAAAAGAAGATGATGTTCCCAGTGAAAGGGGGGAAGTGAGGGTGGGGTTCTTGGAAGACCTAATAATTTAGGTCTATGTGGGGTACAAACAAGACACTTTCAAAAGAGCTAGTATGTATGAGGCAGCGGAGATGACAAAATTCCTCTAACTGTCCGTCACTTGCTACAACCCCGGCATGTAAAGAGTGAAGAAATGTGACTTCTAGTTGGGAGGATCAGAGGCAGCAACATGAAGGAGGCAACTCTGGACTCCCCTTGTTTGATAAGCAGGGTATGAGTAGAAGGCAGCTCCTTATTTCGAAGCCTGATATTTGGAGACAGCAGGATGAAGTGAAATAAGTCAGTTTCTAGGATTTAACTCCTGTATTTGCAACCCACTAGCTTGAATAAATTTGTTCACTAGTCTGAGATTAATTTTTACACCTCATAAATTGGAGAGAAATAATATCTCTTGCGTGGTGAAGTTAAAAAGGCAAAATGAAACCATGCACTTAGAGGGCTGGCAGAATAAGCATTTAATGATGCTGGTGTCCTGCTGTGAGGATTCTTGTTAGCAAGGTAGTGGCAGACAGGTGATTCAAACCAGAACTTCTGATTTTTGAGGACAATATACTTTCTACTTTGAGACAGTGGAAACAGTATACAGAGTCTCTGAACTATCTTTAAGTCACCTGCTCCTTGCCGTCCTGATTTGCACTTACTGCACACTGTAGCTCCCACTCACCTCCCAGGAGTAGGACATTCCAGACATATCAGGGAGACAATGGAAATACTGACTGTTAAGGTCTGCATAATTAATGATAGACAATTGTTATTAACACCTATCAATGCAAGATGGAATGAGAACTATTGGCACGGAAGTCCTGTCTCTCTTGATTAAAGATGATCGTTTTGAAAACATGATTAGGACTCAAACAATAATCCCATGCAAGAGAGACCTGTCCTCCGAGGCTCACTGGGTGTTAAAACAACAACAAGGTGAAGGATGGGCAAGACGTCAAAGTAAGTCGATGCCGAAATGGAAAGGGAGTGTTTCCATAAGACATATATAATCCCCCTGGGCCTCATGGCTGTTATTTTTACAATAAAAATAACATGAAACAGAGACAGGCAGTGGTAACTCAACTGGATCTCCATAGGAAGGT
The DNA here is from genome assembly GCF_000334495.1 of Tupaia belangeri chinensis. Taxonomy (NCBI): domain Eukaryota; kingdom Metazoa; phylum Chordata; class Mammalia; order Scandentia; family Tupaiidae; genus Tupaia; species Tupaia belangeri. The sequence goes on along the minus strand of NW_006208084.1, from coordinate 1,851,709 downwards.
CCTAGATTCACCTCCAGTACTATTCTGGGTATGTGCATGCTTGTGATCCAGGCCAGCTGAGGCTAGGGGTGGATCACAGTGTGAAAACCCTGTTAGGGGCGACTGTCTCTCTCCCTCCTACCTCCTCTCTCTCTCTCTCATTGTAGAAATAAATAAATAAACGTTAAAAAGAATGATATGAAATAAAAAAAAAGAAAGAAATGTAAAGTTTTGAGAACTTTGAGCTCTGGCTAAATACTTGATATATATTGTTTAATTTCATTTAATCCTCCCATAATCTTGTGAGGTGGGCAGTACTATTTTCTGTTATCGCCACTCTATAGGTAAAAAGGTTCAGCCCAGAGAAGTGCCTAACCTATCAAATGTGTCAGTAGGTGATGGTTATGCTCAGGAAGGATGTGTAGAAGGCCTTAATCTCCGGTATGTGGTCATTCCTGTTATAGGGTAATACGACGGTGCTGGTTCCATGTTTGAATCCTGAAAGAAAGCCAGGCTTCCTTTTTTCACCTCCAGTGCTAAAAGGAAGAGATACAAAAGGGTCTTAAAAGTCCCAGGAAAATTTGAATTATGAAAATCTATGCATGAATTTCAAAAGAAAAACTTTGCACCACAGTGAACTCAGACTTAAATATCATTTTCTCCAAACTTTTTAAAATCCCCTTGTATTTGCTAGCTGATATTGAAGCAGGCCAGCTTGAGGTCTAGTAAGACTGCAGCCATTTTGAAATTAAGCAAGACCTCTGACAAGAGCAATCTGATCAAGTGCTGAGTCATGAGGAGGTCTGTTTTAGAATGGTCAGTTGAGAAACCAGGAATGGTATTTAAAAGAAAAGCAGAAATCAGGATAATTGCTCAAAGGAAAGTGACTGGCTTTAATTGATGGCAGTGATGGACTATGCTCCGTCATATTAGCTTGTCTGGTTCCTTCCAGTTAATGGCTGCTCAGAAGTTAGACAATGGAGGCAGTTGTCATTGATGAAGTGCTGGCTGAGTCAGTAATTCCCATCTTTCCCTTGCCTGTGTTCTGAACCCACTGAGAGAGGAAACGGAAGCAAGTGAATGGAGAGAAAGAGACCACCATTGTTAAAGCTAGATCAGGTAAGGTGGCTGAGATGAGTGGCAACTGTGAGCTCCCTGACACTGCATTTCAGAAACACTTATTCACCTAGACATAAGCAGGCTTGGCAAAGGTCTCACCAACCGGAGAGAACAATACAGATAAACTTCCCATGCAGTTAAGAGCAAGCTATTCCCAGGACCAGCAGTTAGTGTAATGGCTATGTTGTTGGACTCCCATGTAGTCAATCGCTGTTCGAGTCCCGGACCCGGTGGCTTAAACTCACGTTGGGTGTGTGTGCATGCATGCCCAAGATCCCAAGAAGAGAATGGAGGAGAGGGGATTGCAGAGTGGCTAAACCCCCCGGGGGGGGAATTTCTCGCTTTCTGTCTTTCTGTCTGTCTCTGTCTTTCTGGAGAGCGCACAAGCCCTATAGCAAAAAAAAAAAAAAAAAAAAGAAAAGAAAAGAAAGAAAGAGCAGACCATTCCCAAAGGGATATCAGGACTGGAAGAGACTACACAGCACACACCTCTTTCCTCCTTTCCACTCACTCCTAGAGTTTGCATTGCCCAGCACTCAGGGGAGAGTAAGAGGCAACAAGAGAGTGAGAGGTCTCACATTAGTGGGTATTGATTCAAGTACAAGGAAACATCAGGTCATAGAAATAAGACTTCCCCTCTAAGAATTCTAAAGTAGAGAGGACTGGGAGGGGCACTGTTGTGTGTGTGTGTGTGTGTGTGTGTGTGTGTGTGTGTGTTGCACATGGGCATCAGTGAATGTGTACCTACATCAGTATTAAATTACTAGCACTAATACTACCCAAGCAGTAATTTTACTAATATTTTACCTTGACAAGATGCAGAAATTTAAATATCACGATAAAATTACTTTTTAAAAAACAAAAGCTTTTAAATTACAAGTAAATGGGTTAGTCATTTGGAAAATTAAAGCCTTTTTCAATTAATAAATATTCCCTCTTTTTTTTTTTTAAACTCAAGATTCAACATCAGTCTACATTCAGTTCCACTAATGTCAAGATAAACCAGCTCATGTTGACATCTCTTAAGAGTCTTATTTAGGCTTTTTTAAATTTTCTTTTTTTTTGGGGGGGAAGAGGTTTTTTGCTATAGGACGTGTGCACTCGCCAGACAGAAAGAGAGAAAGAGACAAAAAGTGAGAAATCTCCCCCAAGGGGGGATGGTCACACCACAATCCCTTCTCCTCCATTCTCCTCTCGGGATTTTGGACATGCACGCACACGCACCCAATGTGAGTTTAAACCACTGGATCCGGGACTCGAACTGCAGTCGACTACGTGGGAGTCCAGTGATATAGCCATTATGTTAACTGCTGGTCCTGGCTTTTATTTTTTATTTTCAGCAGAGGTTTTTGGGAAAGGCCAGTGGGCTCTATAAGAATTAACAAGGTTAAAAAAATTACAGTTAAACCACCAGTGACACAGTTTGGGTTATAGTGACAGAGATAGGAAAAGGCAAAAAAACACACTCTTCTCCTCTCCACCCATCCCCCAACATCTCCAGAAAGATGGCTGTTTTGTCTCTGTTTTTCTCTGGAATGAAAGACAATAACCAAATATGCCTGATACTACTTTCAGCATCTTACGAAGGATTCTTAGGAGGATCAAGTTCAGCTGAAGAACTCATTAATTTCAATTAAGTTAAAAAAAAATCCATAGTAATCCAATGCTAGCCTTGCAGTAAAGTCATCACTCCTAGAAATGGAAGAGGAATACTCTTTAAAGAAACACAATCTCCCTCTTGACACAGCTTCTAAAAGGCATATTGACCAGGAAAAGAAGAGAGCAAAGTTTTAACCTTTTGGCTGAGGTAGGGGACAGGAGGATGATAAAATTTGAACCTACTTGTCTTGAGCTTTGCTCATCTTTCTCCCTATCAACATACAGTGAGGTAGAAAAGGTACTAGTTTGGAAACCAGGTAGAAGTGAGTTTGAATCTAGCTTCATTCACAATTCTGTTACTTAGAATACAGTACTGCAACTCTCTGAACCTCCACTTCCTCATCTAGAAAATGGATGTAATGATACCACTATGTTTTATATCGACAAATTTCTAGGAAAAAAAAAAACATAGAAAGGAAATTAACAGAGACCTGAAGTCTAAAGAGTTGAGGGGGAAAAAAGGAAACTTTGTTTTATTTGGTCAAATATTTATGATGGCTTGAATTGAATTGTGTTATAAAAGTACTGTTGAGAAGAACATTACAACATCAATGCATCTTCACTGATAGATATTGACTGAACAACTACTATTTATTTGGCAGACTGTGTGTTAGTGACATGATTTGACTTCCAAGAGATCAAGATTTCTCTTGCCTGATTTTATTCCGAAAGGGAGTTTCTTCTTTGTCAAAGAAAGTAGTCATACACTGTGACCCTGGAGAAAGGGGAAAGAACTGGGGGAGGAAAATAGCAACTTCTTACTGTATTTTTTCTGTTAAGCATTTTTAGTTTCAAATTTTGTCTCGGGCTTCTCTCCCTCCTTTGGATTTTTCTCTTTTTCTTTCCCATGTGGCGTATTTGATAAGAGGCTGAAGGATCACTCTGAGGGACCCAGGCAGAAAACAGAGTGTGATTCATAGAAAAAGAAGCTTTGTCCAGGTCACTTAGAGCTGCTGCCTGGACTGAGATAAAGGAATCCATGGACCTACATTGATAAGTAGATTGGAGACCTGAAGACCTCAGTGAGGTCATCTTTTAGGGTTTTTGATCCCATAAAGAACAGAATTAACAAACACATCAAGCTCTGTCTGGCTTCAAAACTTATGAAGGAAGGGCAAAGTGCTAATTAAAACTTGATGCAGCCAAAATGGGATCTATTACAAGTTCTTAAGCCTAGAAAGGACTAGACACAAAGCAAAGAATGAGAGAATGTTTGAACTAAAAAAGAACTTAGACACAATTCAGTTCATCAATGTCTAATCTTTCTCATTTGTTATGCAGTTTTATAGAGGAGGAATTTGAGTCCCAGAAACATGAGATCATTTGTAGCAGTTAGAGATTGACAAGGATAAGAAATGATGTTCCTGAAGTTATTCTCATATGTGCTGTCCACTGCCTGGCTTAGGGGTATTTCCCATAGAGATTTCCTCAGAGATTCCCTTAGGACAGGTCCGCTTGTTAAACTGCATTTCTTTTCAAGACAATATTGTGAGAGACATAATAAAGGTTGATGAGAATTTGAAGGGGCGAAATCAAGGTTGACTTCTAAGTTGGATGAATAGAAGGGTCATCACTCAAGGCCACCAGAGTATAAGAAAAGCAGGTTTGAACAGAGAGGAAAAATATTGTGGGTTCAACTTTAGATATGTTAAGTTGAAAAGTGGATAACCAACTTGAAAGGCCCAATGGGAAGTTGCACACTTCATCTCAAAAGAAAGAAATCTTTAGAGATTCTTCTTTTTATTTTCTTTCTTTTTAACTTTTTTGATTGCCAGATACAGAGAGAGAAAAATTTTAGCATGTTTTCAAGATCTTTTTCCAAATCTACCTACTCTGTGAAGTGGTCCCTACCCTTTTGGTTGTGTGTGTTCTTGTGACTTTGTTAAGCTCCCCTCACCCAGCATGGCCACTGTCTCATGAGTGTCCCTTCCACTAGTTGCCTTGAAGTAGAGCCAGCACCAAGAAGCCATAAAATTGGTCAGCAGGTGGAATGGTAGTTAAATTGCTGGATTTCCACATGGCCAGCCACAGTTCGAGTCCCAAACCTGGTGGCTTGAAAGTCACATTCTGTGTGTGCATGCATGCCCCAAATCCTGAGAGCAGACTGGACTGCAGCATGGCCATCTCCTGGAGGGATAATTTATCACCTTCTCTTTGTCTCTCTCTATTAAGAACACACTGTATGGCAAACAACCTAAGGGAGGTGGGGGAAGGCCATAGAGCAGTGTGAAGAGCAGAGCTTCTTGGTCCAAACTCCTGAGATTCAATTGTAGCCTTACCAATTTTTTTTTTTTTCACTCTGGGTAATTTATTTAACCCCTTGGGGATTAAGTTTCCTCCTCTGTAAAGTGGAGATAACAATGGTGATACCTAAATAATTGTCTCTGTGATGTTTAGTTATCTATTTTTTAAGAAAACATTTCCGAAGCCTTTATTTACAAAAACTATAAAAACAAATAATGCCCTCTGTTTGCAAATAACATTTCATTTAAAATGAACCCCCCAGTTACAGCACTGAAATATCATGAATAAAGAATTTACAAGGAAAACAAACCAATGTGGCTAACACTGGAGATCTGCTAATATTATCAATTGAAGTGTAAATAACACACATTATAACTTGTAGTCCATCATTCCAGGGTAATGAGTACCACAAAACCTTCCTACACAAGCTCTGTTCTGGCCTGGTGATGTTTAAATGAGCTAATCTGTGTCTTAGATCAGCCCTTGCCATATAGCAAGTGTAGAACTGGCAAGGACGCTTCTTTTTCTCCATCCAGTAATCTCATAGTTCCCTGACTCCTCTTCCATTCTGCAGGTTTCAGTGCATCATCTCTTCAGGTGAGTAAGTTTCTTAACTCAAAATCTTTCTTTCTTTGGCTTAGCACGGATCCTATGCCCTCAACCAGGAATCCCCAGAGGCAGTTTGATGTTTGAAATTTTAAACAATTTCAGAGGGGAAAAAAAAAATCCATTCAGAAAAGGTACCAGTCAAAGACAAGCAGATAGGAGGCCCCTCACTGACCTAAGGAAAACCTCTAAGAAGCTCTGTGACCAGTTTTCACACCGAGTCACAACAACTTAAGATATGTTTTGGAGAACAAAGGCTGAAAAGTATCTTTTCTTCTTCTCTCTTTCTTTTTCTTGTTTCTTCTTTTTTCCTCTTTCCCCCTCAAGCCCTTCCCTGCCAATTCTGACTGAATGAGATGGAGCTTAAACAGAAAGGTTTTTGAACCATAACTGGCATGTCCATAGCTGCAAATTTGACAATAATACACCTGTTAAACTGAGGGAGAGGTGTGAGTTGGCAGCTTAGAACAGATTTCATTTTCACTCTTGTCTGCTGCCAGGAATGCTGCTCACCTATCTTCTGTGCTTTATCTCCCAGTGGGATTCAAAGCCACAGCAGACCTCTCCTTCGGCATCTGCTTTTGCAAACCCAGAGCTGACTTTCTTATCCCAACTTTAGCTGCTGGGAGGTTTTAGCCTAGTCAGGTCTTTGGTCCCAGGTGTATTCTATCAGGAATCGGCTGGCTGACTTCCCCCCAGCATTAACATGGTTACTACCCTGGTGCTGAAAGGTGGAAATTTTGTGTCATTCTGGATATTGGAGAGAGTGAGGGGAAGGACTGAGACATCACTGCTGTTTGGAGCCAGACCTGGATTTGATTGCTGGCCTTGAGCAAGTGGTAAAGCTTCTCTCGGCCTTGGTGGTTTATCTCCGTAATGGGGATGCTATGACCTCCCACACTGAGTTGTGTAGGGGTCACTATTAGCAGAAGCATTGCAACATCCAGTTATTGCCTGGCACTGGTGATGTCTTCAATAATAGTGCCATGAATGGCCTCTCAGTTTCTTACCAACAAACAACCTTGCAGAAAACTAGATGGGTCATTGCTACTTAACATTGTAGTTTGTACAAATCATAAAAACATATATAACCTCCAGCTGGATTCCACCTGTGCAGGATGCATGGTTTGGAGAAATGTGCAGGCTGGATTTTAACTCCCACTGCTTCCCATAAGCAGGTACAGGTCTTTCTTTCTTCTTCTTCTTTATTTTTATTTTGCTATAGGGTGTGTGTAGAGAGAGAGAGAGACACAAAGAGAGAAGGAAAGTGAGAAATCACCCCCCAAGGAGATGCCAAGCTGCAATCCTTTCTCCTCCATTTTCCTCTCAGAACTGTGGGCAAGCATGCATACATGCCCAGCATGTTTTTCAAACCATCAGGTCTAAAACTGGAACTATGGAGTCAGTCATGTAGCAACCAGACACCTTAACCTCCACACCACCTGCTGGCACTGTAGGGGAACTTTAACCTTTATGCATAGTGACTTGGAAGACAGATTAACTGCATTGGATCTTGATTATGGACATTGGGAAAACAGAATCATACCCAGACTCACATAGCATTGAAAACCTTTTAGTATGTGACCTACACGTAAATTTTTCAATTTGATCTTCCACTTCTTTTCTTCAGGAAAGTTACTCAAACAAATTAAAGTTTTTGAGGTTGCATCATGATCATGCCTTTATATGTGATGCTCTTCAGTTGCAATGCCTGATTGACCGTCAGGGGGCAGCAGAGCGCAGTAGCTAAGCAAAGAACCGTCCTACCTGTGTTTGTATCTCTACCTTTACTTGATCTCTTTGTGTTTCAGTTTCTCATCTGTCTAATCCAGATGATAACAGTACCGGGGGAGTGATGTCTTCAAAAAGGTAATGGAAAAATGCATATTATGAAAAAACCTATGCAAGGATTCAGATTTTGGAGGGGGGACATCAAAATAAACTCATACTTTAATTCCATTTTTACAAGAACTTTTTGAAGTCCTCTCATACCTACCTTATAGAGTTACTGTAAGGTTTTAAATGTTAATACATGCAAGATATTGAGAACAATGCCATCACACAGTGAGAGCTCAATTAACCTTATCCATTATTACTGTCCCCATTCTCTGCAGCCTCCTGGGATATTATTTCTTTCTGTCCTCTCATGGAGCCCTCATGATGATTCCACCCAGAAATGCATTGTTAGCTACTCTAACACATACAGTATTTATTACTGGTAACATTTATATAATTATCATTTTTAGTGTGTGTCTTACTCTTCTGTTCCCTTTCAAAAATGAAATTCTAGGGATGTTCTCCTTTATATACTCTCAACTATTAGTGTTATGCCCCACTCCAAACCTGATAAGGATTTGTTGATTTGCCCATTAAGTCAAAGCTCATACGCAAACTAGTTGCATATGACAGGAACCAAACCAGCATTAGCTGAAGCTGTAGACAGTTTCTTGCTGAGCAAAGAATAATAAATGACTTATAACAATGCACATGAAGGTTAATAAATGTTTTCTCTCTTTCCATCTCTTTCTCTCTTTCTTATATTTGCTACTGTCTTTATGTTGGTGTCACCCTCCCAGCTCTACTATGAAACTAGAAACATGGTCTCTAATAACCATGCACACATATCTTTCAAGATGGGAAAAATGCTTTTATTCAAGATTTAGGCAAAAGATTCTCAAAAAGGTTTCAGTTGGTCTATATCAAGCCAAGTTTTTATCCCTTAAACTGTCATCATGGTTACAAGGTTGCAGATATGAGGTAAGCAGAGAGCAATCGCGTTAGAATGTGTATATGGAGAGTATTTATGGAAACAAATGGAATAGCTGGACTCATGGTTGTGCCACCAAGTGTCACAGGGAACACAGAAGACCGTGTGTTAAGGGAGGCAGGGCAATCATGTGTTTGATTTTTGCCTATTCTGAGTTAGAACTAGAAATAGGACATTCAGATGAGTAATACTCAAGGCTGTTGAATATATGAATTTGAAGCTTGGGGAAGCTGGGTATGGTAGTTCATTCCTGTAATCCCAACTACTGGAGAGGCTGAAGCTGGAGTACCAGAAGGCAAGGTCAGCCTGGGCAACATAGTAAGATCTTGTCTCTAAAAAGAGAACACAAAATTAAAAGCAAAACAAGCAAATAAAAAACTCAGGAGAGCTCAGAACAAGAGATATATATTTGTGAATTCAATGAATATAAAAAATAATTTTAAAATAGCCAAAGAGGACTTGACTTGTACTTCTTTGTAGAGGATTTTATTTATTTATTTATTTATTTATTTATTTATTTATTTATTTTTGCTGTAGGGCTCGTGCACTCACCAGAAAGACAGAGAGAGACAGAGAGACAAAAAGCGAGAAATCACCTTCCAGGGGCATGGCCACACCACAATTTTTTTCTCCTCCATTCTCCTCTAGGGAACTTGGGCACACACGCACATTCGCCTGGCGTTAATTTAAGCCACCCGGTCTGGGACTTGAACCGCTGTTGACTACATGGGAATTCAACAACATAGCCATTACGCTAACTGCTGGTACCAAGAGGACTTGTATTTCTAAGTAGTGTGTATTGCATTATTGGAAAAATCATGACACATTTTTGCATTGAAAAATATGTCTTGACTTTTCCAACAACCCGATAATAGGTCATGGCAAGCTAAATTTTCCATCGTATCAATTTTCAAAAAAGCGTAGTAAATTGCAAATGTAGTAAATTGCAGTTCACATTTTAAATACCCTGTAAGACCTTTGTAAGAAAAAAGAAGTAGAAGAATGAAAACTCCAGCAAGAGAAGAGCCTTTTTTTTAGGTGAGCCAAGAGCATCCAGACATTTATTCCCTGAGGGTCTTGCCATCTTGGATAAAGGCTGAGAACCAGGTACAGTATACACAGGTGGTCTCTCCTGTGGAAAAGAGAAGCCAGTGAGCTGTGGTGGTCATGCAGGGCTAGTACAGTGGACTGCAAGCCAGAGATGTCGTCAAAGACAGGCTAATAGAAACAAACATCTATCCTGAGGGTTTCTCAGCACAAACTTACACTTCTGGGAAAACTAAAGAAGTATAATGGAGGGAACATATATTTTTTAATGCTTATTGGACAAGATAGATGAAAATAAATGAAAAAAGTATGTCGGGTCTATGCCTTTGTGGTTAAAGCAGCCAGATCCCACATGGCTAACTACAAGTTCAAGTTTCAGACCCAGCAGCTTGAGAAACATACTGGTTGCATGTGCATGCATGCCCAACATCCCAAAAGGAGGGAGATATGTAGGAGAAGGAATTGCAGCTTGACCATTCTCCATGGGAGGTACTTTCTCCTCTCCCTCTCTGTCTCTCTCTGGGGAGCATATGTGCTTTCTGGCAATAAATAAATAAATTAGAGAAAGAAGAAAAAAGTAAGGAAAGGAAGAAAGAAAAATGAAGATGTAACTAAAGAAGGAGGTACAATTAGAATAATTTCGAAAAACAAAGAAAGTAAGAAGGAAAAAATAATAAAGAATAGCACAGGAAGAGATCAAATAGAATGCCACTGTAAATAAAGAAGACAAAGTCATTCTTTTTATGTGATATTATTGCCAACCTCTGGGAAGGTCTCCCTCCAAAATGGAGGCAAAAAAAAATGATACTGTGACAAAAGATAGTCATAACTATAAATGAAACGATGATTAAAAGAAAATATTGGGATATCAGAAAAGTCATGACTCATTTTTGCATAGAAAAACACATCATGACTTTTCCAATGATCCAATAGAATGAGTAATTTTATGTTAATATATTTTAAAACTTAAATAAAAATCACAAATTCCCAGAAACCCATATACTACCAACCCAGTGAAAGGAGAAATAAAAAACTAGTATTCTCATGACCATTCAAAAAAAAAGTTAATCCAGAAGAGATGATGTATTTTATTGAATGCTTTTTCTGCATCAATTAATATGATCATATGGTTTTTATCTCTCCTTCTGTTATTATATTTAGTGTTTTGTATATGTTGAATCACCCTTGTATCCCTGGAAAAAAGCCTACTTGGTCTTGAGTATAATCTGTTTAATGTGTTGTTGGATACGACTTGCTAGTATCTTGAAAATTTTTGCATCTGTAAGTCATCAGGGATATTGGTCTTTTGGTTTTTTTTGTTGTTGTTGTTATTGTTGCTATGTCCTTGTCTGTTCTGGGGATAAAGTTGATGGAGGATTCATAGAATTAATTTGAAAAGATCCCTTCTTTTGGGATCTTTAGAAATAGTTTGAGGAGAATTGGGGTTAGTTCTTTAAAAGTTTTGTATAATTCTGAAGTGAAGTCATGAAGACTTGGCTTTTTCTTTGTTGGGAGACTATTACTAATTCAGTTTCATTGCTTTTCATTGGTTTGTTTGGGCTTTTAATTTCTTCCTGATTCAATCCTGGTAAATTGTATGTGTCCAGAAATGTGTTTACTTCCTCTAGGTTTTTTAGTTGTTGGCATGTAATCACTAATAGTATTCTCTCATGATCTTTTATATTTATAATTTGTCTGTTGTAAGATCACCTGTTTCATTGCTGATTTGATTATCTGGTTCCTCTCTTGATTCTTCTTGATTAATCTAGCTAACAGTAAAAGACCTCTACCTTTTTTTTTTCTTTTTATTCCTTTAAAAAGAAATAAAAAATGATACAAAAAGTGGAAAGACATCCCATGTTCCTGGATTAGAAGAATAAGTAGAATCAAAATGTCAATTCTAGCAAAGGCATGCTACAAATTCAATGCAATTCCAATCAAACTACTAGAGATTTTCCTCACAGAAACAGAAAAAGTAATCACAAAATTTTTCTGGAATCATCAAAGGCCCATATCACCAAAGCAACACAGTGCAAAAAGATTACATTTGGAGGTATCTCACTTCCTGACCTCAAAATATATTTCAAAGCTGTGATAATCAAAACAGTACAAGACTGGCACAAAAACAGGCAAGTAAACCAATGGAACAGAATTGAGAACCTAGAAATAAACCCCAAAACACGCAGCCAACTTGTCTTCAGCAAAGGATACAAAAAAACCCAGTGGGGAAAAGAAAATCTCTTCACCAAATGGTGCTGGAAAAACTGGATATCCACCTGCAGAAAAATGAAACTGGACCCTATCTCTCATCATTAACAAAAACCAACTCAAAATAAATCAAGGGTCTAAACATAAAACCTCAAACTACAAAACCAGTGGTGGATAGCATGGAGGAAAATCTTGGAGATATCAGAGTAGGCAAGGACTTTTTAAATAACATCGCCAAAGCGCAGGTAATGATCCCCTAAATAGACAAGTGGTACTACATTAGGCTAAAAAGCTTTTGCATAGCAAAAGAAATAATAATTAGGGCAAGAAGACACCCCTTAAAATGGAAGAATATATTTGCAAACCATGCCTCAGATAAGGTACTGATAACCAGAATATGAAAGAAATTCAAGCAGTTTACCTGCAAACAAATAATCTAATTAAAAGATGGGCAAATGAGCTGAATGCACAATTCTCCACAGAAGACGTATGAATGGCCAAAAAGCATAGGAGAAACTGCTCAACATCTCTTATCACAAGGGAAATGCAGATCAAAACCCAATGAGATACCACTTAAACCCAATCAGAATGGCTAAGATTAAAACAATAAAGAATGATAAGTGCTGGCAAGGCTACAGTGTAAAGGGAATCCTGCTACAAGGTTGGTGGGAATATAAATTAGTACAACCACTGTAGAGAATAATATGGAGTTTCCTCGGGAACCTACAAATAGAACTACCATATGACTCAGTAATTCCACTCTTAGGTATCTAACTGAAGGATAGGAAGACACTCGTTCAGGAAAACACATGCACATCCATGATTTTGGTGGAGTTATTCACAATTGCTAGAACATGGGATCGATCCAAATGTCCAAGAACGAATGGGAGAAAAAGTATGACACTTATGCTCTATGGAATGCTACTCAGTCCTAAAAAGAATGAGACTGACATTTGACAGAAAGTGGATGAATATGGAAGATTTAACGCTAAGTGAAGTAAGCCAGGCTGTGAAAGACAGGCATTGTATGTCCCTGCTTAATATATACCAGATGTCTGCACCCTATAGCAGGAACTGAGAGATTAGAAGTTGTAACACCGGGGCGGCCAACTGGAGATACTAGAGACAACATAGAAGGAGGTTGGTAATAGAGGTGGGATATAGGGGATCAGGGAAAAAAAACAAAACTTTTAATAGACACAAAAGTGAAGAGTTATCCGTTGATGAGAATGTATATGGGAATGTCTTCAGCGTGACTAACATGCACTGTATTCATGCTGGGAAAACCATGTTGTACACTGTAAAGATGTACAGTGATTAAATGTAAATTTAAAAAACCCTTATAATAAAAAATTAAGTTATAGTTAAAATCTACCCACAGAAACCCAAATGGTCTTGCATGTGAATTATACAAAACATATGTAGAGTAGTTATTCTAATTTTTCAAAAAGCTTTTAGAGAATGAAAAATAGCAATTAGTACTGGCTAAAACGAAATTGACTCTCTGTAGCCTATTTTTCCATAGACTGTAGATAACAACTAAAAACTCTGAAGCAAAAACAAACAAACAAACAAACACCAATCAACCTCAGGAATCTGAAAAGTAATTAAAAATAGGCTAGTTTGGGAGAGAAGTAAAAACTTGAAGAATGACTAGTACTGACAAAGGTGAGAAAATACTTGTAAACTGGAATCTGATAAATGACTTATGTTGAGAATATTTAAAGAACTCTTTAAACAATAAGAAAACAAACAAGTCAACTATTTTTTTGAAATTTTTTTATTAATTTACTTAAAAAATTTTATATACATTCAACCACATTGTTTAGCTTACAAAGTGAACATTTCAATATGTGCACATTTCTTCCCAGTCCAGTTGATCAAAATATATTCAACCGATAACAACATACCTCCCCATCCCATCAATGCTCTGCCTCCATATCCCTCCTCCACCTTCCCTAGCCTAGGCCCCACTCCTCCACACACACCACATTTGGCATTCACACCCATCTCTTGTGTTTGTATATCCTTTAGTCAATCCGTTTCAGTTATAGAGTGCAGACACTCGGTATATATTAAATGAGGACATACAATGTCTCTCCTTCATAACCTGGCTTGCTCACTCAGCAGTAAATCTTCCATATTCTTCCACTTTCTGTCAAAAGCCAGATTTTTTTTTTAATGGCTAAATAGTATTCCATAGAGTATATGTGCCACAGTTTTTCAATCCATTCATTCGTATGGAGGCATTTTAGTTGGTTCCATGTCTTAGCAATTGTGAATAGTGCAGCAATAAAAATCGATGTACAAGCACTTTCCCAATGAAGAATTTTTGTCCTTTGGGTAGATACTGAGGCATGGGATTCCTGGGTCATATGGTAGTTCTATTTGTAGATTTTCGAGGAATCTCCAAATTGTTCTGCACAGTGGCTGGACCAACTTACATTTCCACCAGCAGTGTAAAAGAGTTCCCCTTTCACCACAGCCCCACCAACAATTACCATTTTTTGTTATTTTAATCTTAGACATTCTGAGTGGGGTTAGGTGGTACCTCATTGTTGTTTTGATCTGCATTTCCCTTACGATAAGGGATGCTGAGCATTTTTTCATATGCCTTTTGGTTATTCGTATGTCATCTTTAGAGAGTGTTTTTTTCAACTCCCTCTCCCATATTTTAATAGGGTTTATCATCTTTTTTTCCAAACAGCTTCTTTAATTCCTCGTGTATTCTGGTTATCAGTGCCTTATCTGATGCATAATTTATAAAAAGTATTTTTACATTCTGAGGGCTGTCAATTCACACTAATTACTGTGTCTTTTGCCATGCAGAAACTTCTTAGTCTGATGTAATTCCACTTGTCTATTCTGGGGATTATCAAAATTCATCTTTCTGCGGGTGGAAATCCAGTTTTTCCAGCACCATTTGCTGAAGAGGTTTTTCTTTTCCCACTGGATTGACTGGCACCCCTTGTCAAAAATCAGTTGACAGTATGTTTGGGAATTTATTTCTGGGGACTCAATTCTGTTCTATTGGTCCACGTGTCTGTTTCTGTGCCAGTACCATGCTGTTTTGATTACCACAACTTTGTAGTATATTTTTGTGTCAGGGAGTGAGATGCCACCCATTCCACTCTTCTTGTGTATAATTATTTTGGCAATACAGGGTCTTTTATGATTCCAGACGAATTTTACGATTGTCTTTTCTAGATCTGTGAAGAATGTGTCTGGTACTTTGATTGTCATTGCATTAAATATGTAGATTAATTTGGGTAGAATTGCCATTTTGATTATATTAATTCTTCCAATCCAGGAACATGGGACATCCTTCCACTTTTTTGTGTCATTTTCAATTTCTTTTTTTAGCTTCTCATAGTTTTCCTTGTGGAGGTCTTTAACTTTTTTGATTAGATGTATTCCTAAATATCTTATACTTTTGGTGGCTATGGTAAATGAAATAACATTTTTCAGTTCTATCTCAATCTGCCTGTTATTCATATATAGAAATGCTATCGATTTCTGTATATTGATTTTATATCCTGCAACTTTACTGTAATCATGTATTACTTCCAGTAATTTTTTTCATGGAGACCATTGGGTTTTCTATATATACAATCATTACATCTGCAAATAGAGAGAGTTTCCACCTCTTCTTTTCCTATTCGAATGCCTTTTATTTTTTCCTCTATTCTGTTTGCGTTGGTGAGGACTTCCAGTACTATATTAAAAAGGAATGGAGAAAGTGGGCATCCTTGTCTTGTTCCCGTGTTTAGCGGGAAAACTTTCAGCTTTTCTCCATTCAGGATGATTGTTGCTATGGGTTTTTCATAGATGGCCAATTTTTAAAAAATGAGGCAAAGATATGAACAGATATTTCACCAAAGAAGATATACAAATAGCAAAAGGAAAGATATTCAATATCATTAGTCATTAGTTAAGATACTACTAAATACCAATTCATACAGTTGAGACAGAAAAAATAAACAATACTAAATGTGCATCAAAAGATGAATTATAGTATATGTAAATTTGAAATTAATTTTTAAAAACAATAAAACAAAATTATGGGGACCAACAGTTAGCATAATGGCTATGTCTCTGGACTCCCATGTAGTCGACCATGGTTAGAGTCCCAGACCCAGTGGCTTAAACTCACAGTGGGTGCATGTGCATGCGTGCCCAAGATTCCAAGAGGAGAATGGAGGAGAAGAAATTGTGGCGTGGCCATCCCCTGTGGGAGGTGATTTCTCGCTTTCTGTCTGTCTGTCTCTCTCTGTCTTTCTGACGAGTGCACATGCCCTATAACAAAAACTTCTCCAAAAAAAAATGGAAGAATGAAAAAAAAATTATGAAAGTTTCCATAACCTAGACAAAAAAATCATACATCATTATAAAAGAAATTTAGAGAGCGCAACCACACTTTCAAACGCACACATACACACACACACACACACACACACACACACACACACATGCAAACTCCAACTCTAGCAATACATAAAGTAATAATATAACAAGACTAAGTTGAGTTACTTTCAAAGATGCCTAGTTGGTTCAAAATTAGGAATATTTATTATTATCACCACTACATACCTACTTAGAGGGGACTTATTAATAAAAAATCATCTCAATAGATCAAAAAATAATTTTTTCAAAATTCTGCACCCATTCAAGATCAAATTAAAACTCTTGTAGATAAGGAATTGAAAATATGTTCCTACATGTACACAAAGCCCAGCAGCAAAAATCATACTCAGTTGTAAAATATTTAATGCATTTCGTTTACAACTGGGAAAAGGTGAGAATAATAGCTATCCCAGTTATTTTTAGCATTGTATTGAAAATTTCTAGTCAGCAAAATAAAACACAAAGAAATAAGTTCACAGAAAAATCAAGAATCAATGTGTCATTGTTTGAAAATGGTTTTTTTCTACATAAAAAATTTTAAAGAATCTACAGGTATGGTCTTTATAATCAATAAAAGAGTTTAGCAAATTTGTCAAATAAAAGATAAATATATAAATATACTTCTATGCATACATACACTGTATACGACATAGCAACAATTGAGTGAAAATCCAATAGCAAATAACATGTGAAAATATAAATCATCAAAATACATCTAAGAGAAATTGTCCACAACTTTTACAGTTAAAAGTATAAAATGTTATATGAAAGTCGTGTTCAAAGGTACAAATTCTGGGGGAGAGTTACTGTGCCTGTGGGCAGGAAAATTCAGTGCCATAAATGTATCATTTTCTTCCTAATTTATCTCTCAGTTCACTACAATTCTAATCAATATCCCAAGAATAACTTTCATTGAACCTGACAGATTGATTCTAATAATCATAAGGGAGAAGCAACAAAGGGCAGCTAAGAATCGAGGCACTCCTGGAAACCAGCAGTTAGCGTAATGGCTATGTCGCTGGCTCCCACGTAGTCGACTGCTGTTCACATCCCGGACCCAGTGGCTTAAAACTCACGCCGGGCGTGTGTGCGTGTGTGCCCAAGATCACGAGAGGAGAATGGAGGAGAAGGGATTGTGGCATGACCATTCCCCCTGGGGGGTGATTTCTCTCTTTCTGCCTCTATGTCTCTATCTGGCGCGCGCACGCACCCTATAGCAAAAACCTCTCCAAAAAGAAAAACCCACCCAAAAAAAAAAAAAAAAAAAAAAAAAGAATCGAGGCACTCCTAAAGAAGGAGAGTCAGGCAGAGGGACTCATCCTCCTAGATATCAAGGCCCTAGTGCTTAGTGGGACTGGAAGATGGCGCAGAGGTAATGCAGTGCTCTGTGAGGTTGATCCACATGGGAAGGTTCCAGGTTGGCATTTCGGACCTCCCCACGCATACTGAGCACGCCATTGCCTATACACTGGAGCTGAGGCTGGGGGAGGATTATTGCATGAAGATCCTGGCCAGGTGCCTTTTTGTCTGTTTCTCTCTCTTATGTTTCTTTATTTTATGGAAGAAAGAAACTTTTAAAAAATCTAGTGGGGCCCGCAGGAGGCATAGTGGTTAAAGTGTTGTACTCCCACATGTTGTCCTGGACCTGGCAGCTTGAAATTCACACTGGACACATGTGCATGTGTGCCCCAAATCCTGAGAAGAAATGGAGCAGAAGGAATTGCAGTGTGCCCACCCCATACCGCCCACCCCCGCCCCACCGAGGGATGATTTCTCATTTTCTGTTTCTGTCTCTCTGTGTCTCTGGTGAGCACATGTGCCTTATAGCAAAAATCTCTCTCTGAAAAAAAAAAAATCCAGTACTTAGTAATTTGTGGTGCAAAAAGAGACAAATACCTCAAGACAATGTAATAATGTGCTTCTAACTCTCTTCCTCCAATGAATTAAAGCTACGTGATGGAACTGATGGTTCAGATTAATGGGGAGGATGACTTAGTGTTCAATACATGTTAATGATTGTTTTTATATAGAAAATGGTACGAGATCTTTACTGCACATGGAAATCATTTCCAGATAAGATTTAAATGTGAAAGAAAACTTGCAAAATTATTGGAAGACAACATAAATGAATGTTTTTCTGATCTCAACATAGGATGGAATATTTTAAAACAAGATACAGAAATGTACAACCCTTAAAAGAAAAGTTTGATTATTTTGGCTGCATTAAATTTAAGAGTTTCTACTCATCAAAGGATGACACAAAACAAGCCATGAAGTTGGACTACATATGTGTGTGTGTATATATACATATGCACACACATACATATCAATACATATATAGTGCATATCTGTATAGAAGGATTAGCATTCAGTATGCATAGTGAGACAATAGAATGCCTACGAGACAATACAAAAAAAACACAAAATGAAAAAGTAGCAAGAGGCAAAATCAGACATTTAGCAAAATAAGAAATAAGAGAGTCCAACAGATAAATGACAAAAAGTTCTTAACTTTATTAATAACCAAGGGAAAACAAACAGAATATTTTAAATAAAAAGATAAAGATATAAAATGAAAAGGATTCTTGTCAAATTTATTGAAGGAGCAAAAAATGCAACAATTGTTTTAATGAACAATGGGGCACTACTCAGGGAGAGTGGAATAAGCAAGCCCTCTTTCCCAGTATTCCAGAACTAGGAGCATATTCCACTTCAGTGCATGTTTATGAGTATTAAGAAGCATGTCAAAAATGTTCATTTCAGCATCATTTTCTAAAATTGCAAAAACAATGGCTCAAGTACCTGTGTACAATAAAAAGAATAAATAAGTGGTGCTTCACTTACACAACATAAATATGTGGTGAAAACACTTACCTAAAGCTATAAGCATCAACATTGATAAATCTCAAAACCATAGAATTAAGGAGAAAAAAAAAACCAACTTGCAGAAGATTATGCTTAGTATTGTGTCATTTATTCAGTTTTAAAAAACAGTCAAAACCAAATAATACATAGTTTTAGAACACAATAATTTTTTTGTGTGAAGTTATCAAGAAAAGCAATCAAACTGATTTTTAAAAATTTAGGACATTTGGTATCTCTAGGAGGAAGCATGGTGATAGAGTCAGAAAAGCACAGGGAGC
This sequence comes from Tupaia belangeri chinensis, assembly GCF_000334495.1. Classification (NCBI taxonomy): domain Eukaryota; kingdom Metazoa; phylum Chordata; class Mammalia; order Scandentia; family Tupaiidae; genus Tupaia; species Tupaia belangeri. The sequence goes on along the minus strand of NW_006208084.1, from coordinate 1,832,533 downwards.
ATCAGTGTGAATATTCTACTTTTCAGTCTAGGGAGAGACTCTTTTTTTTTTTTAGAGAGGTTTTTGCTATAGGGTGTGTGTGCTTGCTTGGAGACACAGGGAGAGACAGAGAGGCAGAAAGTGAGAAATCCCCCCTGGGAGGGATGGCCATACCTCAATACCTTCTCTTCCATCCTCCTCTTAGGATCTTGGGTACTCATGCACAGGGCCCAGGGTGAGTTTTAAGCCAGTGGGTCCTGGATGCAACCCAGTGACATAACCATTATGCCTTCTGCTGGTCCCATAGGGAGAGATCTTAACGTTTATTTTCATCTGAAAAAAAAAAAAAAAAGAGAGAACACTTCCTTTTATTCATTAGTTCTTTATTCAACACATGCTTGTTTTTGTTTGTTTTAGTTTTATTCTATAAAATTATATATTCTATAAAATATATATTCTGTATATGTATCAAATTACTCCTCTTTATCTATGGAACTTTGGCTATAGGCTGTATGAATATGCTAGTCAGAGAAGAACTTAAGACAAGCCAACTCCTAAGACTGTCAGGATGTGAATACAGGTTTTCTACGCAAAGTTCAGGACTGTTTCTACTTTGTAAGTCTTTGTCCACAACACTTGTTCAACTTTAGAAGCAAAAGTTGTCTCTCAATCAGTGTTCTGCCCACTGCCAGCCATGGGCTCCATTTTTGAACTTTAGGACAGACTTTCAGAAGCATGGGGTCCTGGTAGAGCTGCCGTTCTTTCTGAGCATGGGAAGTCCAACAAGCTTGGAGCTCTTCCACAATTCACTGGTGTAAGTACCTTCGGCTGTCATGATGGGAAGGGCTTTAGGGCTGGACCAGTAGAGATGCTGCAGGTAGACAGCACCACATCTTTCTAATTGAACTGCTCTACGATCTACTCAGTGATCGTATTATTCTTCTGGAGTCCCCACAACTCATCCTAATCCTTTGCAGACATTAACATAGTTGAGGTACAGGACAAGTAGTGATGCAATGAGAAAAGCCATCCTTGTCAAAGCATTCCCGCTTTGGTACCTATTGCGCCCCCTGGAGAGCAAAGACGAAATCAATGATAAATTGAACCACCTCTCACAGAAGTAAACAAATAGAAATTAAAACACAAACTGAAACCAGGAACAAGAAAATCCATTTTTTGCTTTTGTTTTGTTTTGTTTTGTTTTTGTTTTTGTTTTTGAGAGGTTTTTGCTACCGGGCGCGTGCGCTCGCCAGACAGACAGAGACAGAGAGACAGAAAGTGAGAAATCACCCCCCAGGGGGGATGGTCATGGCACAATCCCTTCTCCTCCATTCTCCTCTCGGGATCCTGGGCACGCACGCACACGCGCCCGGTGTGAGTTTCAAGTCACCGGGTCCGAGACGTCAACTGCAGTGGACTACATGGGAATTCAGCAACCTAGCCATTAAGCTAACTGCTGGTCCCAAGAAAACCCATATTTTAAATACAGCTCATACTTGCCTCGTTTGTTTATTAGTTTCCAGACTCTGCTTCCTCCTTGGTAAACAAGGGTATAATCATAGGCTCTCCATTCTGCCTCCTTCCCATTGGGCAACAGCCATCTGCTCTGGGAGACAATTTCCCCACACAAAGTTACAGGGATAGATCCTGAATGGTCCAAGCCAATCAGGTTAATTCTATCTTGCTTTCCACAGGGATTGGTTGAAATAATCCAAATAACACAAGGCAATTTCCTGGTCAACTGGATAAGTTCAGAGGTGATCCAGCCATCATAAAAATTAAGGTTTTGCTTGATTTTTGGAAGACAAGTCTCTGTTTTCCACTGGACGTTAGATTGTGGCTCGTTGCTATTCTGTGACAATGATGAGGTCCAGCCCTAGGATGCAGTTAATAATGGAAAATAGAGCTGAAGCATAAAACAACAAGCTTCTTAAGATTGTATCATTGAGCTACTGGATTAGCCCTGCCTTGAAGCCTGCCTTATTTCAGACTTTCCTATTACATGAACCAGCAGGCTCCTCTATTGTTTCGTCTCTGCTAAGTCTTCTGTTCCTCACAATTTAAAGAACCCTTGCTACGCCATGAAGGTCATATCTGCCATGTTTTTTTCATGGGCACTGCAAAGTTCTGTGGCAGTACCAGTAGCACAAATGGAAGAGCACAGTAATTGTAGCATCTGTTTCTTTTCTGCAAACATTAGGTGGGGGGAGGGGTGGAGATGGAATCATAAAAGCACCGGGAGCTACAGAAATACTAGACGTTATTCATAGTGCTGTCGCTTATTAAACTGACTTTATTAAATAAAAACCTTGACCAAATCATGCAATATTTGAGATCCAGTTTCCCCATGTGTAAACAAGATCACTTAAATAATGTCTAGAACCATTTAGTTCTAACAAGATATGAATTGAAGGTGGGACGTATATTTATTCATCTACTAATAATAATACCAAACATTCGTTGAGCACATTCCTTGCCCATATGCTGTGCTAAATGTTTAACAGATGTTATTTCACCTAATTGTCACAAGTATTGTCTCCATTTCACGTATAGGTAAACTAGGGCTAAAATTAAATGACATGTTTAAGGTTGCAGTGTGTGTTGGAAAAGGAATTCAGATGTGGCTCTTTCTGGATCTTGAGCAAGTAAATGCTTTCAACTGCTGATTAAGTAAGATGTAGTTTTATTCATTTCTTCAACGGGATTTATGGAGACTTGTTCTATGCCGGGCCCTGATTTAGAGCATGGGGATAGAATGATGAGCATTTAACTTAAATGATTTCAAAATCTGTAGAAAAAGATAGCCTAGAAAAATATATGTATATTAATATATATTCATGTCTTATAGCCTCAACACAGCAGGCATTTAATATATATTTAATGAAAAAATGAATAAGCGAAAGACTATAAAAATGAATATATGACACTGAAAATTTCCTGAAAATATAATTAAATTTCTAAGACAAAACTCACTCCTGAAAGAATAAAGAATATTTAAGAGCCAGGGTCTCCAACAAGACTTTTCATGGCTTTTCTGGCTTTCTGCCCAACCTCACTGCAGCTCTGTTGCCAAGGATGCTCCCAGGGACAAGTAGAGCTCCTGATGGGTGATTTGATGCCTTCAAATCTCCTTCCTCCCCTTCAAAAGGTGGAAGAAAAAATAGAGAGAAGCAATTAGTCCGAACAGTTTGTTCAGCCACAGCATGTTTCATTGACCCTATGAGATTGGTGTGATGTCTGGGTAATCTGACAGTCATGTTAGTTCATTCGCATTTTTTTCCTAGCACGTTATTACTTAGATGTGATCAGTAGCAAGGTTTCCCCTACTTAAAGAAGATGCTGGAGCCAGTGCAGTGGTGAAGTAGTAAAGTGATGCTCTGTAACACTGATGTTACCTGAGAGGTCCCAGGTTCACATCCGAGGTCTTCCTGTGCTTATAAGACATACACATGCATGCTGGTGATCTTGGCTCTCTAAAATTGGGGGTGGAGGGCAACATGAAGACCCCATGTATCTCTCTCTCGCGCTTCTTCGTCTTGTGGAAGAAGTAAATAAATAAACGTAAAAAATATCCTGGGACTGAAGACAAATGCCTTTCTTTAGCACATGTAATGGCTAGTTTGAAACTTGAAGAACTACTATACTTTCCACATATTTTAGAGAATCTTGGAAGACATTGTCCCTGTATTAAGTCAATGGATTCAGGAGTAAGGCTACGCTCTGAGTCATATTTTTAATTTTGATGAAATTAGTGATCAGAGGATATATGAGAACCAAGATATAAAGCTACTGAGGATTGACTTTGGTCTTGATGCATTTGCTGGTAGAAAAGTCAACTTTGCTAACTGTTACTATCTTTTGTTTTTTAGTTTGCTGTAAGGATTTTGGGCATGCATACACATGCACCCATCATGTTTTTTAAGCTACCAGGTCTAGGATTTGAACCATGCAGTTGGCCATATGGGATCCAACTGCTTTAACTTCCATGTCACCTGCTGGCCCACAATGGTTAATGTTTTTGGGGTGATTTGGTTACAGTTTTGAGTAATCCTCTACATGCATGCTGGTGATCTTGGCTCTCTAAAATTGGGGGTGGAGGGCAACATGAAGACCCCATGTATCTCTCTCTCGCGCTTCTTCGTCTTGTGGAAGAAGTAAATAAATAAACGTAAAAAATATCCTGGGACTGAAGACAAATGCCTTTCTTTAGCACATGTAATGGCTAGTTTGAAACTTGAAGAACTACTATACTTTCCACATATTTTAGAGAATCTTGGAAGACATTGTCCCTGTATTAAGTCAATGGATTCAGGAGTAAGGCTACGCTCTGAGTCATATTTTTAATTTTGATGAAATTAGTGATCAGAGGATATATGAGAACCAAGATATAAAGCTACTGAGGATTGACTTTGGTCTTGATGCATTTGCTGGTAGAAAAGTCAACTTTGCTAACTGTTACTATCTTTTGTTTTTTAGTTTGCTGTAAGGATTTTGGGCATGCATACACATGCACCCATCATGTTTTTTAAGCTACCAGGTCTAGGATTTGAACCATGCAGTTGGCCATATGGGATCCAACTGCTTTAACTTCCATGTCACCTGCTGGCCCACAATGGTTAATGTTTTTGGGGTGATTTGGTTACAAACAGTTTTTAAGCTACCAGGTCTAGGATTTGAACCATGCAGTTGGCCATATGGGATCCAACTGCTTTAACTTCCATGTCACCTGCTGGCCCACAATGGTTAATGTTTTTGGGGTGATTTGGTTACAGTTTTGAGTAATCCTCTCCTACCCTACTCTTTCCAACACCCTTTTATTTTTTAGGTTCAATTTTACAACTGCAAGATATTAGAGCCAAATGTTTTTATGAATGCTGAATTTGTATGTGTCCCAGATGCCAGCTGGGGTCTTCACCTCTTGTTTTCTAAATGAGATGTTTTGGTCTCTATCCTAGTCTCCAGAAATGCAAAGGCCTAGTATTTCCGATGAATCCGGGGACTTACCTGTCACGTCTATCTCTTGCACTGGTCTTTGGCTTCCTTGCTTTATGGAATGTCTCACGTCTAGCACATGAAGTCTCAGTTCCATACAGGGTCAACCCAGATAGGAAACCCAGCCTGCAACCCCAAAATTCTCTCACATGCAGTAGGCTCAGATTGAACCGTACTTTGCTGGCTGACTCTACTTGAGATCACATATCAAAAAGGAAAGTTTGGGGCACTGTTGGTATCTCAGTCACATCCCTTCAAATAGCCTATCTGCCAACTCTGTTCATATAGGATTTTAGCCTCAGAATCATCACCTCCCTATTGACATAGCAGGTCAGCTTCATGCAGTATTGCTGGCTCTTCCCTCTGTCCTCCTATTTCACTTCCTTTACTCTCTTAATCAGATTTCCTTTTCTAGGAACAAAAGCCTTCCTCATCTTTACATTGTTTCCTTTTTTCTCTTGCAGAGTGGCTTGGTTTTTGTTTGTTTGTTTTTCTGTTTCTAGAGCTCCTGTTAACTCCTGTGTTTTTTCAGAGTCCCATTTTGTACATCAAGAAATTTACTTAGGTATTTCCCTAAGGAAAGAACAAAGAAAAAAATAAGTAAAAAAGAAAAAGTATGGACCAGCATAAGATGTGGAGATCAAGGAGGCTAGATTCCATATGGCTGGCTATGCAGTTCAAGTCCTGGACCCAGTGGCTTGAAACCCACATTGTCTGTGTGTGCATGTATGCCCCAAATCCTGAGAGAAGAACAGAGAAGGCATTGAAGTATGGCCATCCCCTCTGGGAGATGATTTCTTGCTCTCTTTCTCTTTAGCAAACTAAAATAAATAAATGATAAATAAATAAATGAAAATACAACTTCCTGTAAGAAAAATTCTAGAACCAGTTGTTCACATAAGGAATTTGGGGGCCAACCAGTGTCATGGAGTGTGTGTGCGTATGCCCAAAATCCTGGAAGGAGAAGCGGAGGAAAAGGGATTGTAGTGTGACCACGCTCCATGTGCTTTCTCACTTTTCCTTTGTCCCTCTTTCTGTCTGCCTCTGGCAAATTTTAAGAAAGAAAAAGGATAATGCATTGTAGAGCAGGAGATGGTGCAGTAGTGTTATTGGATCCCTTTGGAAAAGGTCCTGGATTTGTGTCCCAAGATCTCCTTAGTCACCTGGGGATATGCATATGAGTCCGTGATCTAGGTTGGCTGCGACTGGGGGATGGGTCATGAAGACCCTGTTGGACATACTGATCTCTTTGTCTCTTTCTCTTGCTCTTTCTCTCTGCTGCTGCTGCTTATTGCTCTCTTTCATGGAAGAAATTTTTTAAAAAAGACAAAAGATAATACTTTTTATTTCCACTCCATTCCCAAAGACTTTTGCCTTCTGGAAATTATACAAAAGATTTGGATCCCGTGACTCTGACTCAGAGCCCAGGTGGTCCAAGGCTCTTTGTTTTCTTTCCCTGAACTGGGCCATGATCTCCATCCCCTTTCCCTTGCTGCTGCAAATGCTGAAGTCTTGGGTCTAGATTGAAGTATTCCCAGACGGCAGAGCCTCCATTGACCTGGTACCTAAGGGACCCCATGGAGCAGAGCCTCCCTGCAGATCAGCATAACACACAGAGCAGGAGCACAAATAAAACTTCATTGATCTAAGGGGCCAGCTGTTTGTTTAGCTTCTCCCTTAAAACTCAACCTGGCTTAACCTGTCTGAAATATATTACTTGGCAACCACAATTCTGCTTTTATGTGTTTTCATAGGTTGCTACATGGCAAGCCCCTTCTACATGGATGACTTTCATTGCATGTTAAGAGTGAGAATAGACATTTCTGGCATATTTGCACATGCTTGGCAGTTGCATTTCCTATTCTACTAATCTCTGCCTCCCCATAAAAGCATCATCTGCTCTTCCAAAAGCATTTATTTCTTGTCTATTACAAGCCTGAAACTGTGCTAGGCCCTGGGGATTTAAAAGAAAACATGAAAGATATTCTTGGAGGGGTCTGGTGTCACTTCGATGTTTGTTGAAGATTTTCAGTTCATTGATTGATTCACTCATTATTCCGACTGTATTCATTCTTTGATGTACCATGCTAAGCACTCATAATTCAGCAGTAAACAAGACAGACACATGCTCTGAGCTTCTTGGATCTTGAAGTCTAGGGGCAAATGCAGATATTGAACAAATAACTGTGTTTAGAATGCAGTCAATGACAATCATCGTCATAGCAATGACAGCTGACAATTATGGAATTGTCATTGTATGTCAGGAACTGTTCCATGTGAGTTATATGTCATTACTTATTTAATTTTTACAACGTTAACTTTCTAAATTTAATATTAAAAGGGAACCCTGGAGGGCAGCAAGCAGCATGGAGGTTAAGGTGCTTGTTCCCACATGACTGACTACACAGTTCAAGTCCCAAACCCAGTGGCTTGAAAATCACTCTGGACATGTGTGAGTGCATACCTAAAATCCAGAGAGGAGACTGGAGGAGACAAGATTATAGTCTAGTCATCCCCCATGGAGCGGGGGGGGGGGTCTTTTTCTCTTGTTGTCTGTTTGGCATATGCATGCATTCTATAGCCAAAAAATAAAAATAAAAATAAAATAAAGTAAAAAAGGAACACTGAAGGCCAGAAAGGTGAATAACCTGTCTAAAATCCACAGCTACAAAGTTAGCAGCCAGGTGAACAAATTCAGGATAGGAGAGTCCAAACTCTTAACCACTCCACTATTCTCAAAAAGTCTGAGGGTCAGGAGAGACATTCTGGGAGAAGCAATATTTTAGTTGATACCATGAGTCTGTGTTGGACTGGCTTGAGTGAAAAGACCAGGAATAAAAAGGCAGTATGTTTGACACCCGAAAGCCTCGAGAGAGAGATAGGAACCCCTGAGTGAGAGGGCACATCTTCCTGCTGGCCACCTCACAATGCCCAGCTTCTTCCACAACTGGATGCCAGCTCTTTGGAAAGACATCACGGTGTGCACAGTAAGAAGGCTTCACACTCCTTCCAGCCTGGTCTGAAGAGCACAAATAATGTCCACTTATGGGAGAGTATTCTGGGTCCCCACACACCTGAGTCTGTAAGGTGAGACTCTCCCAGACCCAAGTCACCTCTTCCAGCAAGAGCGAGATTTGCTGGAGGCGCCAGAGGAATTTGTTGAAGACAATGTAATTACTGAGGTGACAGAGCAAGTCTTCTTTTTGAAAGACCCATCCCCAGAGGGGCTCCCAAGCTTGTGACTTGAAGTATATAGAACTTCTTGTTTTTTCCACTTCAGTGGATATTTGATAGTTTTGTAGGCCTGTGGGGGAAAGCTTGAGAATTTAGGAGGAGCAGAGGGAGGCAAAAGAGGTCTCTGTTTTGTTTCTTTTTGAATTGAAAGAAATTTTGTGTTAAGCCAAAGAAGGGATGAATGGAATAGAGCAAGGCTCTGTCAGTTTCCTCTCTCTTTACCCTTCCTTCTACTCCCTCTCTAATCCTTCAGTCTTCTCTTTGAAGACTGAATGGTGCTTGACCTTCTTGCTTCTCAGAACCTGGGCACTTGCCGATCAGTAGGCCTATGCAATTTTACAGCTTCTGTGGGCATGAGATGACTGCATCTTGCAGATTCCACTTGTTTATTTTACCTCCACGTGCAAACATTCTTATAATTACTTTGCTTTCATTCTGTGGATGTGTTTTGAAGTCAGGTCAAGTCCTCAATCAGATCTCAGCTTGGTATCTTATAAACTGTGTGACTTTGTGCAAGTCACATATCATTTCTTTTTTCTTTTCTTTTCTTTTTTTTTGGAGAGGTTTTTTTCTTACTGGGTGCATGCACTCGCCAGAAAGACAGAGAGAGACAGAGAGACAGAAAGCCAGAAATCACCCCCTAGAGGGGATGGCACCACCACAATCCTTTTTCCTCCATTATCCTCTCGGGGTCTTGGGCACACACGCATACACACCCAGCGTGAGTTTAAGCCACCGGGTCCAGGACTTGAACCGTGGTCAACTATATGGGAGTCCAGCGACATAGCCATTACACTAACTGCTGGTCCCCCAAGTCACATATCATTTCTCAGTCTCATTTTAGAAAATGCAAAAAAAAAAGAAAAAAGAAAGAAAGTGATCATTAAGAATTTTTTTATTAATTTATCTGTTTTTCATTTTCTTTTCTTTTATACATTCAATCACATTATTATTTGTCTTACAAAATGGATATTTCAACAGGTGAACATTTCTCCCTAATATAGTTGATAAAACTACAAAATAGACCATTAAGAATTTGGGGGAGGAGACCAGCAGATGGTATAATGGTTACGTCACTGGACTCCCACATCCACATCATTGACCACGTATTAAGTCATGGACCAGTGGCTTGAAACTCACGCCAGGTGTGTGTGCAAAAGTGCCCAAGAGCAAAGAGGAGAACGGATTGCTATGTGCCATCCCCTCGGGGGGTGATTTCTTGCTTTCTGCCTCTCTGTCTCTGTCTCTCTGGCAAATGCACATGCTCTGTAGCAAAAATCTCTCTTAAAAAAATAATATGGGGGAGAATTAAATTGCATAATTTATGTTTGCTAGTACACATGACATGCTGGCCATCATTAGTATTACAGTTATTATTAAGACTAAGTGCCAAGTTTTAAAATAGTCATTAACTGAACACATAAGGATTTTATTTTATTTTTCCTTTTTTTGGAGAGGTTTTTGCTATAGGGCATTAGCGCTCTCCAGAAAGACAGAGAGAGACAGAGAGATAGAAAGCAAGAAATTACCCCCCGGGGAGATGGCCATGCCACAATCCCTTCTTCTCCATTCTCCTCTCAAGATATTGGGCATACACGCACAAGTGCCCAGCATGAGTTTAAGCCACTGGGCCTGGGACTCAAACCATGGGAGTCCAGTGACATAGCCATTACACCAACGGCTGGTCTCATACATTCAATCACTGTATCACTGTACATCATTACAGCATTCAAAATGAATTATTAATCAGCTACTTTTGGATAGTGCTATGCTATGCAATGTTTTAGAAAGATGAGAAAAATGACTACTTTTTAGAAGGCACCATCTAATGCGAGAGAAAGACCTCTATGCAGTAAAAACATCCAGGAGAATCACAGGAACTGAGTCAAGCCTGCTGAATGAGGTATGAAGAAGTGCGGAAGGAGCTAGAAAGCAAAGGGAGTAGCACAACAGTTGGTTGAGCCCTCTGGAGCAGTGCTTTACTTTGAGGAAGGGCACTGAGTTTTCAGTGTATTATTTCAGAAATAGTACACAGAATGGTGCAAGTGTCTGGTGAAAATTGGCTTGGTGCTCAGGTATCATTCTTTTGGAGGCCTTTTTTTTGCTATATGGTAAGAAAAAGTTTAAGAAGGAGGAAATGAACATCTACTGATGAATAATTTAGCACACATTGAAGAATCAAGCCCAAGGCTTAAGTTGGCTGTCTGCACAGGGTTTTGTGACCCAGAGACAAAGCCTCAGGTATGATGGTGGCAGTGCAATAGTTTTCAATAGTCCTGGTTCTAGGCTGAGAGGACAAAAGTGTGTAGGGCTCCTTCAGGTCATAGCATGGAGCTGCATCCACAGTAGTTGTACAAGGAATTCAGCCTTAGTCTGCCAGAGCCAAGAGACTATGGGCACAATGGAGAGCACTGGGACACTTTGGTCCTTTTCCCAGTCCTTGAGACATGTATGCATCCATCTGTCCACACACTCATCCATTCAGCAGATAGCACAGTGGTTAAAGGTGTGATAGAGGCACATGGATGGGGCCAGTTTTCCAGTCGTAGAACATTGGAAGGTGGGGATTAAGCTATGGGAAAAGGCGGTTACTTATTGACTTGCTCAGAAGGATAGTGGTATTCTTTTGGGATGATGATCCCATAAAGAGGTAACTATACCATAGTGTAGTAGACGCTGTAATTTGTACAAATAGCACTGAATGGTTCATTTGGCCTGTGTAAAAGTAGAATTCTGAAATGAATTCAAAGACAAGGGTATACTTAAGCTGAGACTTGAGAAGGAAAAGTTTAAGTTTTCTTGATGAAGTTTGATATCACAGGCAGTCGAAGCATCAAGCACAAAGCCATGAGGGTGCAATAGTGTAAGGCACATTTGGAGAACTGCAAACAGTGGATAATGATGGAGTATACGATACTTCAGAGAAAGTCAAGGGAAGAATAATTGCAAAGGAAGTCAAATCTTGGAGGCACTATGTCCTGTTTGTTAAACTTTTGATAATAACGAAAGTGATGGAACTGAGGTTGCCAAAAAGAAGGCAATAAATAAATAAATAAATAAGACAGCGGTCCCTGCTCCTGAAAGGTCAATTGTTGGGTAGAAGAGAGGAACGTAGATATGATACAGGAGAATAATGTGACCAGGATGACCCACGACCCATGTGTTGCTGGACCAGTCCTGTCAGGCAATCTCTGCTCCTAAGCTGTACCCTTCTTTAGCTGTTTCTGTTTCTCAGAGTTTCTATAACCTCAGTCCAAGCATAAAAGCAATTATAAGTAGCAGAAAGTATTGTGGGGTGCACATGGTACAAGGAAATTACATCCAACTTTCCCATTTGGCCTTTCTTTGACTTCTTCCTCACAAACTCAGCCTTTCCTTATTTCTTCCTTCATCACTTGCATTTTGGCTCTTCTCCTTGGCTTGCATAAATCACACTGTGCATAAAGAGGTAAGTAGTTTTCTCAATTATTAGAAACTCATCTGCCTTCAAAGTTTAGACAGTTAAAACTGAGTGGAGTAGGGTGGGTGTAAAGCAATGGGAAACAGTGGCACTGGGACAAACTACAGCGCTTGTGCCTTATTGAGGAGAACAGTATCTGCTTAAGTCACTGCCTTCTGGAAATGCTAGATCCACACTGCCAGATGTTTCATGTTTTTAGGAGAAAATAGTTGGATGTTTAGCTAACTCTTCTGCTTGATTTTCAGTGTTAATGTCGCCAATCGATTTATTTTTAAAGAAACATTCTATGAACCAAACATTTTAGGGCTGCATCTAGCCACCAGCTTACAGGGGTTTTGGTTTGTTTGTTTGTTTTTTATCTCATGATAATCTTTTTTTCCCATTTTTTCATTTATTTTTTATTACCATCATAATCTTGTTTATAATACATTGGATTACATATAACTTTACAGTGTATTACATTGCTTTTTCAAAAGGGAACGCCATGCATGTCAGTCAATACAGAGACATTAATCTCCCCACTTCATCATTCAATATCTTTTCAATGTCTTTCCCAATCATTATTATTATTATTATTCTAATTATTTTTTTTTCAAACAGTCAATCACTATTTCTCATTTTGCTTGTAAAAAGACTTCACCCATCATGAAATACTTCTCAGACCAATCCAGTTGAGAATACTATACATGTCATCATCAACAGGTAATCTAAATTAGCTCAAACTTGCCCTTCTTGTATCCTGCCTTAAAGCCTTCAATTTATCCTATTGTGCATGCTCAATAAATATTGCACTGACCACATTATGAAGAGGGGATTGCAGCAAGTAGCAAGAACTGCTATGAGAACTGCCTATAATCCAAATGAGAGACCTCCTGTATCAGGCTTTGAACAGAGTAGCAGGAGCCAATAAATATGACTGATTATGAGAAAAGAACCCTGGGGTGGAGTCCCAGATTCCAGTTTATACCCTGAATTGTTTCTAGAGGTGAAGTTAAAGAAATGAATTATTATGGGGACCATTATGCCATAATGGTTACATTGCTGGACTCCCATGTAGTTGACTGCAGTTTGAGTCCCAGACCCAGTGGCTTAAAACTCATGCCAGGCACATGTGTGTATGTGCCCAAAATCCTGATAGGAGAATGGAGAAGGGATTGTGGCATGGCCCACCCCCCAGGGGCGATTTCTCACTTTTTCTTCTGTCTCTCTCTGTCTCTCTCTCTCTCTCTGTGTCTCTCTCTCTGTCTCTCTCTCTGGGGAGCACCTGCACCCTTTATCAAAAATATCTCTTGAAGAAAAGAATTATTCTGACTTTTGATAAAACAATAGGAAGACTTTATTCAGGACTACTGCAATGTATGTCAAGACTATTGTGACAGGGGAGAGAGATCAGGCTTAGCTTTGAATAAAACAAAGACAGCTGGAGATCATAGCCAATCAGCAAAATGAGGGGGTATAAGTGAATGGAAAATTACTAAGAGGAGACATCAAGGGTGAAGAGATTCTTGCTAAGCCAGCTTAACAGAATTCTTGTTGAAGGCTGACCAAAGATCTAGACATCATAGGTGGGAGATAGCTTGATCAAGTATCAAGGCAGATCAGCTCTCAGTGTTAGAGGGTCCCTTTTAAAACTGGTCAGTGTAGGCCTGGTAAGGATGGGACAGGACCCAAGGTTGAGGCCTAGACTAGAAGAGGGCTCTGAGGAGCCTGACTAAAGCGTGGTCAAAAAGAGAGTCTTTGTTAATAGAAAGTGATCCTTCTTCCTGACTTAATTCAGGCTGCTGGAACAAAACATCACAAAGTAGCTTAAACAACAGAAATTTATTTTTCACAGTTCTGTAGACTGAGAATAGAAAAGATGCTGGCAGGTCCAGTGTCTGGTAAATGCCTGCTTCTGGGTTTGCAGGTGACTACCTTCTCATTATGTCTTCACATGGTGGAGAACACAGGTAGGTAGCTCTCTGGCTTCTTCTTATGAGGGCACTAATCCCATTCATGAGGGCTCTACTCTCATGGTCTAAGTACCTTCCAAAGGCTCCACCTCCAGATTCTTTCACATTGGGGATTGCATTTCAACAGATGAGTTTTAGGAGGACACAACCATTCAGTTCATAACACAGGGTTTTAATGTTCTCATCTAAGAAAAAAGGGAGTTTTTTTAGGATGACTTTCTCTGGTTTTATAACTAAAATGCTAATCCAGTGAGCCCTCCTTGATCTTTCTGAAGTCCAGTCTATTTTGGCCCAGGTCAGCATGTGAGTGGATTATTCTGATTCTCCTGCCAAGAGGGCCCCCAGAGACATAGTTTCTCTTCTACTTGCCATTATATACCCTCAACATCTAACATGTCATCTCACCAGTTGTAGGCAGTCAATAAATATTTGTAAAATAAACAAATAGCAACTGGAAATCAAAGAATAGATGGATTAGGAATATAGGTTCCCATTAATTCTAGTCTCAAATATGGGACTGTCTCTCTGATTTTATGACAAATTCTCATGGTCAAGAGCTGTCTTTATAGTAATGATAATGATCTTGTACTATGTTATAAATCATTTTTAAAAATTTTACTACTTATTATAATCTTAGGCTTTATCGTAGTTATTTAAAGAGGAAAAAACTAAAGCCCCAAAAGGTGGGAAATGTATCAAGTTTCTGGAATTTGTATTCTAGATAGTTGGAATTTGAACCCAGGTTTATCATCCTTTAGGCTGGCACTGTCTCCTTTATGGTATGTACTCCTGACCTATTCACCTTGAGTTGAACCTGTGGCTTTATGTAGTAGAAGAAGGTACAAAGCCAAGTCAATGTCCATTCAGTTCCAGTTGTGATGTTCTAATGACTTAATATTTTTCCAGGAGTGGAGTTTGGTGTGAAGAGCAATAGGGAGGACCTACATCACTGTCCTGAGACATTGATATTGTTTTTCCATTGTTACATATTAAATTTCTGTTTGGATATGCCAGACTGAGTCAAATTTGTCTCTCCAAGCCTACCACCATGAAATTTATTCCCCAGGTTGCCTTCTTTTATTTTTTTCTTTCGTTAACATATTCAAGAGTAATAAAAAATACAGTGTTGATTCTATTTTCAAGGATGATTGATTTTGACTTTTAGGGAAATGTCAAGAGATAGAGACTGACTTTTACCATTACTCACCTTATTGGAAATTATGATCTCCCCTGAGGCCTAAGCTTCATTCATTCATTTATTCAACAAATAGTTGTTAAGCACTTTCTATAAGGTGCTTGTAATTATACATATTTAAACACAAGCTTGAATACGAATTTTATCACACGTTGTTGACCAACATCGTCCATTTATTCATTATGTACTTATTAATTTATCTTCTGTATTCAAAACAGTATGTATGTATTGAATAAGATAGGGCATCACATTTTAAGGGATTGAGAAGAGCTGGGTTTCATGTAAAAGAGATGGGGTTTTAGATGTCTCTTTCTAGATGACTTATTATGGGAACCAGCAGTTAGCATAATGGCTATGTCGCTGGACTCCCACGTAGTTGACTGCGGTTTGCGTCCCGGACCTGGTGGCTTAAAACTCATGCCAGGCGCATGTGGATGTGTGCCCAAGATCCCAAGAGGAGAATGGAGGAGAAGGGATTGCGGTGTGACCATCCCCCTTGGGGGGTGGTTTCTCACTTTCTGTCTCTCTGTCTCTGTCTGTCTGGCGATTGCACACACCCTATAGCAAAAAGCCTCTCAAAAAAAAAAAAAAGATGACTAATTATTTTATAAAAGTTTCTGTTGCTTCCACACTGACATTTGGGGTGGTGAGATAGTATGTGTGTGTGTGTGTGTGTGTGTGTGTGTGTGTGTTAGTCTCTATGCTACACCATGGACAACGTTCAGGAGGGCTATTGGGGGGATCTAGGGTTTGGCCCACATCAGCACACACTCAGAAAGAATATGGAGGATTCTGTTGAAGTATGACTCTTGGGATGTTAAATTCTAGTTTTTGCGTCTGACTAATCCCCCATTGTATCATGTGAGTCCAACTTTCCCATTTATGTCTACAAATGTATAATTTGCTTTTTGCTTTTTTTTTTTTTTGAGAGAGACTTTTGCTAAAAGACACATGTTCTCACACAGAGAGAGACAGAAAGTGAGAAATCACACCCCTCCCCCCCAGGGGTTATAGCCATGCCACAATCTCTTCTCCTCCATTCTCCTCTTGGGATTTTGAGCACATACACACATATTCCCGGCGTGAGTTTTTTAAGTCACCGGGTCTGGGACTCGAATCATGGTTGACCATGTGGGAGTCCAGTGACATAACCATTATGCTATCTTCTGGTCCTAAATGTATAATTTTTAGGGGGTGAAAAAAATCTCAACATCTTAGCAATTATATATATTCTTCCCTGCTGCATTAACAACCCCAGGAAGCAAGTTAGAGTAACTACAGATGGTAGGTAAACCAATTTCTAAGGAGAACAGTTAAAATTTAGGAATACCAGTAATAGAGCACATTAACCAAACAAGAGTTCAGAGAGGATGTAAGAACGTTTCAATATCCTGGGCTTGTATAATCTTACCCCACCTTAATGTAAGAGGCAAAGAGACTGGTATCTTCTAGTCTAAAGAACTCTTCCTTCAGAAAAGGTAGAGAGAAATTTAATGGACCAGGGAAAAATATCCACGGAAAAAGAATGTTCCCCTTGTCCAGTGTCCATGGCCTCAATTCTTATAAAGCTCATCATTTGGTGGGGGAGACAGTTAAGTAAAAAGACAAGCTTCACATGTTATATGAATTGACAAGAGCTGAGTGACTTGGGAATACATTTCAGGAACAATTTATACAGTCTCAAGGATTGACAAAGCTCTAGCAGGAAGTTCTCCTTAAGGAGAGGCCTGAAAAGTGACCAGTATTTGGTCAAGAAAATCAAGGGAGGGGAGGTAGTGGTGAAAAGAGGTATCCAAGGCAGAAAACAGCAAATGCAAAGACCTGGAGGTATAAAAGTAAATGTGATTTTTGTTATGGGGAGAGATAAGGGTCCAATATTATTTTTCTTCAGGTAGATATCCAGTTTTTCCTAGCACCGTTTGCTGAAGAGATTTACTTTTTCCCACTGGATTAACTTGTGCCCTTTGTCAAATATCAGTTGGCTGTATGTTTGGAGGTTTATTTCTTAAGTTCTCTATTCTGTTTCATTGTTCTACTTGCCTGTCTTTGTGAAAAGGAAAAAACAAAACAAAACAAAACAAAACAAAAAAACATAAAATAGTCATGAATGAAGCATATCAGAGGCTAAAGGGAAGAGATTTGTGTAGGTTCAGGAGAGGCTAACTAGAGATAAAACTGGAGAGGTAAACATGGATCCTGATCATGCAGCACACCCTTTGAACTGTCCCTTCCCACATTGACTCAACTTGGTCATGCGACTTGATTTGTTTGTTCCAATGAAAAGATAGCAGGGGATTCAATATCACTTGCATATTAGGGCTTACTTTACTTTTCTTACTGCATTTGGACTTAACCACCATATGAAGTCCAGATTAGCTGGATGATGAGAGACATATGGCTCAGTTGCCCCCACCTGCCCAACAAGTAATCAGAAATCTAGGGCCAGCCAGCCAAGTACTGATCTACCAACTGAACACAGTATCTGAATGAGCTCTGCTAATACCACATGGAGCAGTGATGATCCATCCCAGCTGAGCCTCATCCAAGCTGCCAGCTCAGAATCATGAGTAAACATGTGGTTGCTACTTTAAGCCACTAAGTTTTAGAGCAGTTTATTATGCAATAATGAAAATACAGCTCTCACGCTACCAAATTCCTGAAGAAGAAAAACGAAAAAGAACCAACTGAAGGATGTGTCACAATTCCACTTTATCCATAGCTGACTCAGTAACCAAGTATTCCAATGATAACATCTATGGGAACAATTACATTGAACTTATCTGTGGAACTCCAAATAAAACTCTTTGCTTCTTCTACATCAAAATCTTGCAAGGAGCATGTCTTGAGTTGCCTTTAGGGGAAAGAGAAAAATGACTAAATCCTGAAAAAAACCTGACTAAATGCACAGTGGAAGAGAAGGTGCAGAAAAGGAATAGTTTCTGGGTACCATGATTACTAGAGAAGGATGCAAAGGACAAGCAGGTAGTATAGTGGTTAAGGTTCTGGACTCCCACATGGTCAACCTTGGTTAAGTCCCAGACCCAGTGGTTTGAAACTCATGCTGGGCACATACGCATGCATGCCTGAAATCCCAAGAGGAGAATGAAGAAGGAGGAATTGCAGTGTGACCATCACCCTGGGATTGATTTCTCACTTTCTCTTTCTCAGTCTCTCTGTGTGTCTCTGGTGAGCACACATTCATGATAGCACAAATCTCTAAAAAATAAAAGATAAAAAAGAAAAGAAAGAAAAGAGAAAGATGCAAAGTTCATGTCCTGGATGCTAACCAATAAGATTAGTAGCTCTCTGTCTTTAAGAGGACAAAGCCAGAGTTAGGAATAAGTGATTAACAGTAATAGTGAGAGGGCAGAATTGTTTCCTTCGATAGAGGAACCATTCAGAAAAACATTGATTGAATCTTTTATCTCTGTTATTAAGGATCTCAGTCTAGTAAGAAAGATGGAAGCAAATACTTCTGGTCAGGGCCTGGTCAAAAAGAGAAAAAAAAAAAAAAAAGGGAAAACACTAGGTATTTCAACCAAGAAGATTTGATAAAAGGAATTGGTTTAAAAGACTTTGGGGAACTACAAAAGCCAGAAGAAGCACTCAAGTCCTGTCGCGCAACTGACGACTCCGGAGCCAGTCTTCTCTTCAGCACTTTATTTCCCCAGGCTATGTTACAGAAGTTCTTCCTCCTTTCCCTTTCCCCGGGGCCTTATAAGGGGCCCCTACCCAAGCAGATCATTGTCCACGTGCACGGAAGCCAGTCCTCGAAAGAGGATTCGTTGCATGCGGTGTTCCCGTGCTCTCCACGCTCCCCACTGCCCTACTTCCTTAAAGTTGTTTACTGCTTTGAGCGTTCAGCGGGCTTCCGTTGAGCGCCATTTTGAAATAGGCGCTGAGGGCGATGGGCAGGGGCACGCCACAAAGTCCTACAGAGACAGTAATTGTAGAAGTAGCCACCATCAATAGGGCTTGGGAACAAAGGGAATGGTTGGGGTTATCTATCTAAAATCTTGGAAGAGGGGCCTTCAGGAGCTGAACTGCAAGCCTC